>NC_092148.1:17660932-18028432 GCF_045791955.1 Oncorhynchus clarkii lewisi | reverse complement strand
CTTCTCTGTTACAGGGCTATTAACTTTTTTTGAGAGATGGAGAGAGAGAGAGAGAGAGAGAGAGAGAGAGAGAGAGAGAGATAGAGAGAGAGAGAGAGAGGGAGAGAGAGGGAGGGAGAGAGAGGGGGGAGAGGGGGGTAGAGAGAGAGAGGAGAGAGGGAGGGAGAGAGAGAGAGAGAGGAGGGGGAGAGGGAGAGGGAGAGGGAGATAGAGAGAGAGAGAGAGAGAGAGAGAGAGAGAGAGAGAGAGAGAGAGAGAGAATGAATAGATTACTGGGAGGAGAGAGTAGAGAGTGAAGGAGAAAGAGAGAGATAGAGACAAGTAGACAGAGAGTGAAGGAGAGAGGAAGAGCTAGTAGACAGAGAGTGAAGGAGAGAGGGAGAGCTAGTAGACAGAGACTGAAGGAGAGAGGGAGAGCTAGTAGACAGAGAGTGAAAAAGAGAGGGAGAGCTAGTAGACAGAGAGTGAAGGAGAGAGGGAGAGCTAGTAGACAGAGAGTGAAGGAGAGAGGGAGAGCTAGTAGACAGAGTGAAAAATCCATACAGCCCTCATACGTACATGGAAGAGGGTCTGAACTGCAGTCCATCTCTTCCCTGCCTGCCTGCCCAGACAGCCAAGACGAACTAGGTCTGTCTTATTAACCGATACATGTTCTATAGGATTAGAGAAGCACATCCTTCCTGTCCCCACCTGTATGTTTTATTCTCATAAATGAGACCACATGCGCACGCTCACGCACACACACACAAACACGCACACACACATACATCAATAAACACACACACACCAATAAACACACACACACCTAATCCAAAAAGCCCATAATATTAGTTAAACTCGTACAGCTAATCCACCTGATTAGAGAAAACCTACAGCACCTTCCTCGATGGGCCTTAATTCATATACTACAGAGAGTAGGAACAAACAACATTTATATGCATATCCTGTTCAACCCACAATGTGTTTACATTTCAATAAATTCACACTGATTGGTCTTGTTCAACTTCCTCGGGGAAGGAAAAAATCTAAACAGATTAAGATTTATTTGTATTTTATTGAGAGGATCTTCTTCGTGATAAGGTCAGAAAGCTGTTGATCATCAGTCAACCTTTCTGCAGGATATATCCAGCTGATAATCAGGGTAAATTGGTCTGTAATACGGTCCTGTAGGGGAACGGCTAAAGGCCAGGTGATTAGAGAAGTGACAGCTCTGTTGAAGATGTCTTTCTGAATAACTCTTTTTTGACCCCATTACTGCTGCCACGTTAGTGATGCTACAGCGCATCAGCCACTACATAAATTAGAAGCTTTACTTATATGTCCAGAAGATGACCTTGTTAACATAGATTTATTAACAGCAACCCAATGCTTCATCTCTGCATTGCATAGGCTGAGGTTTTGGTTAAGCCTTGCGGCTGCTAATACGGTCCTTAAAGAGTTGACATTGAGCCAGTGTTGTTTGGCAGTCACACAGAATACCACCGTTAGCCATAATAGCCAATGGTGCTCCGACGTTGGCAAAGTACCAAGCATTGGGTGACCGTTGGACATGGTTGTACACATTGTGACGGTTATAAGACAATCAACAAACGTCAACCTAATGTCCGTTTTGTCCTTATGGATTTTACTGCAGGGGCTGAAAAAAATTGCGGCGTCCTGTTTCACCTGGAGCAACGTCAAGAAAACCACCCTGAACAGAGTTCACTAGAGATAGACTGTTGAGGCCCTTTGCTGCACTAGAAGCTGAAATGAATAAGTCAAGGAGCCAAAGCGTAAACACTCTCAGTAAGTCTCTGCGCCCTCCTTGGCTTCAACTTGGCTGGAGATTTGTACTCTAAACAGCCCAGAGTGGGTTTATGTTTGTGTTGTTGGGTGATTGTTGAACCTGCTTGTTAATCTGACTGTTTACTCTGTGTGTTCTTGACGAAGCCAGGCCATACAACATCAGAAGGTTCATTCATTAGTAAAGACCACTGGAGCGGCTCTGCCAGTCATCTACAGTGAATAATTCATTGACATGTCTGTTTACGTGCCCCAACTTTCTGCAGGCCTCAGCAAGACATCAGCATCGCCAAGCCACTGGACTCCACAAAACCACAACCAGCAGCCTTCACCTCACTTAAAACAGATAAATACAATACAAGCAGAGAAAATAACAAGGATATAAATATACAATGCAATTAAATCTATGTGAAAATGTCAAATTCCTTTGATGTGTTTTTTACATATAAAGTATATGAGGTACACACTTGAGATCTGGAAAAAAAGTCAATACATTGCATTCGAAAAGTATTCAGACCCCTTGACTTTTTCCACATTTTGTTAAGTTCCAGCCTTATTCTAAAATTGATTAAAGAATTTGTTTTCCTCATCATTCTACACACAATACCCTATAATGACAAAGCGAAAACAGGTTTTAAATTTGTTTTGAAAATGCATTCAGACGCATTGCTATGAAACTCGAAATTGAGCTCAGGTGCATCCTGTTTCCATTGATCATCCTTGAAATGTTTCTACAACTTGATAGATTCAATAGATTAGACATGACTATAATCACAGCCGTATATATTCCCCCCCAAGCAGACACATCGATGGCCCTGAACTAACTTTATTTGACTCTATGCAAACTGGAAACCACATATCCTGAGGCTGCATTCGTTGAAGCTGGGGATTTTAAGGCTAATCTGAAAACAAGACTCCCTAAATTATATCAGCATATCAATTGCGCAACCAGGGCTGGTAAAACCCTGGATCATTGTTATTCTAACTTCCGCGACGCATATAAGGCCCTCCCCCGCCCCCCTTTCGGAAAAGCTGACCACGACTCCATTTTGTTGCTCCAGCCTACAGGCAGAGACTAAAACAGGAAGCTCCCGCGCTCAGGTCTGTTCAACGCTGGTCTGACCAATCTGATTCCACGCTTCAAGACTGCTTCGATCACGTGGATTGGGATATGTTCTGCATTGCGTCCAACAACAACATTGACGAATACGCTGATTCGGTGAGCGAGTTCATTAGAAAGTGCATTGAAGATGTCATACCCATAGCAACGATTAAAACATTCCCAAACCAGAAACCTTGGATTGATGGTAGCATTCGCATGAAACTGAAAGCACGAACCACTGCTTTTAACCAGGGCAAGGTGACCGGAAACATGACCGAATACAAACAGTGTAGCTATTCCCTCCGCAAGGCAATCAAACAAGCTAAGCGTCAGTATAGAGACAAAGTAGAGTCGCAATTCAACGGCTCAGACACAAAAGGTATGTGGTAGGGTCTACAGTCAATCAAGTATTACAAAAGAAGACCAGCCCCGTCGCGGACCAGGATGTCTTGCTCCCAGACAGACTAAATAACTTTTTGGCCTGCTTTGAGGACAATACAGTGCCACTGACATGGCCCGCAACCAAAACCTGCGGACTCTCCTTCACTGCAGCCGACGTGAGTAAAACATTTAAACGTGTTAACCTTCGCAAGACTGCAGGCCCAGACGGCATCCCCAGCCGCGTCCTCAGAGCATGCGCAGACCAGCTGGCTGGTGTGTTTACGGACATATTCAATCAATCCTTATCCCAGTCTGCTGTTCCCACATGCTTCAAGAGGGCCACCATTGTCCCTGTTCCCAAGAAAGCTTTGGTAACTGAGCTAAACGACTACCGCCCCGTAGCACTCCATTCCGTCATCATGAAGTGCTTTGAGAGACTAGTCAAGGACCATATCACCTTCACCCTACCTGACACCCTAGACCCACTCCAATTTGCTTACCGCCCAAATAGGTCCACAGATGACGCAATCGCTACCACACTGCACACTGGCCTAACGCATCTGGACAAGAGGAATACCTATGTGAGAATGCTGTTCATCGACTACAGCTCAGCATTTAACACCATAGTACCCTCCAAACTCGTCATCAAGCTCGAGACCCTGGGTCTCGACCCCGCCCTGTGCAGCTGGGTACTGGACTTCCTGACGGGCCGCCCCCAGGTGGTGAGGGTAGGCAACAACATCTCCACCCCGCTGATCCTCAACACTGGGGCCCCACAAGGGTGCGTTCTGAGCCCTCTCCTGTACTCCCTGTTCACCCACGAAGGTGTGGCCATGCACGCCTCCAACTCAATCATCAAGTTTGCGGACGACACTACAGTAGACTTGATTACCAACAACGACGAGACGGCCTACAGGGAGGAGGTGAGGGCCCTCGGAGTGTGGTGTCAGGAAAATAACCTCACACTCAACGTCAACAAAACAAAGGAGATGATTGTGGACTTCAGGAAACAGCAGAGGGAGCACCCCCCTATCCACATCGACGGGACAGTAGTTGAGAGGGTAGTAAGTTTTAAGTTCCTCAGCGTACACATCACGGACAAACTGAATTGGGGGAGAAGGGCCTTGGTCAGGGAGGTGACCAAGAACTTGATGGTCACTCTGACAGAGCTCTAGAGTTCCTCTGTGGAAATGGGAGAGTCTTCCAGATGGACAACCATCTCTGCAGCATTCCACCAATCAAGCCTTTATGGTAGAGTGACCAGACAGAAAAAGGCACATGACAGCCTGCTTGGAGTTTGCCAAAAGGCACCTAAAGACTCTCAGACCATGAGAAACAAGATTCTCTGGTCTGATGAAACCAAGATTGAACACTTTCGCCTGAATGCCAATCGACACATCTGGAGGAAATCTGGCACCATCCCTAAGATGAAGCATGGTGATGGCAGCATCATCCTGTGGGAATGTTTTTCAGCGGCAGGGACTGGGAGACTAGTCAGGATTAAGGGAAAGATGAACAGAGCAATGTACAGAGAGATCCATGATGAAAACCTGCTCCAGATTGCTCAGGACCTCAGACTGGGGGAGAAGGTTCACCTTCCAACAGGACATCGACCCTAAGCACACAGCCAAAATAAGGCAGGAGTGGCTTCGGGACAAGTCTATGAATGTCCATGAGTGGCCCAGCCAGAGCCCAGACTTGGCTCTTTGTTACCAAGAGCTCTATTCTAAAGAGAAGGACATTACTACTGACTGACTCTCGTTGAACACAACAAAACAGCATTGTCTCTGTGTATTATATACAATGCAATGCAATACTAATTCTATATTCTATAGAATACCAAGAGCCAAAACTGTTTTGTTGTGTTCAATCCCACTAGGCACTACAATTAAATTTTTAATTTCAATGAAATGACGTTGAACAAACGTGGAATAGACATTGAAGTGAGGTCTGTGCCCAGTGGGATGTGTCAGTCAGGAGTAGAATCTATGTGCTAGTGTTTACTGTTCCATCTGTCTTGTTTCCCCTACAGTCTATGCTCCCTGCTCCTGTTTATAATTGTGTTCCCACTGAAGCAGATAATAGGTGTAGAACTGTAAACTCAGCCGTATTCACACACAAGCCCTGCAAGCGCTTTGATAGCACTGAAACTTGAACTTGAAGGCTACAGGGAGGAAGACTGTCACACCTTGGTTCCCTGTGACTCACTAAAACAGTTTAACGGGATGAAGTATGTAGATACACACAGACACACACCTCTGCTACATCTGCAACACGCTCCCACTCAGAAAAGGCCGTCATCACAGGAGGCCTTCAGTAAGTGTGCACCTGTTTGATCCTAACTTGATTCCTGCTATCTATGACACATCGTCTCTGTGTGTGATCTCATGGCTGTATTGGGAAGGACAGTCAAATTAGATGAGTGTGTGTTAAAGATTCCCCCCCCCCCCCCCCGTCGCCCACTACCTCCCATCCCTCCCACTCCCTCCTCTCAGCTCCTCCCTAACCCATCCACCCCTGTGAACAGCGAGGTCATGTCATTAGTGAGCGCCTCCCTCCAGGCTAGTTGGAAGGTCGGTGTTACAAGGTGTTCCTGTGGCTGGCTGCTGTAATCAGACCACAGACTCCATCATCACTGTCAGGGACCATCATTAGTGCAGCATCATCTTAATTAAAACTTCAACTGCTAATTAAGAGTCATTGTTTACCTTGCAGGGTGCAGGCATTGATATTCTTGTCATTGCTGCTGCCAATGTTTTTCATGGCTTTCCAAACCCCCGTTCTCCTCCAACCTGCTCATGGGCACAGCTAGGCTACCCCGTCGACCGGCACCGTTGCCATCTCTCTCTCTCTGCCTCTTTGTCAAATACATACAGGGGAACCTCCGGCTTCGACCCAATTCTACAGGGTTTGCTGATCTTCCTTTCCCTGGCCAGACCATAATGACAGGTTTTATTATGAGGAGGACCTTCCCGTGAGGCAGGGTAATGGGAGAGATACTGTGAACATATCCAAACGTAACCCCTTACTTGTGTTGTGTAGATCTGAGCGGATTGCGTTGATAAAATAGATATGGAGATAATTCCGACTGGCCTATTAGAAAGCAAGATGGAGCTATCATTATATTGCTTATACCTATCCAATATTCTCATATCTACTCTGTGGCTAGGGGGCAGGGGCTGGGAGTTGATTTGGGATTCAGGGAGAGAGGTGGTGGTATTTGCAGGAGGGTAGGGGGAAGAGAAACCCTCATCATTATAGATAGACAGGTTGGTTACATACAATTACAAAAAACTGTAACTGTAATCAATTACGTTACCAACAAAAATATTGGAATCGAAATACAGATACTTTTGAAAAACTAGATGATTATATCTTGGATAACTTTAAACTAAAAAATATATAATGACACATTTCTGTTTTCTCAATGACATTCAAATCAGCATTGAAAAGAGGCACAAGGTTAAAAAAAAGTCCACCTGAACGAGTCTGACCACAAGTCAGAAACCACTATGATGACACACCAAATGCGATTGTCTAGTTATCCAAAAGTAATTGGAAATAGCCCGATTACGTTACTGAGTTTGGGTAATCCAAGAGTTACAATACTGATTACATCATTTTGGACAGGTAACTAGCAACTGTAACAGATTACATTTAGAAAGTAACCTATCCAACCCTGGGTAGAGATCACAGAAGAGAAGAGCAGGCAGAACCTGTGGAGGAAGGTTGAACTAACAGTAATTTGAAGCTACACAGAGAGACAGTCTCAATGGGACATCGTAAAGAAACACTGATTTTTCCACTCTGTGCTGTTGCATTTTTCATAAGGCTGCTTGACTGAGCACTCTCATGCAGTTGCTTTATGATGAACGTTCAGACACACACACACACTTAATTCCATCATTATTCATACTTCAACAAGTAGGCCTGTATAACAAGCACACCAACTGCCACGTATTTCAGATTCTATGAATCTATGCATTGCAGTGCAGTTTAGCAATACGTTTGTCTGTTATTGCTCCAGTACATTATAAGAGGCAGTAGATAGTGATACACTATTAAAACAAAAAACAGGAAGACAACTCTAAAAGTGTCTTAAAGCCAGTCTTTAAAAGACCATGCACTTGGACAATAGGCTACAATACACACTTTCCACAGTCCGGCTAATTAGCATATCCCTCTGTCGTGTTTTTAGAACTGAAGTGGAGGTTGTCTCATAATGGTGTTAGAGGGATGGGGGAGTGGAGTCACACACACACACACACACACACACACACACACACGGATCATCTACGGTATTGTTGATTCATCTCTAACTGGTCTGCTCTAGTCTGTGTGCTCACTGGTCTCCTTCCAATCTATGCCCTCCCTCTAATAACGCCCACAGTCATTTCCCCAGACCATAGTGTATAATGTACAGTACATCATCAGGACCAGTCCCTGGGCTGAGTGGAACATAGTGGACTAGACAGAGCCTAGCAGTCAATTCTACATGCATGTACTCGCGCTCGTATGCACACACACACACACACACACACACACACACCATATCCAGTCATCACCTTGGCAACAGCGTGAGCTGGCAGTGTTCTGGGCACAGGGAGGGAGTCAGGGGGAGACATTACTTCCTCGGTAATGGGAACAAACCTAAGACAAATTTGGCAACAACTCCTGAAGCGGAGTAGCATAAATCCGGTCATTTGTTTGAGGTTCGAGGTGTGTGTGTGTGTGTGTGTGTTTGGCTCTGAGTAAGGCAGTAACGAGGCCAAAGGGCCTCCAAGGGACCAATTTCCCTGTCTGTTCTGTTCTGCAGGCCGTGGCGTCTCGCTTTTTACACCATGAAGGGATGAAGAAGAGAAAGAGTAAGAGAGAGAGATTAGAGTAATTGGTGCATGTGTTAACAGCTAGCTACCTGCCACAGATCTTTCAAGAAGATAAAAAAGATCACCGTGATTTGGGAGTTCTGCTCAACTCAGTTCAATCAAGTTTTAACGGGGAGACAGAAAAATCCCTGGGAAAGTCCACAGAATGTCAGGAACCTAACACAAAAAATGCTCCACTGATTTTGGTCTGTCAGAATCATTCCTCTCCTGCCCCAGGTCTCTGGACTCCTCAACATTTCCACTATCATCTACTCTTTGCCCACCCTTTCCCAGACACCCAGGTCAGAGGTTAGAAGTCTTCTCAGCAGAAGACAGGGGGTACGTGGGGAGGCAGTCTAACCTGAACAGGGCTGTGCTGAGTCCTCATTATAGAAGTGCACACTGCAAGGTGTGACCTATCACCACACACACACACTAACAGGTAACTGACAAAATAATGGAAATACTTGAGTAATTGAGGGGTACCAAGTATAATGAAAGCAGGTGCTTCCACACAGGTATGGTTCCTGAGTTAATTAAGCAATTAACATCCTATCATGCTTAGGATCGTGTATAAAAATGCTGTGCAGGCCATTATTTTGGCCATTATTTTGGCTACCATGGCTATGCCCCTATAGGATAACAATGCCCCCATCTACAGGGCACGAGCAGTCTCTGAATGGTTTGATGACCGTAAAAGCTATGTAAACCATATGCCATGGCCTTATCAGTCACCAGATTTCAAACCAATTGAACACTTACGGGAGATTCTGGAGAGGCTCCTGAGACAGAGTTTTCCACCACCATCAACCAAATCATATAATTTATCTTGGAAGAATTATGTCACATCCCTCCAATAGAGTTCCAGACACTTGTAGAATCTAGGCCAAGGTGCATTGAAGCTGTTCTGGCCCAACCCCCTATGAAGACACTTTATGTTGGTGTTTCGTTTATTTTAACTGTTACCTATATACTATTTGTAGGCTACATACTGTATTGTAGATCAGGGCTGGTCAACCCTCCTCCTATTGGACCTACTAGTTTGCAGACCTTTGCTCCAACCCTACACAAACAAAAACAAATGATTCAACTGGCAAGTCCTGGGAAGCATCTGATTAGTAAAATTAGGTGTGTTAGATTAGGGCCGGAAATGTAGGTTGGTAACTGGCTGGAACTGGATGATAACTTCTTGAGAAAGGTTGGCCACCCCTGATGTAGATAAAGACACCGATGAGCTACACAGCCTTGCTGACCCTCTGGTCCTCACTCAGTCTCTCAGAGAAAACAACTGCATCCCCAGTGAGCCTAACACATCACAGCTTGCACTCTCTGTCAAAGGAAGGCCAAGAAGATCATTAACACCAGTCACCCAAACCACAGACTGTTGACTCGGTTACCGTCTGACAGACAGAGACAGTACAAGTTCATCAGTGCCAAGACAGGGAGAATGAAAAACTGCATATATTAGAATGGCCATCAGACTGTTGAACAGCTTCGATTACCAGGACATCAGACTGTTGAACAGCTTCCATTACCAGACCATCAGACTGTTGAAAGGCTTCTATTACCAGGACATCAGACTGTTGAAAAGCTTCCATTACCAGACCATCAGACTGTTGAACCGCTTCTACACCAGGCAATCAAACTGTTGAACAGCATCTATTACCAGGCCATCAGACTTGGAACAGATTCTATTACCAGGCCATCAGACTGTTGAACAGCTTCTATTACCAGGCCATCAGACTGTTGAACAGCTTCTATTACCAGACCATCAGACTGTTGAACAGCTTCTATTACCAGACCATCAGACTGTTGAACAGCTTCTATTACCAGGCCATCAGACTGTTGAACAGCTTCTATTAGCAGGCCATCAGACAGTAAAACAGCTTCTATTACCAGGCCATCAGACTGTTGAACAGCTTCTATTACCAGACCATCAGACTGTTGAACAGCCTCTATTGCCAGACCATCAGACTGTTGAACAGCCTCTATTACCAGACCATCAGACTGTTGAACAGCTTCTATTACCAGGCCATCAGACTGTTGAACAGCCTCTATTACCAGACCATCAGACTGTTGAACAGCTTCTATTACCAGACCATCAGACTGTTGAACAGCTTCTATTACCAGACCATCAGACTGTTGACAGCTTCTATTACCAGGCCATCAGACTGTTGAACAGCTTCTATTGCCAGACCATCAGACTGTTGAACAGCTTTTATTACAAATCATACTGATGAACAGCTTCTATTAGCAGGCCATCAGACAGTAAAACAGCTTCTATTACCAGGCCATCAGACAGTAAAACAGCTTCCATTACCAGACCATCAGACTGTTGAACAGCTTCTATTACCAGGCCATCAGACAGTAAAACAGCTTCCATTACCAGACCATCAGACTGTTGAACAGCTTCTATTACCAGACCATCAGACTGTTGAACAGCTTCTATTACCAGACCATCAGACTGTTGAACAGCCTCTATTACCAGACCATCAGACGGTTGAACACCTTCTATTACCAGGCCATCCGACTTTCGAACAGCATCTATTACCAGGCCAACAGCCTGTTGAACAGCTTCTATTACCAGACAATCAGACTGTTGAACAGCCTCTATTACCAGACCATCAGACTGTTGAACAGCTTCTATTACCAGACAATCAGACTGTTGAACAGCCTCTATTACCAGACCATCAGACTGTTGAACAGCCTCTATTACCAGACCATCAGACTGTTGAACAGCTTCTATTACCAGACAATCAGACTGTTGAACAGCCTCTATTACCAGACCATCAGACTGTTGAACAGCTTCTATTACCAGGCCATCAGACTGTTGAACAGCTTTTATTACAAATCATACTGATGAACAGCTTCTATTACCAGGCCATCAGACTGTTGAACAGCCTCTATTACCAGACCATCAGACGGTTGAACACCTTCTATTACCAGGCCATCCGACTTTCGAACAGCATCTATTACCAGGCCAACAGCCTGTTGAACAGCTTCTATTACCAGACAATCAGACTGTTGAACAGCCTCTATTACCAGACCATCAGACTGTTGAACAGCTTCTATTACCAGACAATCAGACTGTTGAACAGCCTCTATTACCAGACCATCAGACTGTTGAACAGCTTCTATTACCAGGCCATCAGACTGTTGAACAGCTTCTATTACCAGACCATCAGACTGTTGAACAGCTTCTATTACCAGACCATCAGACTGTTGACAGCTTCTATTACCAGACCATCAGACTGTTGAACAGCTTCTATTACCAGACCATCAGACTGTTGAACAGCCTCTATTACCAGACCATCAGACTGTTGAACAGCTTCTATTACCAGACCATCAGACTGTTGAACAGCTTTTATTACCAGACCATCAGACTGTTGAACAGCCTCTATTACCAGACCATCAGACTGTTGAACAGCTTCTATTACCAGACCATCAGACTGTTGAACAGCCTCTATTACCAGACCATCAGACTGTTGAACAGCCTCTATTACCAGACCATCAGACTGTTGGACAGCTTCTATTACCAGGCCATCAGACTGTTGAACAGCTTCTATTACCAGACCATCAGACTGTTGAACAGCTTCTATTACCAGGCCATCAGACTGTTGAACAGCTTCTATTACCAGACCATCAGACTGTTGAACAGCCTCTATTACCAGACCATCAGACTGTTGAACAGCTTCTATTACCAGACCATCAGACTGTTGACAGCTTCTATTACCAGGCCATCAGACTGTTGACAGCTTCTATTACCAGACCATCAGACTGTTGAACAGCTTTTATTACAAATCATACTGATGAACAGCTTCTATTACCAGACCATCAGACTGTTGAACAGCTTCTATTACCAGACCATCAGACTGTTGGACAGCTTCTATTACCAGGCCATCAGACTGTTGAACAGCTTCTATTACCAGACCATCAGACTGTTGAACAGCCTCTATTACCAGACCATCAGACTGTTGAACAGCCTCTATTACCAGACCATCAGACTGTTGGACAGCTTCTATTGCCAGACCATCAGACTGTTGAACAGCTTCTATTACCAGGCCATCAGACTGTTGAACAGCTTCTATTACCAGACCATCAGACTGTTGACAGCTTCTATTAACAGACCATCAGACTGTTGAACAGCTTCTATTACCAGACCATCAGACTGTTGACAGCTTCTATTACCAGACCATCAGACTGTTGACAGCTTCTATTACCAGACCATCAGACTGTTGAACAGCTTCTATTACGAGGCCATCAGACTGTTGAACAGCTTCTATTACCAGGCCATCAGACTGTTGACAGCTTCTATTACCAGACCATCAGACTGTTGACAGCTTCTATTACCAGACCATCAGACTGTTGAACAGCTTCTATTACCAGGCCATCAGACTGTTGAACAGCCTCTATTACCAGACCATCAGACGGTTGAACACCTTCTATTACCAGGCCATCCGACTTTCGAACAGCATCTATTACCAGGCCAACAGCCTGTTGAACAGCTTCTATTACCAGACCATTAGACTGTTGAAAAGCTTCTATTACCAGGCCATCAGACTGTTGAACAGCTTCTATTGCCAGACCATCAGACTGTTGAAAAGCTTCTATTGCCAGACCATCAGACTGTTGAACAGCTTCTATTACCAGACCATCAGACTGTTGGACAGCTTCTATTACCAGACAATCAGACTGTTGAAAAGCTTCTATTACCAGACCATCAGACTGTTGAACAGCTTCTATTATCAGACCATTAGACTGTTGAACAGCTTCTTTTACCAGACCATCAGACTGTTGAACAGCTTCTATTACCAGACCATCCGACTGTTGGACAGCTTCTATTGCCAGACCATCAGACTGTTGAACAGCTTCTATTACCAGGCCATCAGACTGTTGAACAGCTTCTATTACCAGACCATCAGACTGTTGACAGCTTCTATTACCAGACCATCAGACTGTTGAACAGCTTCTATTACCAGGCCATCAGACTGTTGAACAGCTTTTATTACAAATCATACTGATGAACAGCTTCTATTACCAGGCCATCAGACTGTTGAACAGCCTCTATTACCAGACCATCAGACGGTTGAACACCTTCTATTACCAGGCTATCCGACTTTCGAACAGCATCTATTACCAGGCCAACAGCCTGTTGAACAGCTTCTATTACCAGACCATTAGACTGTTGAAAATGCTTCTATTACCAGGCCATCAGACTGTTGAACAGCTTCTATTGCCAGACCATCAGACTGTTGAAAAGCTTCTATTGCCAGACCATCAGACTGTTGAACAGCTTCTATTACCAGACCATCAGACTGTTGGACAGCTTCTATTACCAGACAATCAGACTGTTGAAAAGCTTCTATTACCAGACCATCAGACTGTTGAACAGCTTCTATTACCAGGCCATCAGACTGTTGAACATCCATCATTAGCTGTCTACCATGTGATTCACACTCACTGACACAAAACACACACACACGCACACTCACACACACTCACACTCACACCCTCACACACACACACACACACACACAGACAACGCTGCTATCCCATGTTGCTATCCCACTGGACACTTCTCGACATAGCTCATTATAACTATTATACTACTGTACATTGTGTTTTAGTCAGGCTGTTTAATCCACAGCACATTTATAAACTGGATTCTTGACATAGCTCACTCTAATTTATCTTATGCTGAACAAATCATTCTTAGTGTATCTTGTGTTAATTCATCAGATGTATATACGTATAAATTGCATTTGGATTTTACTGTGATTTTGGGGTTGTTAATTAGATATGTTCTTAAGTTTCTTTGTTTCTTTATTTGACTTTTAATTTGAGTTATTTAAGCTCTAGCATCTGCTAAACTGTGTATGCGACCTACTGTCTTTGATTTGATTTGTTCTGAGGACCTCTGGGCTAGTCTGGACCTCGGAAGAATTTGGAATTTGGACAAACCTCATGTTCCAGGATTAAGATTTCTAACGGAGAGTAAAGGAACATGTCTTAAAGCCACCGACACGTCCACACACAAACATGTGTATTATTGTAGTGGAATGCTAAGATTCATCTGGCCTATGTGTGTAGTTAGAGAGATGGTGTGATGGTGAGTAAACTTTCATCTCTATGATCCATTGACGCCACCACTATGTGTAGTCATAGTGGCAGTATGTGTGTGTATGCAGAGCTGTTGAGATGGTGTGCTGTGTGTATTGGGAAAGGGATGATGTGCTATGTTATGTTCAGTTTCTGTGTGATGAGTGTTGAACTGGTGTACGTAGTCTGTCCTCAGGCTGTTATGTTGATGTAGTTTTGTCTCGTGTTGTGGTGTGTTGTGTTTTGTAGTGTTGTTCCTACGTACTGCTGGAATGTGTGTGTGTGTGTGTGTGTGTGTGTGTGTGTGTGTGTGTGTGTGTGTGTGTGTGTTGAGAGCCTAGCTGTGTAGAGAAATAATCATCAGCACTGAGAGGGGAGCTGAGAGCTCAGAGGGTCCTCTCCCCCACCCCACTTATATCGCTACCACTGGGGAATGAGAGTAATCACTCTGCTCTCTCCCAGCAGACCCCCCCCCCCCTCCACTCCACCCTATTCATAAATCCTGTGCACACACACACACACACACACGCACGCACACACACACACACACACACACACACACACACACACACACACACACACACACACACACACACACACACACACACACACACACACACACACACACACACACACACACACACCAAACCTCCCACCCAGCCATCTGCCTCCAACTCCATGGTACCAGGCCAGCGGGATGGAAAATTGCATCTTGTCATTTAATTTCCAAAAAAATAGTTGTTTTCACAGGATTAATCTTTCTGCTTTGCTCCACTTAAGTTGAAAGCTCAGCAAAATGAAGCAGCCTGTATCTGTGTCTGCAATCTGTGGGGACAGAGTTGGAGAACTCGCACAAAGATGAATGATGATCAGCTAGTTGTCGGGCAGCGTGTTACAGTACCCTGCGTACACACACACACATGCACACACACACACACACATTTGCTCTGCAAAAGCCACATATTACCCTGTTAAGGCCTTGAGGTATGGCACTCCAGTGGAATGCATTCTTATTAAGGGAAATAACAGGTTCATCTACCTGACAAAAGGTGGGCTTTCAGTCTTCCACTGTCTGTGTAACCATCAACTGTTTTCATTAGCTGCTCTGTAGTTCTGTTAAGCAAATTATGTAGGAATTGCCCTTGATTGAATATGTAATGATGTCTCATTTAAAGATGAGACAGATTCATTCCTATGATTACTAAAGAGTGTTTTAATGCATAATGAGACTATAGATTACTGTACATTTGTTATTCTGCAAGGCAATGGATTGGCTGGAACACACAGATATACCCCACTACCCATATGTACTCATATTAACTCAACATTCACATAGCCCATTATCAATGTCCATGCACGTTTCATATTGGTCGTGACTTATGGCAGCACTCAAGTAGTTGCTTACAGTACATCATACTGAAGAAAAACCTTCCCATGATCCTTCAGAGGGCTTCCGATGGCCTTCCCCTCTCCCCCACAATCCCCCCATTGCCTGATCCAATCGCAAACCCCTCAGCAAACGACCTGATCAGTTGATCGATGACTTTGTACGATCAGCAGCGGTTCCTACAGGGCTCATAAAGATGTCATTAATGAAAAAATAAATAGATGCAGATGGACAGACGAGAAGGGTTGGTGGGGGAAACACACTGTGGTGTGGAGACATGGATTGGATTGGATGGTGGATCAGGACATATGGTGAAGGCCGGGGGGAAAAGGGGAAGGAAGCTGGGTTATACTTATTAACCTTTTTGAAATGGCCCATGGAACTGAGGCTTTATTGATGACCCGGTGTTATGAAGTCACAATGATTTCTCTAGGAAGTTCAAATGAAAGGTTAAACTATTCACATGAATTGCTCTATGAGGTCGTTTATCGACAGATTCCCTAAGCTTCAAGAGCTGCAGAAAGAGGGGCAGAGAGTGAAAAGGAAAATGAGAGGGAGAGCAGGAAAGAGAGGGAGAGGAGAGGGAAAGAGATGGGAGAGGGAGGGAGAGAATGACAGCGAGAGAGAGAGAGAGAATTATCGGCCTAATAATAAAGACGTAATTTAAAATGAATTACAATTTAATGTGGCATGATTACAACCAAAAATAGTCTGTTCGCCCACTCCAAAAGAATTCCAGCATCCAAATTGCATGTATACATTTGATGAATGGAAATAGACATCTGTCACAAAACACCAAAAAGTTTGCTTAATGACATTCAGTGATTGCTAACATTGATTGATGCGTCTTGCTGACAAATGTACCTTTTTGGTAGCCTGATAATTCGGGACACTGAATGGTCACCCTAACACACACGGTCAACTTACTAGACTACAATGTGTATTACCATGAACTTTAAATAAGCCAGTGATGTAGTGGTAAAAAATTGGTGGGTAAACTTTGCCAGTCAAGTAAAAAAAATAATAATAATGCTTTCCGTACTTTCAATAAATTTTTCAGAAAAAGGTGGGTAAAAAGCATTTAGCGACATTTACCCTCCACTAGGCCTACATCACTGCCGGTAGTTTACCCTCTCAGCCAGGACAATTTTATACACGAACACATGCAGAAGAGGTAACCTACATTCAATATAATACATGAGTTGAATCAAAACATGTTTTACTCCCTAGATCATGAGTTGTCCATCATTTATGCGTTAATACTTAGAGTCTTCACATATCATGTGACATTTAAACAGTACCTTTATTTCTTTACATTAATGACATTAATGACAGTGTTATTTGTCATAAATAAAACATTTAACAATTGAATTAGATCATTGAATTTAGGGGAGCTAATGTCTCATTCAGTGGAGCTCAGCACCCCCTGGCTCCCCCGTAATTCACACCTTGGTGGTAGGATGAAGGGAGCTATTTGATGTTGGTTGAGAGTTATGAACAAGCATTTTTTTATAGTGCTGTGCTTTTTAAAGGGCTATGAATAACTCAGAAGGTAGGCGCTGATGTCAGCCGTCACAACTCTCAGAGGATCCCATATTCCATGAATAACATCACCACGCTGGGGAATTTACACTGGCAAACACAATGCATTTGCACATAAATGTGTAGCTCTAAGCAATGGGTCCACACAGCAACTTGCCACTCCTCATCCTCCTTCTCCTCCTCCTCCTCCTCTTTTCTGCCACCCAGAAACATTTAACACCGCCCACTACTCATGTGTACCAGTCAAAAGTTTGGACACACCTACTCAAGGGTTTTTCTTAATTTTTACAATTTTCTACATTGTGGAATAATAGTGAAGACATCAAAACGCTGAAATAACAAATATGGAATCGTGTAGTAACCAAAAATGTGTTAAACAAAGTAACCACCCTTTGCCTTGATGACCGCTTTGCACACTTGGCATTCCCTAGGAGACGTGCGTCACTTGAGTGGGTTGAGTCACTGATGTGATCTTCCTGTCTGGGTTGGCGCCCCCCCCCCCCTTGGGTTGTGCCGTGGCAGAGATCTTTGTGGGCTATACTCGGCCTTGTCTCAGGATGGTAAGTTGGTGGTTGAAGATATCCCTCTAGTGGTGTGGGGGCTGTACTTTGGCAAAGTGGGTGGGGTTATATCCTTCCTGTTTGGCCCTATCCTGGGTTGTCATCAGATGGGGCCACAGTGTCTCCTGACCCCTCCTGTCTCAGCCTCCAGTATTTATGCTGCAGTAGTTTATGTGTCGGGGGGCTAGGGTCAGTTTGTTATATCTGGAGTACTTCTCCTGACCTATCCGGTGTCCTGTGTGAATTTAAGTATGCTCTCTCTAATTCTCTCTTTCTTTCTCTCTCTCGGAGGACCTGAGTCCTAGGACCATGCCTCAGGACTACCTGACATGATGACTCCTTGCTGTCCCCAGTCCACCTGGCCGTGCTGCTCCAGTTTCAACTGTTCTGCCTGTGATTATTATTATTTGACCATGCTGGTCATTTATGAACATTTGAACATCTTGGCCATGTTCTGTTATAATCTCCAACCGGCACAGCCAGAAGAGGACTGGCCACCCCACATAGCCCTGGTTCCTCTCTAGGTTTCTTCCTAGGTTTTGGCCTTTCTAGGGAGTTTTTCCTAGCCACCGTGCTTCTACACCTGCATTGCTTGCTGTTTGGGGTTTTAGGCTGGGTTTCTGTACAGCACTTTGAGATATCAGCTGATGTACGAAGGGCTATAGAAATACATTTGATTTGATTTGATATGCTGAGCACTTCTTGGCTGCTTTTCCTTCACTCTGCGGTCCAACTCATCCCAAACCTTCTCGAGGTCTGGTTATTGTGGAGGCCAGGTCATCTGACGCAACACTCCATCCCTCTCCTTCTTGGTCAAATAGCCCCTTACACAGCCTGGAGGTGTGTTGGGTCATTGTCCTGTTGAAAAAAAATGTATAGTCCCGCAAACCAGATGGGATGGCGTATCGCTTCAGAATGTTGTGGTAGCCATGCTGGTTAAGTGTGCCTTGAATTCTAAATAAATCACTGACAGTGTCACCAGAAAAGCATCCCCACATTATCACACCTCCTCCTCCTCCATGCTTAAAGGTGGGAACCACACATGCAGAGATCATCTGTTCACCTACTCTGCGTCTCACAAATACACGGTTGGAACCAAAAATCTCCAATTTGGACTCATCAGACCAAATGACAGATTTCCACCGGTCTATTGCTGGTTTTTCTTGGCCCAAACAAGTCTCTAATTCTTATTGGTGTTCTTTTGTAGTGGTTTCTTTGCAGCAATTCAACCATGAAGGACTGACTCACGCAGTCCTGTCTCCTCTGAACAGTTAATGTTGAGATGTGTTTGTTACTTGAACTCTGTGAAGCATTTATTTGGGGCTGGTAACTCCAATGAACTTATGCTCTGCGGCAGAGGTACAGTAACTCTGGATCTTGCTTTCCTGTGGCAGTTCTGATGAGAGCCAGTTTCATCATAGCGCTTGATGGTTTTTGCGACACAAAGTTCTTCAAATTTTCCATATTGTCTGACCTTCATGTCTTAAAATAATGATGGAATGTAATTTCTCTTTGCTTATTTGAACTGTTCTTTCCATAATATGGACTTGGTCTTTTACTAAATAGGGCTATCTTCTGTATACCACCCCTACCTTGTCACAACACAACTGATTGGTTCAAACGCATTAAGAAAGAAAGAAATTCCACAAATGAACTTTTAACAAGGCACACCTGTTAATTGAAATGCATTCCAGGTGACTACCTCATGAAGCTGGTTGAGAGAATGCCAAGAGTGTGCAAAGCTGTCATCAAGGCAACGGGTGGCTATTTTGAAGAATCTCAAATCTAAAATATTTTTTGATTTGTTTAAACCTTTTTTGGTTTCTAAATTCAGCAAAAGAAGAAATGTCCTCTCACTGTCAACTGTGGTTATTTAACATAGCAAGATTCAACAACTGTGACATAAACTGAACAAGTTCCAGACATGTGACTAACAGAAATGGAATAAGGTGTCCCTGAACAAAGGGGACAGGTCAAAATCAAAAGTAACAATCAGTATCTGGTGTGGCCACCAGGTGCATTAAGTACTACAGTGCATCGCCGGGCTCTTCGCTGGCCATGTCTTGCAGGAAATCACGCACAGAACGAGCAGTATGGCCGGTGGCATTGTCATGCTGGAGGGTCATTTCAGGATGAGCCTGCAGGAAGGGTACCACATGAGGGAGGAGGATGTCTACCCTGTAACGCACAGCGTTGGGATTGCCTGCAATGACAACAAACTCAGTCCGATGATGCTGTGACACACCGCCCCAGACCATGACAGACCCTCCAGCTCCAAATCGATCCCACTTCAGAGTACAGGCCTCAGTGTAACGCTCATTCCTTCGACAATAAACGTGAATCCGACCATCACCCCTGGTGTGACAAAACCGCGACTCGTCAGTGAAGAGCACTTATTGCCTGTCCTGTCTGGTCCAGCGACGGTGGCTTTGTGCCCATAGGCGACGCTGTTGCCGTTGATATCTGGTGTGGACCTGCCTTACAACAGACCTACAAGCCCTCAGTCCAGCCTCTCTCAGCCTATTGTGGACAGTCTGAGCACTGATGAAGGGATTGTGCGTTCCTGGTGTAACTCGTGCAGTTGTTGCCATCCTGTAACTGTCCCGCAGGAGTGATGTTTGGATGTACCGATCCTATGCAGGTGTTGTTACACGTGGTCTGCTACTGCGAGGGCGATCAGCTGTCCATCCTGTCTCCCTGTAGGCCTGTCTTAGGTGTCTCACAGTACAGACATTGCAATGTATTGCCTTGGCCACAAGTGCAGTCCTCATGCCTCCTTGCAGCATGCCTAAAGCACGTTCACACAGATGAGCAGAGACCCTGGGAATCTTTTTTTTTGTGTTTTTCAGAGTCAGTAGAAAGGCCTCTTTAGTGCCCTAAGTTTTCATAACTGTGACCTTAATTGCTAACGTCTGTAAGCTGTTAGTGTCTTAACGATCGTTCCACAGGTGCATGTTCATTAATTGATTATGGTTCATTGAACAAGCAGTGTTAAAACTCATTACAATGAAGACCTGTGAAGTTATTTGGATTTTTACTCATTAATCTTTGAAAGACTAGATCCTGAAAAGGGGACAATTCTTTTTTGGCTGAGTTTACATGATTCCATATTTGTTATTTCATAGTTTTGATGTCTTCACTATTATTCTACAATGTAGTATATAGTAAAAAATTAAGTAAATCCCTTGAATGAGTAGGTGTGTCCAATCTTTTGACTGGTACTGTATGTACAGAGCATGTTGAAATTACACTGAACACGGGGCTACAGCCACAAAGGGAGTGAGGGAAGAAAGATGGAGAGGTAGATAGAGGGGGAGGTGGAGAGGGAGAGCACGTGAGAGAGGGAGAGAGAGAGGGAGGGGCAAAGAGAAACAGATATGGAGAGAGAGAAAGATAAAGGGAGAGAGAAAGCAATTTATGTACTAGTCATTGAATGTGACCTCCAGTGGTGCCTAGTCACAAAGATAATGGTGATTGAGGTGGGTTGAGGCAGGTGGGGGCTGGGGGTTGGGGGGGGGTTGATAAAGGGAGCAGGTCGAGGTGATTTGTCAAAGGATCGTTCATCTGCTTGGCTGCACATAGCTGCACCACGAGAGTTCAACTAAGGGCTATGCAAACACCATGGGCCCTTCATTCTCCCCATCACATGGAGATATAGCGTGGAACAGTGGTAGTAGTGGTGGTAGGGAGCACTGGTCATAATTGCATGCCTATAATACATGTAGATGTTTATCTTCAAGACCACTCTTATCAGACCCGGGGTAGATTTCAATTTCCCTTTTGGCCTGTGTTGATATCACTGTAGGGCTTTTACAACTGGACGTGGCTCTGGATAAGAGCGTCCGCTAAAAGACTAAAATGGACAATGGAAAAATAACTCCATATGCAAAGACCCACCACCCCTACCCCCCTCCGCCCCCCTCCATCTTTCTTTCCCCCACTCTGTCTCTCTCTTTCAGTGTTCAGCAGTAGAACATGTTCTTTATTCAAAGTCCTTGTCTGTTAACCAGGGAATATTACTCTGTTACAGCTTTGTAGTACATTTCCATGAAGAACAACAAAAGAACAGAACAGACAATTATTGCACGATATCCAAGGATATCCTGTTGTTTTCCTCTCAAGGACAATAACCTGTCTTCTCTTCCTCCCCATCACCCCCTTCTCTCTCACCCAGTCTCTCTCTCTCTCTCTCACAGCAGGGGGATGTGTATGTTTTCTGCTCTACCTCATCTTAGAGCTGGGACGATAAACTGAAAACTGATCACTCATCGCAGGCATTTTGATATTGTTCATTACAATAAGTAGCCTGTACTAGAGAAATGTTTGAAATGAAATAGGTTTGCTAATATGGGTGATTGTTAAAAGGACAATGAATGGCTACAGTACAACCATAAAAATAAAAAATAAATTGTGGTGCACATTAATGTTATAAACGTATTGTTATATTTATCGTTATCGCATACATTTTGGCAATTTATCTTAATATGGATGTTTGTCCATATCGCCCAGCTCTACCTCATCCTCAGTTTCATTGTTAACAAGGCCAGTTCAGTACTTCACATCTCACACTGTCCCTCACTGTACCAACCAGAGCAGTGCATTATGCAGGAAATAACACTTCAAAGACTTCTATCAGGCTGCATTCCACTTATACCTGACAACATCCTTCTACAGGATTTACATTATAATAGAACTCAAGAACAAAAGCTGCCGTTATCTGGAAAGGAACTGAGTTGACATCTGACAAATATTAAATAGTTATGAAGTATATGTAGTGACTTGACCAGGTATACAGGGACTCTTTTCCTAAAATCTCAACACCACATTTAGCAAGAGGAACAAAATGACCGCCACATTTTTTAAGCACTATTTCTGTGTAAAATACGTGGTAGTTTTCCTGTCAGAATTCCCTCAAACTTGCGTAAGTACATTTCTCTCTCACCCCCAATGGGCTTGAACAATAAAAAGCTATTAGAGCAGATTTATATTAGTCATAAGGGGGTGGTAGGTGGTGGTAGGGGGGGTAATGTCAGCGCTCACGCTTCATGGGCCTGGGGTGTGGGCGGGATGGGTGGCGCGGACTCTGGAGCAACGCCCGTCAAATCAAATCAACCCTAAAAGGAGGCATTATGCAGGGCTAATGGAGATTAAAAGCCCTGGCCGTCAGAGCTCTCTCTCCATCTCCACAGTTCCATTCTGCTCTACCTCTGTTCACTTACCTGCCCCATTCTTATTCTCCTAAGTCTGACCAACACACAAAAGACTAAAAGCTTCTAACCGCTGTTCCACTTCAAAGCATCTGCTGTACCCCAAGAAAGGCAATTTCAGCCCTATTATAAGGCAGGGACGTACGGCACGCAGGCCCTCATAGAACAAGAACACACTCATGCATGCACGTGTCTGCACAAACACACATTCACTAAAACACACACATTCGCTAAAAGACACGTTATGGAAACAGGAGGGTTCCGTTGAGCCCATGGCAACAACTAACCACCTTGAGACATAATCACAGATAATGATAAGTAGCCTTTCTCCCTGCATCGGTTCTCCACATAGAGAGGGCACTGGGAGACGAGGCTTCAACAGTCATCTCCATCATCTCCATCTGGTCCTCCTCTCTGATCTGAGTGGATGGACTCAACAATAGACCATCAGTTAAAATGAACCCTTGAGATGGTGAGGTTGATGATGATTCAAGTAGCTAGCCCACCACGACGCAAGACAAGGCACTAATAAAGGAGTTGGCTCAGTCCTTGAATAGATTGATTTAATTACTGACCTCCTCTCGTTGGCTAATTTCCCAGAAAGCAGTGCAGGGATAAAACAGTAGTAGGGCAGATATGATTTGTGTTCTGTGTAAACCATGGGGGGTTGACGGTTAGATGTCAATCAGTGGTAGATGGGGGAGCATGTACTCATTCTCTCCACAGGATCTTATTGAGGACTAATCAGGATAATAATCACTGTAATGAGCTCTCTTTAGAGGCAACAAGGGATCCCGTTGATGTTCTGGATCTCATTACGTTCAACAGACCTGGGAAGAATGTCATTTCAAATACTCTAGGTCAGGTATTCCCAAAACGGGGTACATGCAATGCCGTCGGGGGTACGGCAAATAAAATTGTGATTCACGTTTAATAAAACATTTTAAAAACGTGTTTATATATATAGATTTTTTTTCTTCACATTTCAAACAGTCCCATTTCTATTTTCCATAAATGTGGGTTATTTTTCTTTCTTGCCTGAGTAGCCTTGTTTCACTGCCAAAAATTAAATTAAACAATCTAGTGTTTAATAGCAAATTAACAACACAATGCTAGTGTTTCTCTAGCAAAAAACAACACAATGACAAATACAGGTAGCCTAGTCAAATAATTAACATCCAATCACATTAACCGTTACTCTCTCGCGGGAATTCCACTAACGGTCCGGTCCGTATGTAGCCAAACATATCTGCTGCTCAAGTTGGTATCTGTACTGATGGAGCAAAAGCCATGACAGGGAGACATAGTGGAGTGGTAACGCGCTTGCAAGCAGTGCTTTCTCCCAATGCCACTTGGGTACACTGCAGCATCCACCGAGAGGCTCTTGCTGCCAAGGGAATGACAAACAGCTTGAAAGACGTTTTGGACACAGAGTGAAAATGGTTAAGTTTGTTAAAGCATGGCCCCTGAACTCTCGTGTATTTTCTGCGCTATGCAATGATATGGGCAGCGACCATTTAAAGCTTTTACAACATACAGAAGTGCCTTGGTTATCAAGGGGCAAAGTATTGACACCTTTTTTTGAATTGAGAGACAAGCTTAAAGTTTTCTTTACTGACCATAATTATCTCTTGTCTGACCGCTTGCATGATGGCGAGTTTCTCACACGACTGGCCTATCTGGGTGATGTTTTTTCACTCCTTTATGATCTGAATCTAGGATTACAGGGACTCTCCACAACTATATTCAATGTGTGGGACAAACTTGAGGCTATGATTAAGAAGTTGGAGCTCTTCTTTGTCTGCACTAACAAGGACAACACACAGGTCTTTCCATCATTGTATGATTTTTTGTGTGCAAATGAACTCAAGCTTACGGACAATGTCAAATGTGATATAGTGAAGCACCTGAGTGAGTTGGGTGCACAATTACGCAGGTACTTTCCCTAAATGGATGACACAAACAACTGGATTCGTTATCCCTTTCATGCCCTGCCTCCAGTCCACTTACCAATATTTGAACAAGAGAGCATCTTTGAACTTGCAACAAGCGGTTGTGTGAAAATGTTATTTAATCAGAAGCGACTGCCAGATTTCTGGATAGGGCTGCACTCAGAGTATCCTGCCTTGGCAAATCATGCTGTTAAGACACTGATGCCCTTTGCAACCACTTACCAATGTGAGAGTGGATTCTAGGCCCTCACTATCATGAAAACTAAATACAGGCACAGATTGTGTGTGGAAAATGATTTAAGACTGAGACTCTCTCCCATGCAATCCAACATTGCAGAGTTATGTGCATCCTTTCAAGCACACCCTTCTCATTAACCTGTGGTGAGTTATTCACAATATTTGATGAACAAATAAGGTTTTATATGTAAGATGGTTAAATAAATAGCAAAAATATTGATTATTATATTATTATTATTTGTGCCCTGGTCCTATAAGTGCTCTTTGTCACTTCCCACGAGCCGGGTTGTGACTAAAACTCACACTCATTCTTATGTTTTAATAAATGTATCATATAGTGTGTGTGTGGCAGGCTTACAATGATGGCAAAAACAACATTTGAGAGTGCGCTGTCCCTGGTGCTAGAGGGGGTATGCAGCTGGAGGTTGAATGTTTGAAGGGGTACGGGACTATAAAAAGTTTGGGAATCACTGTTCTAGGTAGTCGAATAGAGTCTATATACATTTTTACTAAAAGGCTATTTTCTTTGACATTCAAATACACGTCTCATAAAACAAAATAATAATTGAAAGTATTTTGAATACCTCAGAACCATTTTTTTTTGAAAATGTATCTTTTTTTGATAGCTGCCAAGAACCAAAAACTACAACAGCTATTGAATTAGTGTAAATATAATGGTTTGGAGGGCTCTTAGATATGAATCTAACATAGCCATATATGAATGAATGAAATACATATATGAATGAATGAAATACATGAGGGACATGGAATCACCTCAACATTAGAGTAGACCACTTTTGCAGCTTCAAAATAACTAACAAATATATTTTCATAACGAGTGAGACGTAAGGTAATGCAGAAACACTTCTTATATATTTAGTTAGTTCTTATATGTACAGTTGTCATGAAACCCTGACAACATCACCTGGTGGAGGTTTGGAACACCAGGACTCTTAACAGTATAAAGTTTGAGTTCCAGTGACCAGTTGGGTGCGAATCACAGTAACCATAAAACACAAGGAGGCAAGATTTCAGCAAAAAAGTATGGACATTTATTTTAAACAAAAATAAATAGGTAGACATTTAGGCCACTCACTAATTGGCTAAAGTAGAATTTTAAGAGGTGGGGAAGTCCTTTCATGGTATTCCTTCTGCTCTGTCCACTCCAGATTCACCACCTCTGGGTTAGGCCTGAGGCACAAAGAAATATTGAGCAGTACAATGCCACACAATTGTCTTTGAATATATATATTTACAATAAACCAGTCTATTTCTTAAAGTCCAAAATCCATTCTTTAAAATCACCCAGTCCAGTGGAAAATAGTTAAAAACTATGCACTTAACCTGTTACTTCACTGTTCGTCTGAGTTCCTTCCTCATCAATGCCCCACGCGGTTCTTCCCCCATGCTGCTTCTGCAAGGCTTTAAATACAGGCTTCAATATACAGTGAACCAATGGGAATACATCTGAATGATTGTACCTGCATTCTCACAAGGGGAGGTGTACCAATCGGGCTGTGAGTTGTTCTGGTTCCTCCCATTGTTACACTCCAGTGATTATCGGCAATGCTCCTATGAATCCACCCAGTGACGCTCCAAAACAAAACTTATGTCAAATCCCCAAAAATATATGTGAAAAAAAAGTAAGAGCAACATTTTCATTTGATTTCATTTTATCATGACATACTAACCTTGTGATTATTACAATAGCACATTGTTATTACATAGGAGTTTGGAAATGGCTTTATAATTGCATAATAATGGAGTTACGACAGAAGTGGAATAAGGAACAGTCACTATTCCTCTTGTGTTCAGTAGTTACACAAACTCTCAGCTCATTGCTATGCAATTTAAATGAAACGTAACAACATGCTAATAAAATGTTGCTCCAAAAGTAATTACAGATTATTACACAGGCACAAGAACAGTTTAATGTTAAGTGTTACTGAGATTGCTAACAGTAACCAAATATGGCTATCAAGTGTTGAAAGGAAACTAAATATCCCAAAACTGCCTTCTTGAATCAACTGCAGCCAAGGTAGGTTGAAAATCATATTAGTTTGTATTCTGAGTAAACTAACCCTTTAAATACCATATAGTGTGTGTTTGAAACAACAACATGTCATTTGAAACAACCTCTCATGTCATCATCATTACCCATCCTGCATGTCTAGAGGGTGAAAGGGAGAGAGGGTGAGGGAGAGAGGGAGAGGGGAGATGAATGCGCTGTAATTATCCGTCCATGGCACATATCAATCACACACAGCCAACACACACAGACACACACACAGACACACACACACACATACACACACACATTAATCACGTGTCCTGGAGACCTTGCCACAGAGCGAGTGCCGGAAAGGAAAAGCAGATGAGGAAAACCCGTTTGACCTGTCCAAGACTAAATTAATTATCCAATTACTCGTCTCCTCTCCGACTGACTGTGCTGCTCAGATAACTCTGCAGCTATTTACAACTGACTGCCTCCCCAAGATAACAAAAGGGCCATTTGCAGCATAATCACTTCACGTGGTGACGATCGAAGCAAACTCTCTGAGACTGCCAAAAACTCGGAAGAGTCGGACCTCCAAAATCTAATTAGCATTTCTTTTAGCTTTCCACACTCAGTCCATCCAGAATGACTGACGACGAGGAAGTCTCCAACAATTGAATGACATGCATTTTAGTGGCCCACCTCTTGACGGCAGAGAGAAACATTTACGTTTTAATGTAGAATTCCTGCAATTCTACAAATGTTGCTATGGTGCATAGAGAAAATGGCACAGTTTTAATTAAAGCAAGTTTCCTACAATTCTACACATTTTGCCATGGGGTGGAGAGAAATGTTTGCAGTTTTAAAGCTCATTTTCTGCAATTCAACACATTTTGCCATGACTTATGCCATGTTAATATAACATGTGAATGAGAGTGACTAACAAAATCAATGGGGGCCCCTGGAGGTCAGGGCCCCTGGGCACGTACACTGCATACCCAGGTGAGTATTCGGTCATGATTACTACAAGTTTAGATAGCTGGCTAGACTATCTTGCCATCTACAAATCATTAGCTCACATAGCTCATTGAGTGACTGACAACAATAGAAAACCTGCTGATGCACAACCAAATGTTTAAATGGCTCCTTCTATATTCTGCTATTCTTACTCTCAATATTACATTGAGACTCCGACTGAGTTCCTGGTCGGGGCCCCCTAGCGACTGCTTATGTCTCTTATGCGCGCACGCACACGCACACACACACACACACACACACACACACACACACACACACACACACACACACACACACACACACACACACACACACACACACACACACACACACACACACACACGCCAGCAGGAAAATCTGACAGAGCCCTGTAATAATCTCAATGTATCAAAGAGCTCTTCACGGCTCCTCACGGGACAATATGTCTTCCCCTGTTCGCCAGGAGTAAGCATATTTCTCCTAGGAAAACAAGAGCGGGGACGAAAGAAGAAGGGAGGGATATATATTTTTTATTGCTTGGAAACAAGACAGGGCTTTAGACTGTTATCTGTCAAAGAGCAAAATAGGACGTTCCATCCCTTTCTTCTACCTTCTCCTTAGATATGCTAATGATAAACCCCTGTCCTTACCTCACCCCCTTCTCCCTTCCTCTTTCCCTCTCTCCATCCCTCTCTCTCTTTCCCTCTCTCCATCCCTCTCTCTCTTTCCCTCTCTCCATCCCTATCTCCATCCCTCTCTCTCCATCCCTCTCTCTCTTTCCCTCTCTCTCTTTCCCTCTCTCTCTTTCCCTCTCTCTCTTTCTCTCTCGCTCCCTTTAACTTCTCTCTGACATAAGAGTTTTTCAAAAGACAATGTGTGGGCTTCAATGATTTAAAAAAATATATATTTTGAATCGTACACCTGAAAAAGTGCAGAAAAGGCAAAGACATGCCACAGTTAGGCAAGATTATAACACACTAAAGAGAGTTCGAAACATAAAATATGTATTACCCACAACTGAAAGAAAAAGAACCAAACAACAAATCAAGCTGAACTAATGACAATTACAGGACAGACAGCAAACAAAAAACCCAACAGCACTCTGGAAAAGATTATGGAGGACCTCAGAGGTCTATGTGATTGTTTGACATGGAATTGGAAGGATGGGATGGACAGATCAATATTGTATGTCAGTGTTCCAGAACCAGAACCCTTCTGAGAGGAGCCCAGAGCACTGCCGCTATGAAGGGGAGGTAGTGCGTGGCAGCGTGAAACAAACTGAGAACGCTCACAACTGCCAACATCAGAGCCAAAGTCAAACAGAGGTGGAGGGAGTTCAAACGCAGAAACACATTGATGTGTATTCATGAATGTGTAAATAAGGAGAGGAAGGCCAAAATGTAGGAGAATGTGAATAACAAACACACATACACACACACGCTTACACAATAATACAGGCACACACACATATTATGGAGTAGTTCATCTGCTGTTTGATGGGGTGCCCCTTTCATGGTGCTCTCAGGCAGAAAAAGCACTGACGCCAACCCTGACCATATCCCTGACCTCTCGTTTGAGGCCACAGGCATGATGGAGGGAGAGGGAGAGAGGGAAAGAGAAATGAATAGAAAAATAGCCCCCGGCGTCACCTCCCTTGTCTCTCTCTGCCCTCCGGTGTTCCCATAATCCCCCCAACCTTGAGGTCACTACCTACCTGCTTCAGCACTGCATAACTATTTTCTGACTCTTTTGGTTAGCCAGAAATCTGCTGCTATGTGAATGACTGACACATTTCACAGTTTATGTCACCTTTCAAAAATATTCTTAGTTACACCCCAGCTAGCACATAACGTTCTGAGAACAATATGTTTCTTAGAGCTTGGTGTGAGCATGGTTGTCCTATGGTTATTTTACATAGAACCTTCCCACAAGAACACTTTAGTAACGTTCAGAGAACGTTATAAGAATGTACTTTAAAAACGTATACATTACGTAGCATCAACAAAACTCTCTCTATCCTCTAAGTGTGTTCATATGTGTTTGCCGCGCCCACTATTTTGCCACCTGATCTTAATGAGTGCTTGTTTCCTTTGAAAGGCGGTCTGTTTGAATAGACTAAAATGAACAGCTTTGAATGCGTAAAACAACCTGGCATGCTAGCTCCATCTTGGTGGAACAGTGGACTAATTCCATTCATAGAGACCAGAATATTATAGGTTTGAATCTCACTGATGATGTGTCACAATAAAATTAAACAATAATGCTTAAGGAAATTAATTCCTATGTGTCTTATCTGTGTTGGAGTTCAAAAAAGTGAACAGTATTATTGAGACATTTAAAGAAAGTTTTAAGAAAGGTATTTAAAAACCTCCAAATAACCTACCATTTCAGATCTCAGAGCATTAATAAAACCACCAACGAAAACTTTCAAGGAACCAGAATAAAATGTACTCGGAACCTCCCTGCAACCTAAAAATATATGCTCCCAGAATGGGCTAAATGTTCAAGTCTGTTCTCAGAACATTTGAAAAACTTTTGGTTTAACTGGTCAGGAAATATTTGGCTTCCTTCCCACAACCAATGTGAAACCATAAACATATGTTCCACCAACTTCCAAGGAACCAAATATGCTAGCTGGGACATATTATTGCCTCAGGCCTCTTACTAAAATGACTCTTGTACTGATGAAGCAATGTTCCCAAAGCAGCATGACCAGGGCAGTGGGGAAAAGAGCAGGACAGCAGTGTGGGAGTCAGCAATAAAAGAGAGGCCAAATGAGAGAGTTTTCCATGAAAAACGCCAATCCATCTTTAAATAGAAACATGAATAGTTAATGAAAATAGGTCAGGTCATTTGGGCATCTGGGCAGGGTGATGTTATTGATGTTTGTGTGTGTTTGCATGCTGTCGTTTGTATGTGTATATTTTGTACTGTTTGAAAAAAATTATCTTAAAAAAATAAGCCAGCTCTGTGCTAAAGTATGAAGCACTTTATAGGAGAGTCTTTTTTTATTTATTTTACCTTTATTTAACCAGGTAGGCCAGTTGAGAACAAGTTCTAATTTACAACTGTGACCTGGCCAAGATAAAGCAAAGCAGAGCGACAAAAACAACAACAGAGTTACACATAAACAAACTTAGTCAATAACACAGTAGAACAATCTATGTACAGTGTGTGCAAAAGTAGAAGAGTATGGAGGTAAGGCAATAAATAGGCCATTGAGGCGAAATAATTACAATTTAGCATTAACTTCTTGATTCTACTTGAGACGCATATGTCTCAAGTAGGTGCTGGAAATGCAAATGCGCTACGCTAAATGCTAAATGTACTCGTTTAAACTCAAACCTTGATCAAAATTCACAAGCAGGGTATTGAATTAAAGCTACACTCGTTGTGAACCTAGCCAACAAGTCAGATTTGTAAAATGCCTGCTTTAATATACCTGCTGGAGCGCGTGCTACGGGTGAGTGTTGCTATGCTGACCAGTGAGCTGAGAAAAGGCAGGGCTTTACCAAGCAAAGACTTATAGATGACCTGGAGCCAGTGGGTTTGGCGACGAATATGCAGTGAGGACCAGGCTATTTTGTAAATGACATCGCCAAAGTCAAGGATCGGTAGGATAGTCAGTTTTACGAGGGTAAGTTTGGCAGCATGAGTGAAGGAGGCTTTGTTGCGAAATAGGAAGCCAATTCTAGATTTAATTTTGGATTGGAGATGCTTAATGTGAGTCTGGAAGGAGAGTTTACAGTCTAACCAGACACCTAGGAATTTGTAGTTGTCCACATGTTCTAAGTCAGAACCGTCCAGAGTAGTGATGCTAGTCGGGTGGGCGGGTGCGGGCAACAATCGGTTGAAGAGCATGCATTTAGTTTTACTAGCATTTAAAAGCAGTGGGAGGCCACAGAAGGAGTGTTGTGTGGCATTGAAGCTTGTTTGGAGGTTTGTTAACACCGTGTCCAAAGAAGGGCCAGATGTATACAGAATGGTGTCGTCTGCGTAGAGGTGGATCAGAGAACCACCAGCAGCAAGTGCGACATCATTGATATATACAGAGAAAAGAGTCGGTCCGAGAATTTAACCATGTGGCACCCCAATAGAGACTGCCAAAGGTCCGGACAACAGGCCCTCCGATTTGACACACACTGAACTCTATCTGAGAAGTAGTTGGTGAACCAGGCGAGGCAGTCATTTGAGAAACCAAGGCTGTTGAGTCTGCCGATAAGAATGTGGTGATTGACAGAGTCGAAAGCCTTGGCCAGGTCAATGAAGACGGCTGCACAGTACTGTCTTTTATCGATGGCGGCTATGATATCGTTTAGGACCTTGAGCATTGCTGAGGTGCACCCATGACCAGCTCGGAAACCAGATTGCATAGTGGAGAAGGTACAGTGGGTTTTGAAATGGTCGGTGATCGGTTTGTTAACTTGGCTTTCAAAGATTTTTAGGAAGGCAGGGCAGTATGGATAAAGGTGTATAACAGTTTGGGTCTAGAGTGTCTCCCCCTTTGAAGAGGGGGATGAACGCGGCAGTTTTCCAATCTTTGGGGATCTCAGACGATGTGAAAGAGAGGTTGAACAGGCTCGTAATAGGGGTTGCAACAATTTCGGCGGATAATTTTAGAAAGAGAGGGTCCTGATTGTCTAGCCCAGCTGATTTGTAGGGAGACAGATTTTGCAGCTCTTTCAGAACATCAGCTGTCTGGATTTGGGTGAAGGAGAAGTGGGGGGTGGTCTTGAGCAAGTTGCTGCATATCCCAGTTTAGGTTAGCTAACAGTACGAACTCTGAAGAGAGATGGGGGGGCAATCAATTCACATATGGTATCCAGGGCACAGCTGGGGGCTGAAGGGGGTCTATAACAAGCGGCAACGGTGAGAGACTTGTTTCTGGAAAGGTGGATTTTTAAAAGTAGAAGCTCAAGTTGTTTGGGCACAGACCTGGATAGTATGACAGAACTCTGCAGGCTCTCTCTGCAGTAGATTGCAACTTTGCCCCCTTTGGCAGTTCTAGGTTTGTTGGTAGATGTTATAGTTAGGGATGGAAATTTCAGGATTTTTGGTGGCCTTCCTAAGCAATGATTCAGACACAGCTAGGAGATCAGGGTTGGTGGAGTGTGCTAAAGCAGTGAATAAAACAAACTTAGGGAGGAGGCTTCTAATGTTAACATGCATAAACCAAGGCTTTGCATAAGGTATTTTGTGATTTTATGTCCAACTAATGGAGTAGCATGCATTATTATATGTACATAATTAGCTAACACAACTAATGTACCGTACATGTGACATCTGACTTCAACCGATATCAAGAGTTGATATCAACCACACTTAGAAAAGATTACACCAGGGAGAACAACAGGTTGGGAGAAGAGAAAGAGAGAAAGAGAGAGAGGGGGAATAAACACTTATACAGACAGGGAAGGAGAGAGAGACAGAGGTAGAGAGGGAGATTGTGTGTGGAGGGGGGCGGGGGGCACTGCTCCTCATTGTGTATAAGTGAAAACACCAGTGAGATAATGTGAGCTCCTGGCCAACAGGAGACACTCTGGGTAAACATGCACTCCATACAGCATGCAGAATGACAAGCTCTATTCACACAAGCTGACACACTCTAAATATTCAATGGCATTGAAAACGCTACAATCTGGCAAGCATCCTACCCCCTATCCTCCCTGGTAGTACTCTGCCCCCCCCTTCCCCCTATTCGTTGGCGGAGCGCTGAGTGAATGCAGCTCCTGTGACGAGGGTGCCAGAGTACGTTAGGGCTGCCGCCCAATCTCAGTAAACGGCCGTGAGAGCTGCAGTCTGCTTCAATGAGGCACACAGCGGGGGACTGGGGTCCGGGGAGGAAGAATGGGGAGGGAGGAGGAGGAGGGAGAGGAGGGTGCGGATGCACAGATGGCTTTACTGCACATACTGTACAGTACCTCCTTTGACAACACTGCCTATTCAAGATGCTTTAGAGTAGCCGAGGAAAGAATTGGAGGAGGAGGATGATGAATATCTTTGATGTCTCAAGGAAAACATATCCGTTTGTCAAGACACTGAAGATAGTACCTCAATCTTATCCCACTGGGCACAGACATGAGTTCAACATCTAGTTTTGATTTACATTTGGTTGAGTTGTCAACTAACGTGAATTCAACAAAACATTTCACCAAGTCATTGGATTTAGTTTAAAAGTTGGGTGACAAAAAGACGAAATGCATTGATGACTTTTTGCAAATCCAATTTGTTTTCCACATTGCTTCACATCACATGACATTTTTGGGGTTGAAATGACATGGAAAGAACGTTAATTCAACCAGTATTTTCCCCAGTGGGATGTAACATGCCACCACACGTCTGCTTCATTCAAATGCAGCCTACTATATCTCATTCAGAGTTGCCCTACTGTACAGAAAGGCTGCATGCTGCAAACATGTACTGTATATAAACATCAGGAAATGGAATCAATAATGTCACTGCATATTGCTGTTAGTTGTAAGCACATAACACACAGTTCATCAAATGAAACAAAGACACATGTAGCCCAGATGCTCTACCCAGGATAAATGACATCACCCAGGTGAGCGGTGAGCCATGCACATCGATGTAAATCAGCTGGAGATATACTGCTGACAGTCTAAATACATTACAATACGTCTTTGCCTTTTAAATGCTTACTGAGACCCGGCGAGTATCCCGAGAACACACACCCTCTCGACTTTCACCCATAATTGAATAAGAAGGACCGCAGGGACAAGGTGAGGCTTAATAATAATATATTCTCCAGGGCCAGTGAAAAGTGAGCTGGCAGCAATAGCACCAATTACACGGACAGTTAGTTAAGGTGACATGGTGAGAGCGGCTTGTGATGTCGTTAACCAACATGTCGGCCATTTTAGCTCCTGATAAAACATACAGTGCCTTCAGAAAGTATTCATACTCTGACTTATTCCACATTTTGTGTTACAGACTGATTTTTTTTTTCTACACACAATACCCCATAATGACAGTGAATACAGGTTTAAATGTTTGCAAATGTATTGAAAAGGAAATGCAGAAATATCTCATTTGCATAAGTGTTCACACCCCTGAGTCAATACTTCATAAAAGCACCTTTGGCAGTGATTACAGCTGTGAGTCTTTATGGGTAAGTCTCTAAGAGCTTTCCACACCTGGATTGTGCAAAATGTTCCCATTATTACTTTCAAAAATCTTCAAGTTCTGTCAAATTGGTTGTTATTCATTGCTAGACAAACATTTTATGGTCTTGCCATAGACTTTCAAGTAGATTTAAGTCAAAACTGTAACTGGGCCACTCAGGAACATTCACTGTCTTCTTGGTAAGCATCTCCAGTGTAGATTAGGCCTTGTGTTTTTAGTTATTGTCCTGCAGAAAGGTGAATAAATCCCACAGTGTCTGGTGGAAAGCAGACTGAATCAGGTTTTCCACTAGGGTTTTGTCTGTGCTTAGCTCCATTCCTTTTTATCCTGAAAAACTCCCCAGTCCTTAACGATTACAAGCATACCCATAACATGATGCAGCCACCACTATGCTTGAAAATATGGAGAGTGGTATTCGGTAATGTGTTGTATTGGATTTGCCCGAGACATAATATTTTGTATTCAGGAGAAAAAGTGAATTGCTTTGCCACATTTCTTTGCAGTATTACTTTAGTACATTGTTGCAAATAGGATGCATGTTTTGGAATATTTTTAGACTGTTTCCTTTTCACTCTGTCAATTAGGTTAATATTACAGAGCAACTAAAATGTTGTTGATCCATTCTCAGTTTTCTCCTTTCACAGCCATTAAACTATGTACTGTAACTGTTTTAAAGTCACCATTGGCCTCATGGTGAAATTCCAGAGCAGTTTCCTTCCTCTCCGGCAACTGAGTTAGGAAGGATATCTGTATCTTTATAGTGACTGGGTGAATTGATACACCATCCAAAGTGTAATTAATAACTTTACCATGCTCCAAGGGATATTAAATGTCTGCTTTTATTTTCTCCCATCTACCAATACAGTAGTGTCCTTCTTTGCGAGGCATTGGAAAATCCCCTAGTCTTTGTGGTTGTATCTGTGTTTGAAATTCACTGCTCAACTTAGGGTCCTTACAGATAATTGTATGTGTGGGGTACAGAGATGAGGTAGTCATTCAAAAATCATGTTAAACACGATTATTGCTCACAGTCCATGCAACTTATGTGAAGAAAATTCTAAAAACATCATCCTACTTAGACATTATGGAGTATTGGGTGTAGGCCAGTGACAAAGAAATCTCAATTGAATTCATTTAAAGTTTCTGAAGGCACTGTACACTGTAGTAGAGAGGAACAGATGAAACAAGAGAGCTGATTCCACCCCAAAATCTGTCCACGTGAAGATAGTTCTCTGTAGCGCTCTGCCTGCAGGTCATTGTCTTGGTGAAATATGCCCCAGTGTCTGCACTAGAACAAGCCGATGGGGAGTGACAATCTACACGACCACATTTTCAGCCTCATTGCTTTGTGCAGTTTGTACTATAGTAGAGGACATGTACGCAGTCAGTGGTTGTGTGTGTGTAAGAAACAGAGAAAGGGTGAACACAGCAGATTTAATCAGTATGTGAGGATGCAGAGGTAATAACTCCAGATGCCGGCCAGAGGAGCACATTTATCTCTGCCTGAGGACACAGCAATCAGAAAAACCTCAAACCAGCCAGATGAAGAACTCTGGAGGTCAAAGGTAAGAATCTACTCTATAGTGCAGTGGTATCACCTGACAGTGTCTAAAGCAGTGTGTGTGTGTGTGTGTGCTGTGTCATCACCTGAATGTGTCACACAGGTCCAGGTAGGAGACTGGAGGGTGAGGATGAATAGTTAGCTAATTAAATTAAGTGAATGATGAGAGTGCATGTTAGTGTGGCAAAGGTATGTGGTAGAATGTGATGGACACCTTTTCTCTCCCGCTCTCCATGTTCTACTCACATATTCAACCACTTTCACATTCTCTGTCTGCTCAGTCGCTCTGGGTTGCCAAGGGGACATATGCCGGGTCCACATCTCAGCCAGCCCTGGGCCTGTCCATGCTGCGCTGCCTGTGTGTGTGTACTCAACCAGACGTTGGCGTTGCCATGGTGAACCAGCCAGGCTGTGTTTAAGGTAGAGCTTGGGAAGGGCAGATTGTATGGTGGATGCAGCGTTGCTATGGGGAACAGAACATGCATGTTTAGAATGTGGCTTTGGTCACAGTGTGTCTGTCTGAGAGAGATGGAACAGAGGTTGTGTTTGAGAGAGAGTGCTGAGGAAACCGTTTAGCACAGGTAGCCCTGCTGATCTCAGACCCAACACAGCACATGCTGAGGGCACATACGTTCAGCCACACACACACATCCACCCACTATGCACTTTACCAGCATGCCCTCACTCACACAAGCTTGTGTATTGCTCAATGCTCTCCCACAATCATTCACTAACAGTTTGTGTAGGGGGTGGGGGGGGGTGATGGATACAATCTCAAAGTTTAAACAATGTATTATGTTTATGGTAAAATACATACTGTGTTTTTGAGTAATAAGCGAAAATATCTATAAAGGCTCTGTATACAATACAACATCTGATTACAATTGCAAAATAAGTCATACATTTAAAACAACAGTGTAATGCACTATATAGGAACTACGGAGCAATTTGGGGCGCACAGAGAGAGTCCTGCCAGTCAGATACAATAGAAAGGGATGACTGAGTACTGGGCCCAGTTTTTCAAAGGTTTTTTAACCGGATAAGATTAAAAACAGAAATAGAATGAATAGAAGTCAATGATTCGTCTGTTCTATTCATTATATTTTTTATTCATTATATTTCTATGCATTTAATCATATCCGATAGGCAAAATCCGGATAGATAACTTCTGAAAAACTGGGCCCTAATGAACACTACAAGGACACAGAAATACAGCTACAGATGACAGACTTACACATTCCAACACAACAGAATGACACTAAACTGAAGAACCTCACAAAGTAGAGCCACATGAGAGGTGCACCTTATAGGGTGAGGGAGTTGTGGTTAGGCAGCTGTGAAGATCAGGGATGTAGTGGGGGGTAAACGCCTGTAAGCACCGGTAACACTTCTATTCATTTTGGGAATCATTTATGCACCTATTCCCAGGACAAATGAGCATTTTCTGCATTAGTGTTTGTCACTCGCAGGCTAGACTCTTCACCTTTTTACAACTACCTCCCTGGTAAACACATGTAAAACCACCTGGCCACCCCCTTAACTTAATATCATTATAGACTCCCCCTTCAATTCTGAAATACACACCAACCAGATCATTCCATATTACCATGTTACAGGAGAAGAATGACAAAGGAGAGAGACTTAAAGGAAGGCAGCTGAGCATGCTGTGCAGCCAGTCTGTAGTGGATAAGTTGTTGTGGTAACATGTTTTTGGCAATTCATATAAAAATCATACCTTTTTTGTTGTTGTTGAATTTTACCCCTTTTTCTCCCCAATTTCGTGGTATCCAATTGTTTTAGTATTTTGTATAATCTCTACAACTGCGTCCTCCGATACACACCCCAACCAATCTTAACACAGTGCGCATCCAACCCGGAAGCCAGCCGCACCAATGTGTGGGAGGAAACACTGTGCACCTGGCAACCTTGGTTAGCGCGCACTGCGCCCGGCCCGCCACAGGAGTCGCTGGTGCGCGATGAGACAAGGATATCCCTACCGGCCAAGCCCTCAATAACCCGGACGACGCTAGGACCTCAAGGTCGGTTACGACAGAGCCTGGGCGCGAACCCAGGGTCTCTGGTGGCACAGCTGGCGCTGCAGTACAGTGCCCTTAACCACTGCGCCACCCAGGAGGCCTAAAAATCATACCTTGCTCTGACTGTAGAGCCATACCCAGCTAAAACAAACTGCCACGTAGAAAGGTGAAATATGCCACATAGAAAGGTGAAATATGCCAGAAAGGTGAAATATGCCACATTGGTGAAATATGCCACATAGGTGAAATATGCCACATAGTTAGGTGAAATATGCCACATAGTTAGGTGAAATATGCCACATAGGTAGGTGAAATATGTCTGGATTAGGAAGTGTTAGATGGATTCCCTGCACTGATGTGTGTCCATGCCAATGCGCACACACACACTCGTGTGCATGGACCAGAGGAGTCCCGCTGAGATGTAGCTGCAGCCAGCGTCACGCCATGGTGTACCCGTAACTCCCACAATGCAGTGCAACCAGCAGCCTGTCCCGCAGGACCTCCTGGCTGGGGTATTCTGGGAGTTTCATCATGTTGATGCTGTGGGAGGAGCATCATGGTCAATGTAGTTTCTTGTGGTTCACTGCAGATTGATGGCATGTCATTATGTCTCATATCCAGCTGCTGTAGTATACAGTACAGTGGTGATTTCTACCTGCCAAAGTATAGACCTACAGCGATGAGAACTACAGTACCTGTCCTTTCTATCCAACATGCAGAAACCCCTCCCTGTTTTTCCCTCTCCCCCTCTCCTATACCAGTGCCCTAAAGCCACACACACACACACATCACACACACCTCCAGAAGCAAAAGGAGACAGAGGAACCATACTGCCCTCTAGTGCTTTTTCTGTCAGCATGCTGCTCTCTCTAGTGGGTGACAGCGAGTGAGCGCATGTGTGTGAGCATATACGTGAGTGCTGTCCTCACCAGGTGCTGGAGGTAGGCAGTAGGTTTGATGTGTATGTTACAGAGGCAATAGTGAACTTCTGTAAGCCACTACCTCCCATCAGAAAGGCAAAGCCACCATGAGGTACCCTGGAACTAACAGGGACATGAGAAAGGAATTAGACAGGACAGGAGTGAGAGTAAGTGACGGATCATTGATCAGATCTTACAATGGCCTTATGTGAAAAACTCACCTGCCACACACGCACTGACTAATTAGAAATTCACCTGCCAGTGACAAACTGCAACAGTAGGACCCTCTCCTCTTGGGTAAGGCTTTCTACCACCTTCCAGAACCACTACAAGACAAGAGAATCCACATTACACCAAATGAAAACCACTGTGAGATAAGAGAATCTGACAAGAGAATCAGCTTTAAACCACTAAGCCAGCCTGGGAGGAGGTGTTAAGATCTCTGTAGGATCCGCCAAGCCTGTGGTACATCTCTCTAAATTGGAATTGTTCCAGTAAAAAGTGTCCTGCTCTCTGATGAGGTGGAGTTACATTAAAAAGAGTCCTGCCCGGTGAGAGCTAACTCACCTGGATGACAGGTTCCCCCAGGTCATAGCCACTGGTGTATTCTGTACCAGTCCATCAATCTCTGGCATCCCAGAAAGCAGCAGCAAGCAAGAGACAGGACAGGACAAGACAGGACAAGACAAGACAAGACAAGACAAGACAAGACATGACAAGACAAGACAAGACATGACAAGACAAGACAAGACAAGACAAGACAAGACCAGACCAGACCAGACCAGACCAGAGGTTAAATGGAGTAGTAGTCAGGACACATGTACAGTTGAAGTTGGAAGTTTACATACACTTAGGTTTGAGTCATTAAAACTTGTTTTTCAACCACTCCACAAATTTCTTAGTTTTGGCAAGTTGGTAAGGACATCTACTTTGTGTATGCCACAAGTAATTTTTCCAATAATTGTTTACAGATAGATTATTTCACTTAAAATTCACGGTATCACAATTGCAGTGGGTCAGAAGTTTACATACACTAAGTTGACTGTGCCTTTAAACAGCTTGGAAAATTCCAGAAAATTATGTCATGGCTTTAGAAGCCTCTGATGACATCAGAATGGCATCAAACTTCTCAAATTACATAATTTGAGTCAATTGGAGGTGTACCTGTGGATGTATTTCAAGGCCTACCTTCAAACTCAGTGCTCTTTTTCTTGACATCGTGGGAAAAAAAATAAAAAATCAGCCAAGACCTCAGAAAAAGAAATGTACACCTCCACAAGTCTGGTTCATCCTTGGGAGCAATTTCTAAATGCCTGAAGGTACCACGTTCATCTGTACAAACAATAGTACGCAAGTATAAACACCATGGGACCACACAGCCGTCATACCGCTCAGGAAGGAGACGCGTTTTGTCTCCAAGAGATTAACATGTGAAATGTGCAAATCAATACCAGAACAACAGCAAATAACCTTGTGAAGATGCTGGAGGAAACAGGTACAAAAGTATCTATATCCACAGCAAAACGAGTCCTATGTCGACATGACCTGAAAAGCCGCTCAGCAAGGAAGAAGCCACTGCTCCAAAACCGCCATAAAAAAAGACAGACTACGGTTCGCAACTGCACATGGGGGCAAAGATCGTACTTTTTGGAGAAATGTCCTCTGGTCTGATGAAACAAAAAATGGAACTGTTTGGCCATAATGACCATCGTTCTGTTTGGCGGAAAAAGGGGGAGGCTTGCAAGCCGAAGAACACCATCTCAACCGTGAAGCACGGGGGTGGCAGCATCATGTTGTGGGGGTGCTTTGCTGCAGGAGGGACTGGTGCACTTCACAAAATAAATGGGATCATGAGGAAGGAAGATTATGTGGAAATATTGAAGCAACATTTCAAGACATCAGTCAGGAAGTTAAAGCATGTGCGAGCAAGGAGGCCTACAAACCTGACTGTGTTACACCAGCTCTGTCAGAGGAGGAATGGGCCAAAATTCACCCAACTTATTGTGGGAAGCTTGTGGAAGGCTACACAAAATGCTTGACCCAAGTTAAACAATTTAAAGGCGATGCTACCATATACTAATTGAGTGTATGTAAACTTCTGACCCACTGGGAATGTGATGAAAGAAATAAAACTTGAAATAAATCACTCTCTACACTATTATTCTGACATTTCACATTATTAAAATAAAGTGATGATCCTAACTGACCTAAGACAGGGAATTTTTACTAGGGATTAAATGTCAGGAATTGTGAAAAACTGAGTTGAAATGTATTTGACTAAGGTGTCTGTAAACTTCCGACTTCAACTGTATCATATACAACAGACATATACAACAGACATAACTTCATGCTTCTTCTGTTCAAAATCATGTTGACAAAGACACAAGGGTGTTTTTCTAACGCAACTGAACACAGGTGATCCAGTGGTAAGCAGAGCTAAACTCTCCTCCCCACTGAGTCTGAGTGTTGTCAGCAGGCGAGCTGTGACCGTGTGACCGTGTGACTGCACACACATGTCCAATAACACACGGCGGGCCAGATAATCGCCATGGTACCCTATCGATCCAGGGACTAGTGAGGACATGGATTTTGCCGACACACACAGAAACAAATCTGATCTGAGCCGGGCGATGGCGAGAGGCCTCAAGGTGACCCCAACATCCCATTGACACCCCTGAGCCAGACAAGGCCAATCAATCATTGCATCAGACATCAGATCCCGCTAGGCAAGCAAGCGAGAGCAGAGAGCAGAGAAGGAGAATAAAAGATCATGGGTAAGAGGGGGTGAGAGCAGAGAAAGAGGTGAGGGGAAGAGAGTTGAGGACAGTGGACAGGAGAAGAGAGGAAAAGAGAGAGAGGAGAGGTAAAGGAGAAGGGAGTTGAACACAGGCAAAAGGAGAAGAGAAGAAAAGGACACTAACCAATTCATATTCATCAAAGAGCTGGATGAGGGAGGGGGGAATGAAGGTGTGGAACCCGTGCAGGAAAGTATTTATCTGAGGTTGGATGGCTCGAGTCATCCTCAACTCTGTCAGCAACTGGACATACTCTGCCTGAGAGAGAGAGAAGAGAGCAGAGAGCAGAGAGCAGAGAGAGAGAGAGAGAGAGGTTTATATAGGGAACATTCACTATGTAGAGTATGATTGATCTTTGGGCAGCCATCTAACACGTCTCGTTTCACAGGCTTCTTCCTTACAGAATATTACCACCTGCAGGCCACCTGTGGTACTACACACTCAAATTCCAAATGAACTTTCTCAAACACAGGCAAGCACGCACATCATATACACATTACATATTAATCATATAAGGTCATAAGTGTTAGAGAATACAGGGAGCGCAGTCTACATCACAACTTCCTTCTGTTTGACCTGTCAATCATCTGCTATTCTCACCTAGTTGATGTTGAGAGCAACAAAACAAATGTTAGGAATTAAGAGTTTCAGATCCTCCTTCTGTGATCGGCTGGCTCACCTTGTTGTCCTGGGTGACTATGAAGCTAGTCCTGCCAGGTTTGAGTGGCACCTCCTCCATGGCGCCGAACACGTCTGTTTCCACAGAGCAGGTTAGGTCCAGTCCCAGGATCCACTGCAGATTCTTGGCATACTCTGGATCGATGGACAACACATCCTGGTAGTTCACTGGGATGCCTGGACACACAGACAGCACCCATACTGTTACAACTCTGTAGCGTCACTGTAATATCCCTGTAAAAACACTAACAACTGTATTATAACCCAGTTACAAATGTAACAACCTGCTCAAGCAGAGGATACACCCTGGTAGTTCACTGGGATTCCTGTCCGCACATTACATCATGTTAACAACCCACTGTAGAACGTGGGTGTGTGTGTGTGTGTTACCCAGTATGTGTTTGTAGAAGGAGCGGGTGAAGTAGATGTTGACCAGCTGACGGTGGTAAAGAGCCAACCCCAGGATCTGACCCGCAAACCGGAAGTAGTTCAGATGATCAGGGTTCACTGACGAGTTACTGTTGGGCTGGAACGTGGTGCCTGTGACACACACACACACACACACACACACACACAAAAACACAAACATAATCTCATCAGCCAATCGAAAGGTGTCTCACCGTCCGCTGACTGGGTGAAGAGGCCATAGTCTGCATTGATGATCTCATTGGACAGGACGTCAAACCACTCCCTCACCATACCCTGGCCCTGGACACAAAGGTCACAGGTCAACTAAAGGTCTACTGAAAAATGAGCATGGGCTGAAATGGGACCCTGTTTCCTGTATAGTGCACTAATAAAGTGTTGCTAGGACTAAGCACGGGTAATTTGAGATGGTACCCTATTCCCTTTGCATTTTGGGAACTATTCCATTGTTTCCATTGCGCTAGGCAAGTTCAATCAAGAGTTTCTAAACTAAAGTATTTTAAAAGAAAATAAATACTATTTGAACCTAGGTCAGATAGACACTGATAATACCCACCATTCCTTCCTCTCCATGGAATCATATGGCGATGCCCTGTTTGAACTCCTCATTGGTCGATTTGGAGAACGTCACACGGCTACTGCTGAATATGGACTCTGAGAGAAAAGAGAAACATTGAGAAAGAGACACAAACTGATACATTGCTGGGTGGAGTGTAAGACATTTGGGGATGTAGGATGGTCAGTCTGGATTAGCAGGATGCCGTTCTCGTTGACAGGTTGATGGACCATGTCTGAGTCTGGCTGTCCTACCAATAGGTGCTCATAGAACCACTCACAGCGCTCCTTGAAGGGCTGCGAGGGGAACAAACAATAACACTTCACTTACAGCCTGCAGGTATAGTGCATTATGATGCAGATATAATGTATTACAAGACTTCAAAGGCCTTATTATGTCTTATAATTATCCTAACTAAATACCAGCCACAGCACTTCCCAAAACTCATTATCTCTCTCTACACTTTCAAATCTACGACGGTATCTAAACCAATGGTTCCAAAGCCTCAAGTGTTGAAATACAGTGTCTAAAGAATGCAGAGGGGGAAGAATGGCATTTATATTTGCATAATGTTTGAATGTCTTTGTTCTCTATGAGAGATGAGCTGGGGAGAGAGAGCGCAAGAGAGAGATAGAAATGAGAGAGAGAGAGATTTTCCCCTGGGGCTCCTGTGCATACTGAGAGGGAGATGTGGAGACGGAATAGTCTTCTTCAGGTTAAAATCTGTAATTAAAACGAGGGGCTCTTGTTCCCAGGTGGGATATAATCCAGAGGTAACGAGGCTTGGCACGCCGTCCGCCGCTCAAATATGAATAGTGAGGAGTGGAACACCACACACAACTTAGAACAGGCACTTAAAATTTATCAAGCTGTATAAAAGGAACTTACGACAAGTGTTATCGCCATGGCAATAACGTTGTTAAATGATCCTGCCTGGAAGACACGGGTGTTTCAAAGTCACTCGCAACATAGTCCCCTGAGGGAGAACTACAGGGGAACATAAAGAGAGGGAGAGAGAGGGGAATATATAGAAAGAGAAAGGGAGGGGGAGAGAAAGCTGCTGTCATAGCATGCAAATAAGAGGCCATGGGAACGTTGTCTTGGCTCTTGTATGTCCTAGCTACAGCAGATACACAACCAGGAAGTTGACTGATAGACCAGCCAATCACAGGTCTCACCTGGCCTTTGATTATGTGCATGAAGCGGGACATTAGCTCCGGACATTCCAACAGGAAGTGGAAAAGATGATCGTTGGATTCCTGAGAGTGAGAGCGATAGGGATGGAGAAAGAGAGAGAGAAATGGAGAGAGCGAGAGAAATGGAGAGAGAAAAACGGCAGGTTAAGTTAGAGAGATTGATAAGAAGTGTCTGGGTAAGATCCTGTCAAAGGACTCACCTGGTTATGAAACATTTGAGAACCTCGTCATGCTTGCAGACAAACTCTATGAAGCGAGGAGACGTCATTCTGGATGAGGAAAGACAAGGAAACACAGAGGGAGCAAGATAAAGAGGGAGGAGGGAGACAAAAAGAGAAGATGAAGCAAGATAATAAGATGAACACACTCACTACATAACCAGGAGCTGTGTTTCAGAAGAACACAACACAGAGATAAGTCGTGCAGCATCTGTCTATTATAATGAGTGGATCTGATCCCTCTCCAAAACACAATAACCTGCATTATTGAAACAGTGTTTCCCTGACAGGGGAACAGCCAGCTATCAGCTAATGAAGAGCAGGCCTGGGAAGGAGAAACACAAAGACAAACACAGCCATCTTCTTCTACTACAGCAGCATAGGGCCAATAACAGTGGATCCTATTCAGCGTTCAATTAGGCGGAGTTTAATGATCTAATTAAAATGTAATTATCTAGCCAGAGGGCCAGGAAAGGTGTGTGTGTGTGTGGAGAGGAGACATTAAAGCTATATTATTTCCCCAGGCCTACTCACACAGAGGGGATCTGAAGGAGGAAGTTACAAAGTATCTCTGTGAAACTAGGAGATTATGAGAGGAACACTGACTGTCATTTAGAGGCCAATATAGATCTGTAAAATCAGGTGTGTGCACTTGAGTGCAATCAAGAGCCAGGCCAAAGTGAAAACCAGCAGATACTTAGGACTCCCAAGAACTGGAGTTGCCCATCCCTGGGTTAGAAGTCAGAGGTCATTCTCACCCCTGTGGAATCTGACAGGAACAGCACATGTAGAAGGCCTGGATCACCGCGCTGAGCCGTTCGGCCGTCATAGAGATGAAATCCTCTCCGTCCGTGTATACCTCCAGTGTTTCCATATCAACCTCTGGGTCCAGAAAAGGGGGTAGGGGCATGGAGGGTGGCAGCGACGGTGCAGGCGGCAAGGGGGAGGCGGAGGCGACATCGTCAAGTTGTTTGAGGAGAAGAGAGGCGATCTCGCTCCGAGGATGAGGAGTTGGAAGGGCCCTTCCCCTTCTCTTCTCCAGCTCTGTGGAGATCAACACCAACCACTCATCTAGAGAGTGCCACAGCAACTCCAACGGGCTGGAGGAAATCAGAGAGAGAGAGGAAAGGGGGAGGCAAGGAAAGAGACTGAGTGAGTGAAGGAGAGGGAGCAAGTGAAGGGGAGAGAGGAGAGAGAGGGAAAAGAAAGAGGGATAGAGCGAGTGAGAGAGAGACAAACAGATGTTAAAAGAGAGAGAGAGAGAAATTAGGGAGAGAAAGAGAAAGAGGAAGAGAAAGAAAGAGAGGGGTAGATGCTGACAAACAAAAAAACACACACACACACTCAAAAGTCATGCACCAGGATAAGTCATGGATCAGGGGATCATTAGATGGTGAACAATCTCTCAATGACCTCTTCTGATTCACACCATGTACTACATCTCTGTGTGTATCTGAATTCAGGTTCAGTACTAACCCCATACTGACCTGAAAGACCTGGCGGCGCTGCGTCTTGATCCCATTGTATCCCCTGTCATTCCCATTGTTGGGAGAGGAAGGGCCCAGGCCGAAGACATGGCAGAAGATCCGGATGATTCTCAGCAGACTCTTCATCTGAGCGTCGTAGCTACTGGAGAGGAGACTGACGGTGAGTACGGAAGAGAAGAAACATTTACCCCTAAATGACTAGCTTTAAGGTAGTGGTGTTGCTGTTACACACGTATTGCGTTGTAATGCCTGAATAAACTTCCTTCAGAGAAATTAGTTAGAAACTAAAAAAAAGTGCACTTTCATATGCATTTGCCTCAGGTGTGGCTGGGAGCCTAGTCTAGCAGAGGGTTTATTACCTGAGGAGTTTGTGTCCATTAGTAATGGCCACCTCTGCTAGACTGGTCAGGATTATCTGGTAGTGACTGTCACACTGCTGGGAGACACGCTCTAGAATCTGCCTGAGCTCTCATATATACAGTGGGGCAAAAAAGTATTTAGTCAGCCACCAATTGTGCAAGTTCTCCCACTTAAAAAGATGAGAGAGGCCTGTAATTTTCATCTTAGGTACACTTCAAATATGACAGACAAAATTAGAAAAGAAATCCAGAAAATCACATTGTAGGATTTTTTATGAATTTATTTGCAAATTATGGTGGGAAATAAGTATTTGGTCACCTACAAACAAGCAAGATTTCTGGCTCTCACAGACCTGTAACTTCTTCTTTAAGAGGCTCCTCTGTCCTCCACTCGTTACCTGTATTAATGGCACCTGTTTGAACTTGTTATCAGTATAAAAGACACCTGTCCACAACCTCAAACAGTCACACTCCAAACTCCACTATGGCCAAGACCAAAGAGCTGTCAAAGGACACCAGAAACAAAATTGTAGATCTGCACCAGGCTGGGAAGACTGAATCTGCAATAGGTAAGCAGCTTGGTTTGAAGAAATCAACTGTGGGCGCAATTATTAGGAAATGGAAGACATACAAGACCACTGATAATCTCCCTCGATCTGGGGCTCCACGCAACATCTCACCCCGTGGGGTCAAAATGATCACAAGAACGGTGAGCAAAAATCCCAGAACCACACGGGGGGACCTAGTGAATGACCTGCAGAGAGCTGGGACCAAAGTAACAAAGCCTACCATCAGTAACACTACTCCGCCAGGGACTCCGCCAAATCCTGCAGTGCCAGACGTGTCCCCCTGCTTAAGCCAGTACATGTCCAGGCCCGTCTGAAGTTTGCTAGAGAGCATTTGGATGATCCAGAAGAAGATTGGGAGAATGTCATATGGTCAGATGAAACCAAAATATAACTTTTTGGTAAAAACTCAACTCGTCGTGTTTGGAGGACAAAGAATGCTGAGTTGCATCCAAAGAACACCATACCTACTGTGAAGCATGGAGGTGGAAACATCATGCTTTGGGGCTGTTTTTCTGCAAAGGGACCAGGACGACTGATCCGTGTAAAGGAAAGAATGAATGGGGCCATGTATCATGAGATTTTGAGTGAAAACCTCCTTCCATCAGCAAGGACATTGAAGATGAAACGTGGCTGTGTCTTTCAGCATGACAATGATCCCAAACACACCGCCCGGGCAACGAAGGAGTGGCTTCGTAAGAAGCATTTCAAGGTCCTGGAGAGGCCTAGCCAGTCTCCAGATCTCAACCCCATAGAAAATCTTTGGAGGGAGTTGAAAGTCCGTGTTGCCCAACAACAGCTCCAAAACATCACTGCTCTAGAGGAGATCTGCATGGAGGAATGGGCCAAAATACCATTGACAGTGTGAAAACCTTGTGAAGACTTACAGAAAACGTTTGACCTCTGTCATTGCCAACAGAGGGTATATAACAAAGTATTGAGATGAACTTTTGTTATTGACCAAATACTTAGTTTCCACCAAAATTTGCAAATAAATTAATTAAAAATCCTACAATGTGATTTTCTGGATTTATTTTTCTCATTTTGTCCGTCATAGTTGAAGTGTACCTATGATGAAAATCACAGGCCTCTCTCAAGTGGGAGAACTTGCACAATTGGTGGCTGACTAAATACTTTTTTGCCCCACTGTATACAGTATTGTTGATAGTGTTGATTCTTCACAAAAAAATACAGTTTTATATATTTATGTTTGAAGCCTGAAATGTGGCAAAAGGTCGCAAAGTTCAAGGGGGCCGAATACTTTCGCAAGGCACTGTATATATATATATATATATATATACACATACACTGCTCAAAAAAATAAAGGGAACACTAAAATAACACATCATAGATCTGAATGAATGAAATATTCTTATTAAATACTTTTTTCTTTACATAGTTGAATGTGCTTACAACAAAATCACAAAAAAATCAAATTTATCAACTCATGGAGGTCTGGATTTGGAGTCACACTCAAAATTAAAGTGGAAAACCACACTACAGGCTGATCCAACTTTGATGTAATGTCCTTAAAACAAGTCAAAATGAGGCTCAGTGGTGTGTGTGGCCTCCACGTGCCTGTATGACCTCCCTACAACGCCTGGGCATGCTCCTGATGAGGTGGCGGATGGTCTCCTGAGGGATCTCCTCCCAGACCTGGGCTAAAGCATCCGCCAACTCCTGGACAGTCTGTGGTGCAATGTCGCGTTGGTGGATGGAGCGAGACATGATGTCCCAGATGTGCTCAATTGGATTCAGGTCTGGGGAACGGGCGGGCCAGTCCATAGCATCAATGCCTTCCTCTTGCAGGAACTGCTGACACACTCCAGTCACATGAGGTCTAGCATTGTCTTGCATTAGGAGGAACCCAGGGCCAACCGCACCAGCATATGGTCTCACAAGGGGTCTGAGGATCTCATCTCGGTACCTAATGGCAGTCAGGCTACCTCTGGCGAGCACATGGAGGGCTGTGCAGCCCCCCAAAGAAATGCCACCCCACTCCATGACTGACCCACCGCCAAACCGGTCATGCTGGAGGATGTTGCAGGCAGCAGAACGTTCTCCACTGCGTCTCCAGACTGTCACGTCTGTCACGTGCTCAGTGTGAACCTGCTTTCATCTGTGAAGAGCACAGGGCGCCAGTGGCGAATTTGCCAATCTTGGTGTTCTCTGGCAAATGCCAAACGTCCTGCACGGTGTTGGGCTGTAAGCACAACCCCCACCTGTGGACGCCGGGCCCTCATACCACCCTCATGGAGTCTGTTTCTGACCATTTGAGCAGACACATGCACATTTGTGGCCTGTTGGAGGTCATTTTGCAGGGCTCTGGCAGTGCTCCTCCTTGCACAAAGGCGGAGGTAGCGGTCCTGCTGCTGGGTTGTTGCCCTCCTACGGCCTCCTCCACGTCTCCTGATGTACTGGCCTGTCTCCTGGTAGCGCCTCCATGCTCTGGACATTACGCTGACAGACACAGCAAACCTTCTTGCCACAGCTCGCATTGATGTGCCATCCTGGATGAGCTGCACTACCTGAGCCACTTGTGTGGGTTGTAGACTCCGTCTCATGCTACCACTAGAGTAAAAGCACCGCCAGCATTCAAAAGTGACCAAAACATCAGCCAGGAAGCATAGGAACTGAGAAGTGGTCTGTGGTCCCCACCTGCAGAACCACTCCTTTATTGGGGGTGTCTTGCTAATTGCCTATAATTTCCACCTGTTGTCTATTCCATTTGCACAACAGCATGTGAAATTTATTGTCAATCAGTGTTGCTTCCTAAGTGGACAGTTTGATTTCACAGACGTGTGATTGACTTGGAGTTACATTGTGTTGTTTAAGTGTTCCCTTTATTTTTTTGAGCAGTGTATATATATATATATATATATATATATATATATATATATAAATACACAGTTGAAGTCGGAAGTTTCCATGGTTGGAGTCATTAAAACTCGTTTTTCAACCACTCCACACATTTCTTGTTAACAAACTATAGTTTTGGCAAGTTGGTAAGGACATCTACTTTGTGCATGACACAAGTAATTTTTCCAACAATTGTTTACAGACAGATTATTTCACTTATAATTCACTGTATCACAATTCTAGTGGGTCAGAAGTTTACATACACTAAGTTGACTGTGCCTTTAAACAGCTTGGAAAATTCCAGAAAATGATGTCATGGCTTTAGAGGCTTCTGATAAGCTACTTTACATAATTTGAGTTAATTGGAGGTGTACCTGTGGATGTATTTCAAGGCCTACCTTCAAACTCAGTGCCTCTTTGCTTGACATCATGGGAAAATCAAAAGAAATCAGCAACAAAATAAATTGTAGACCTCCACAAGTCTGGTTCATCCTTGGGAGCAATTTCTACGTGCCTGAAGGTACCACATTCATCTGTACAAACAATAGTACGCAAGTATAAAACACCATGGGACCACGCAGCCATCATACTGCTCAGGAAGGTAACGCGTTCTGTCTCCTAGAGATGAATGTACTTTGGTGCAAAAAGTGCAAATCAATCCCAGAACAACAGCAAAGGACTTTGTGAAGATGCTGGAGGAAATAGGTACAAAAGTATCTGTATCCAACTGCACATGGGGACAAAGATCGTACTTTTTGGAGAAATGTCCTCTGGTCTGATGAAACAATAATAGAATTATTTGGCCATAATCACCATCGTTATGTTTGGAGGAAAAGGGGGAGACTTGCAAGCCGAAGAACACCATCCCAACCGTGAAGCACGGGGGTGGCAGCATCATGTTGTGGGGGTGCTTTGCTGCAGGAGGAACTGATGCCCTTCACAAAATAGATGGCCTCATGAGAAAGGAACATTATGTGGATATATTGAAGCAACATCTCAAGACATCAGTCAGGAAGTTAAAGCTTGGTCGCAAATGGGTCTTCCAAATGGACAATGACCCCAAGCATACTTCCAAAGTTGTGGCAAAATGGCTTAAGGACAACAAAGTCAAGGTATTGGAATGGCCATCATAAAGCCCTGATCTCAATCATATAGAACATTTGTGGGCAGAACTGAAGAAGCGTGTGTGAGCAAGGACGCCCACAAATCTGACTCAGTTACACCAGCTCTGTCAGGAGGAATGGGCCAAAATTCACCCAACTTATTGTGGGAAGCTTGTGGAAGGCTACATGAAACATTTGACCCAAGTTAAACAATTTAAAGGCAATGCTACCAAATACTAATTGAGTGTATGTAAACTTCTGACCCACTGGGAATGTGATGAAAGAAATAAAAAGCTGAAATAAATAATTCTCTCTACTATTATTCTGACATTTCACATTTTTAAAATAAAGTGGTGATCCTAACTGACCTAAGACATAGAATTTTTACTAGTATTAAATGTCAGGAATTGTGAAAAACTGAGTTAAATGTATTTGGCTAAGGTGTATGTAAACTTCCGACTTCAAATGTATCATCGTACCTACAAATGGTAAACTTAACTGTAACACTCTAGCCACTATGACTAAGGCTTACACACACAGAGTTCAAAAAATATATATAACAAGTTAGTGTTGGTTAAGGTTTAAACTCTATATAACAATACATAATGACATTTCAGAAGACAAGGGTTAACGTTAAGAGATGGTGGTCAATAGACGACTGAAGTCAGGGTTGGAGATCTGAGAAGGGCTTGTACCAAATCAAGATGTCCAGTGTATTATTTCATTCACTAGACAGGTACATTAGCTGGTGAGCCAGGCAACAAATTTCGACTGATTTACATGCAGTCAGTTGACAGTAAAACAACACTTCATTTATCCACAGTTCATTACAGATGAATTGTTCTAATCACAGTGCTTTTCAGATTGAGCCTCCTTAATGGGAACTGACTAATGTACAAGTGAAACATAATCAAAACAAAAGATCAGAGGATTATACGATCACTGCAGTCTCCAACCCTGCTCATCCTCTGTGTGTGTGTGTGTGTGTGTGTGTGTGTGTGTCTGCGCGTGTGTGTGTGTGTCTCTGCATGTGTGTGTGCCCCTGCATGTGCGTGCGTGTGTTTGAGTGTGGAGCTTAATACATAGCACTCAAATGAAGGCTGGGGTGTCACTGTCATGTCCTGAATTAATAGGAACCTCATCATTCTCCATCTCTCTGAAGCTGAGGGATGAGTTTCCTCATGCCTATTCTTATCATCTGAATGAGACAGGCTGCATAGAGACCATCAGAGGACTGACAGGGATAGGAGTGTGCTACTGAAGTTTGGGACATATCTCTGAACAGCTGTCTGGCTGTGATCCTTGTTATTTGGTCTCTTCATATTCCATCCCCCAGCTTCCTCCTCTTCCAATACCTCCTCCTCCCATTAATAGCCTTGTACAATGCCGTGAAATATATGTTTACAGCCACACTGAATCAAAACAACACCTTTGCATTTCAATTCCCGAACCAATGTGTTACAAAGAATAGTTCATACTCCATTTACAATTCTAAGTGGACAATAGGAAGAAGGATGAGAGGAAGTATTGCATCATCATTCCTGTACTAGTGTACGTAGTGACCTGCAGGCGAAGTAGAGGGGTGTGGCCCCAGAGCAGTTAGGTCTGTTGATGTCCGCTCCACTGTCCAGCAGGCACTGCACCGTCTGATGATGTCATCGACCACACACATGCAAATGAGGAAGAGGGAGAAGAGAAACAAACCCATCATCAACACTACTGTCTGGTATTCATCATGTTATTCACCATGGAACTTATCATGAAGTTATGATTAATAAACTTTGAAACTTGATTATATAATAACACTGGCAAAGGTTCCAAATTAACACAATCCTTTTACGACTTCTGAGATATCAAAAGTGACACCTGTTCTGTACACTCACAGTCTTGTGTCTATGACGAACACTGTATACTGAACGGTTTATGGAAATGTTGGTACTTCCATACAGGTCTTGGTTGATATATGCGTGTTATCTACTCACAGTCTTGTGTCCATTCTGGCAGGCTACATGAAGGGCGGTCTGTCCCATGGCATTCTCTACATCCACGTTAGTCACATGCTGCACCAGGTCATGAAGCAGCTCAGTCCGCCCGTTCAGTCAACCAGTGGATCTAGAGGAGGAGAAGGAGGGGAGGAAGAGGATGAGGAAGAGGGATGTAGTAAAGCATAATCATAAGTAAACTGTATACACACCTTTTTATTGCGTTAATTGCATTTACTGTATGCAGTCTTGACCTGCGTTCACCATTTTTAATAGAACTACATCCCTGAGATATGACAGAATTTAACAGCAGTACTGGTCTGTCTATACACATGACTTCACAGTGATACTCACAGCTGTCAGTCCCTCATTGTTGCAAATGTTCACGTCTGCATTGTATTCTAGTAGTCTTCCCATACACTTTTTCTGTCTTTAAGGAGGAAAGATGAGGAGGGGGATTCATTAAGTATCAGACATAATACGGTAAACATTATCACTGTCATCAACATCACTAAACCATGTTCACTGGGCTGGCAGGGATCTGTGATTGCAATGTAAAGGTGTATTCTGCCTCCCTACCAAAGGGGGCAGCAGAGTACTATAGTGAACATGCAGTAATGTCTATGTCCAGTATCCTACCGGTTTCTGGCAGACAGGTGCAGATGTCCTGGTAGTTAGGGTTCGCTCCTCTCATTAGCAGTAGGACCAGGCACTCCACTGATCCACAGCTACAACACAATAACCAACAAGTTCACAAGCACTGCAATACACAAATAGATGTAGCGTACACACAGACACAGAAAGACACACAACCACACAGAAAGACACACACCCACAGAGGCCAACCAAGACACACAGAGACCCATCACACCAGATACCGAGTTTCATCAGAGACACCACTGTGATAAAAATATATGCTGGAGAGATTATGCTGTCTGGTTGGTTTCTAACAAAACAATGGAAAAATTAGAACAATCAGTGATAAAAAAATAAACATTCCTTACTTGGTAGGAATGTGAAGCAGACTTCTCTTGACTCGTCCGAAAGTGTAGTTCACATCAAACTTGGAGTTGAGGAGTAATTCAGAAACCGACCTTCAAGTACAAGACAGGCATGTCAGATAATTATCTACAGGGAACCAATGTTGACAACTTCCTCACTCACTCACACACACACACACACACACACACACACACACACACACACACACACACACACACACACACACACACACACACACACACACACACACACACACACACACACACACACACACACACGCTGGTCAGCCATAACCATTGGCATTAGTGTGTAGACTGCAGTTTCATTGTCTGTGAGGGGAGCAACAGGGAGAGGGTGTGTCATTGATAATTGTGGAATTAAAGAACAAAGATCTTCCTCTGCTAAAATCAGTACTCTTAGAGCGCTCTATGTAGAAGCTACTGACTCATACTTAGGGCCATCATAACTACTGATGTACAACCACTATCAGTGACAAAGTATGTATCAGTTGGTCTCACTAGATTCATATCATATTATTACTATTACATGGTTAGCATAATACCCTATCCAGCATACAGCCTGTAGACAGGGAAATGTCTAGTGCCCCTAAGGGTTGCTGGCTTCCGCCTTGTTGACAAACTGTAAAATGATACTGTAATTCCAACATTTAATGACTATATGTATTAGCATTAATATACAGTGTGCTATAGATATAGTTAAAGCCTCCTATTATGCTCTGTCGATTATTTGCGTCCTTTGGTCGATAGGCTATACCTTCCGGGAGATCGACGGTCCTGGCGCGACGCAGAAAGCGGGTCAGCCTGTTCAGCTGTACGTTTAGTTGCTCCATCACCCGTTCCATCATAGGTGTACCAACAACCGGGAACAAAACCGAGGGTACAAAGCCTCGAGCAAGATTATTTTGCCGCTAAAATGGTGCTTCTGGCTTCGATGTAATCCATCGAGCCGCCGAGAAATGTACATTAGGCTGCCCCTTTTTCTATCTCTACCCTCTTCATTCGTGAACATTGCATGTGTCAAGTCTCATTTTTCCTGTTTTCATTACGTCCGATGGCAATGCGGTCTGGGTACTGTAGTTTTCGGTGTTCAATATGTGTAGTTCATAGTATTGTATGACGGTTCATTGATTGATTGATCATCGTCAAATGTGTTTATCTCTTTATTGTTTAGTGACCTATGCTGTTAAAATGTTGTTTTTTTTGTCAGAATGTGTATTGTGTTTCAGAAAAAGAGAACTGACTAATGTGTAAAAAATCTAATTTGACAAAAAAAGCAAATAATTAATGTGTATACGATATTATTCTTGTAATGTTTTTAATTGTTAATTAGTTTCATTTCATTAATTGGTATTGAATGGATGCAATGACACCTCTGCGTCACGCTACTTATGGTCATGTTCTCTTAAATTGTTTTGACTTGGATAAAACTTTCAGGTTTGATATGTCTTCAGAAAAAACATACGTTTCAAACGACCAACATGTAGTAAACCTCTCTAGCCTTCACACCTTTCTACCCCATATGATTCTGGTGACTTTTAATGTGTCTTTTTGCATAAAAAAAATATTTTGAGACTAGAATTGAAAACTTGGAGTTGTATTCCAAGACATGAATAATGTGTGTGTCACGGGAGGTTGGTGGCACCTTAATTGGGGAGGACGGGCTCGTGGTAATGGCTGGAGTGGTTGAGTGGAATGGTATCAAATACGTCAAACACATGGTTTCCATGTGTTTGATGCCATTCCATTAGCTCAGTTCCAGACATTATTATGAGCCGTCTTCCCCTCAGCAGCCTTCACTGTGTGGGGAGCTAGAAGCAGAACCTAAAGTTGAGGCATGCTTGAACAAAATGGCGACCATGCTTCACCCTCCAGTGACTCTCAATAAAGGGCTTCCAAGCTATGGTGCCAGTCATGTGTAGCCCAACTACCTCATCAGCGAAAACACTAAGAATATCATGCATTTCATACCACCACACTTTGTTTGCATTGGAAATTCTGATTTGCATGCTTTTTCAATGTGTAAGCATAAGGACTGAGGCCAGAAATGTCTCAATGTAAATTATATGACAAGTAAAGTGTGGGAAACTTGAGAAAAAAAAGCATTGATTAATTGAAATATTTATTCATCATCATTACATTTTATATTTACCTTTGTGATTTAAAAAAAAATGCACCAAGAGAAAGACATTATGAGTAGTATAATAAATCCAAAGATTAACCAAGTAGATTATACTAAAAGTTACAATAAATTATGAAAATCAACATTTGGATTGGACATAAAATTCACTCTGTTACTATTAATTTTAATTTGAGTAATACATTTTGAGCTAAAATGCCAGATATTATCAATTAGTAATAGTCAGCCATGAATTAATTTGTGTATTGATAACAACCTGTTGTTCAATTCCCATCACTGGAAATATTTTATTATAAAATAAAACAATAACAAAATCCAAAAAATTATAGGACCAAGTAAACAATTAAGCAATTAATTAATACAGGAAAGGATAGAAATTGTACATTTATTTCAGGCTGATCAAAATGAGCCCTGTATCTGAAAGAGAAAACATGTGTTGTATTTAGAAAGGCCTACATGTCCATTTTATGTCCAGGAGTTGAATTAAATTCCTTCTAGAAATTCTGAAATATTAATATTTTGTTAATATAATTGTTGACAACCAAAACGGCACCAGAACTTGTTCTTGTTCTTTCTCTCTTTTACACCTTTGGCACTTACAACATCTTCACGTGGAAATGTACCTTTTTTTCATGCAGAATTTCATGAATTTAGTCTTCAATAAATATTTGCAGTTAATTTGTGCATTTACTTTTTTTTTTACATTTTTTTATAAAAAGGGCTGTTCAAACGTGTAACATTCTTAGATGCTCTACATCATTTTAGGCAAACATTTGAATACATTGTTGTCGTTTTTTATTGTCCGATTTTGTGATTCAGATGAATGAAATTAAGTTTTGTCTGCTTTAAATTGAGATGTGAAGCTTCTGTATGAACAATATATCTGTGAGGAGGATCAAAAAGGTCCGTTCCAATCGAAATACTTAGACTTTGTCCTAAAACTCTTAGTCTTGTAGGCTATCACTAATTGGGAATTTAAGTTTCATAAAAATAACGTGCGTTTTTAATTATTTTTTTTAATCTACTTTTAGATTCTTCTTCATCGATGCACGTTGCTTGATAGCTACCTAAACACTATAGGATAATCAAACAACTTTGATCTTAATAGAATCTCTTCTACAACAGGACTATCTATTTTAAAACATGTAGACTGTTCGATTGTGAATTGTATTGTAGTTATTGTATGGTTTACTATTCACATTATATATTTCACTACATTTATTACGGCTGCATCCTAGAGAGCCAATCCCCAGCAACCACCAGATGACACAAGAGAGCAAAACCTTTCATGTAAATTCCACATTCGGAAACTAAATAGATACCCAGGCCTAACTATTGCTGTGAAGGTCTAAAATAGAAACTACACATCGAAAGAAACAATTACAGTCAACACACAGTTGAACAATATTGAAGTATCTAATTATGACAAAGGCTTTTTGGGGGGGAGAAAATAATATAAAATATATTCCTGCCTATTTCCAATAGGCTACACACTACACATTACTGTACTAGGCTTTCTTTCAATGTAATGAAATTAACACTAGATGGTGCTACGCTGTTACCTATATCAACATGATTGAACTGAGTTCCTAGGGGCAACACTCACTGTTCCAATTTGGCGCTATTTGTACAGGCATCCAATCAGCCACGAAAGTAGCAGAACGTGAGGCTGCGCAGAGGCGCTTTGGCTGGACAGCGCAGCTGGTAGCTGCAAACAGCTTACCAATATCGATACAAACTACCCTCTCCATCTTTCCTCAGGAAGTATAGCCTATCCATTAGTTGCTATATTCTCGGCAATGGTGAACAATCGGTAAGCTAAATTGTTGCATATGTGTTCCCCACTTCTTCCTATAGCCTAATGTTCTGCAATTAATTAACCATAAACGTTATGCAAGTATGCTTTGATTTTGGACCAGGCAACGCAGAGACTGGAGAGGGGGGGGGGGTCAAATGAGCCAAAACCGAGATTATGTTGTTATAATGAAAATTATTAGATTTGTTTCAAATTCTTCCGGGTTCTTATAGGCTTTTAAAAAATGCCATTGGTTAGCACCAAACAGTTTGTTACCATGTGGACATTCTTGCCTAAATTCTATTGACATTCATTAGGCTATACTTTCTAAAAGGCTATATTCCGAAAATGGAGCTGGAGAGGCAATTGGAAAAACAGCTGCGAAACCAAAATTAGGCTATACTTTCTAAAAGGCTATATTCTGAAGATGGAGATGGAGAGGCAATAGGAAAAACAGCTGCGAAACCAAAGGCAGCACAGTATGAAGATAGGCTAAAATTGCTTCTCCAATAGAAATCCCCGATCACACTTGTAGGCGATGTCATGGCGACGTCTGCTTGCTAAGCGCATGCGTAGAAACACGTCTAACGTTCGTCTCGCGCCAAACTGCGCATGTGCAAGTGCAACGGCGCTTCTTCGATATAGGTTGTTTTTTATGAAAAATTAAAACCTGTCAGTTTCACGAATCTAGGTTGTACCTTTAGATTTCAGGAAAATTAACAACTAAGGAATATTTTTTTACTTCGTTCATTGACTCATTGGCCTGGTCTGTTTGATCTGTTTCGCAAGCGCTCCCGGTAGTCTCGCGATGTTGCACCTCTGGGTTTAGAAACTCTGTGGCGAAACTCTTCAGTCTCCAGTCGCTACGCTGAGATGTTAACCTTTGCCAGACCGCTACCTCCATAGCTTGATTGAGGGTTTCAGACTCCGGGGACGAGATGGCGTCCATCCCTATTGAATTGTACAATATATATTTTTAAATAATGCATGGTCAATTTCCAAAGTTTACCCTTGGTGGAGTAATTTATTATATGCTATAGTTGATATGAATGGGAAACGGTGGAATCTGTATATTTACACATTTCATACATTTACTTTCAATTATCTTGGGCATTCAACAACTGGTTATGAAAATACACCCTCTTCAATGATGTCCTAAATGCATGTGTAGTCTAGACGCAAGACATTCGATGCATTCTGGGCCTATTTAAAAAACATCCCTGCTCTACTTCACAGATATCCAGGGGTATGACCTCGCAGGGGACAACCTCAAGTAAGTGCATCATGGTCACCATGCCTCAGATTATTCTGAAATAGGAAACTGTTAAAATCATTATGCATGCAATACATTTTTATATGGGGAGTGTAACTCAATCCAGTCCAATAAAAGCTGCTTTGTGTGAGTGTGTTTGAGAGTAGTGTGTGTGTGTGTGTGTGTGTGTACGTGTCTAACTATACTTGTGGGGACCAACTGGGGACATTTTGTTGGTCCCCACAAGGTCAAATGCTATTTCTAGGGGGTTTAGGGTTAAGGTTAGAGTTAGTGTTAGGGTTATAATTAGGGTTAGGAGCTAGGGTTAGTTTTAGGGTTAGGAGCTAGGGTTAAGTTTAGGTTTTTGGGTTAGGGTTAAGGTTAGGGGTTAGAGAAAATAGGATTTTGAATGGGTCTGAATTGTATGTCCCCACAAGGTTAGCTGTGCAATAATATTTGTGTGTGTGTGTGTGCGACACATATTTTGTAGAGTTGATCAGGCTGTTGATTGTGGCCTGTTGAATGTTGTCCCACTCCTCTTCAATGACAGTACGAAGTTGCTGGATTTTAGTGGGAGCTGGAACACGCTGTCGTACATGTCGATCCAGAGCATTCCAAACATGCTCAATGGCTAACATGTCTGGTGAGTATGCAGGCCTTGGAAGAACTGGAGATTTTCAGCTTCCAGGAATTGTGTACATATCCTTGTGACATGGGGCCATGCAATATCATACTGAAACATGAGGTAATGGCGGCGGATTAATGGCACGTCAATGGGCCTCAGGATCTCGTCCCGCTATTTCTGTGCATTCAAATTGCCGTCGATAAAATGCAATAGTGTTTATTGTCCGCAGCTTGCCCATACCATAACCCCATCGCTCTGTTCACAACGCTGATATCAGCAAACCGCTCGCCCACACAGCGCCATACACTGTCTGCCATCTCCCCGGTACATTTGAAAATGGGATTCATCTGTGAAGAGCACACTTGTCCAGTGTGCTCAGTGAGCTTCCCTGAGGTTTCTGACAGTTTGTGCAGAAATTATTTGGTTGTGCAAACCCACAGTTTCATCAGCTGTCCAGGTGGCTGGTCTCATACTATCCCGCTGGTGAAGAAGCCGGATGTGGAGGTCCTGGGCTGGGGTGGTTAGACGTGGTCTGCGGTTGTGAGGCCAGTTGGATGTACTGCCTAATTCTCTAAAACGACATTAAATTCTCTAGAAACAGCTCTGGTGGACATTCGACATTCCAATTGCACACTCACTCAAAGCTTGAGATAGAGGCATTGTGTTGTGTGAAAAAACTGCTCGTTTTAGAGTGGCCTTTTATTGGCCTCAGTACAAGGTGCATCTATGTAATGACCATGCTGTTTAATCAGCTTCTTGATATGCAACACCTGTCAGGTGGATTAATTTTCTTTATTTTTATTAGAGAAATGCTCACTAACAGGGCAGTAAACAAATTTGTGCCAAGAAATGGAGATAAATAAGCTGTTTGTGCCTATGGAACATTTCTGTGATCTTTTATTTTAGCTCATAAAACATGGGACCAACATTTCATATGTTGGGTTTATATTTTTGTTCAGTATGTTTGAGACTTAGTTATTCAACCGTATGGTTTAAATAGATTCATTGTCCAATATTTAATTTCCCTTTAATGTGTTTCAACATAACGTTTTAAACTCCATAATCTGATTTATTGGGCACAATTGTGTATATAAAAATTTGATGGACTAAGATATAACCTCATTGAGCTCAACAGTTTAGCAAAGCGGTAGCCTCAGAACGAACAATAGTTTACACATGCACCTAAATAAAAGTTCCACAATCTTAATTTGATTCCAATTGCGCATTTCTTGCGTTTATTTTAAATCGAATCGTTCATTCCCCAGTTTCACTATCTCGATCTGCTAAGGCATTGGAAGAGAACAACCCCTTAACGTCACCCTTGCCTCCCTTCCATCAATGCCCGGGCCCCTCCCAGCCACTTACTTTGCATGGGAAAAAATTCCTGATTATCACCAAACATCATAAGTACCCCAATATCACTCCGAAATGATCTCAGATTCTCGAAAGGGGTTGCAAGATTAGGCAATACAATCGACATTTGCGCAAAGACTATATGGATGTAGAGCCCATTTTACGAATGGTTTTTCCACAAAACTGTTCAAAAAAGAGCCATTCGATCTAAATATATTGTGTACAATCCGATTCTGATATATTTACACTTTACATTGTAGTTTAAACAGTAATTGTACTTTTCTACATGTCTTAGAGTTGTTAATATTAGTAGCAGCCTAATGATTTTTTGAACAATATGAACCTTGTTGGCACTCAAACGCTAGACTGCAAAAAAGTGCTCAATGGTAGAAAATGGAATGAAACCCAATGAACTCGATAAAATGAGAGAACGAGAGAGAGAGGGGGAGGCTCTCCGGTGACCTCGGCATTTCTGGTTGAAAATAACTGATAAGTACCAATCACATTACCAATTATGCATGGATACTTTCACCTCATAACTGTGACTATACATGGTCTGATGATGTTTTACTCTCTGTCCTCACCTTTTATATCATACACACAACACATAACTCTGTTTCCAAATCCTCCTAAATCTTCCAAATAGGCGCTGATTCAGTTTGACGCATTTGTCCCCTCATTTATAATACCTGGGGAAATGCCTGCTTCGGTAACATCTGATACGGGTGTTGCCTGGTCATTCTGGCCCAATGTTCCACGCTGCGTTTGTGCTGAGCTCCAATTTCTCTCGTATTCTGCATCTTCACAAACACAGTTTGAAGGCGGATTGAAGTGTGAGGTGGGGTCCATCAGAGGATTCCTGCAGTAGTGTGGGCGTGTTTACTTACAATGTATTGGGAGTATTTCTCCCCCAATCCCCTTCATAAAGAATTCCCCTAACATTCGCCCTAGTCAATCTCTGTGTCTTGAACCCTCTGTCATGTTATTTATCCCATAGTCTAATTATCTATCGGGGAATCGTTTTTATTTCGGCAATTCGATGATAGTATTGACGAAAACCAGGTGTTAATACGCACGAATAGCCTTTATGCTGCCTGTTAAATGTGTACCATGCAAGGAACACAAACGCCTATCTGTGAGATATTTCTGCTAACCTGATCTTGATTGGTTTTGCTAAAATGATAACCTACGGTCGAGAACAGCACAGGAATGTCAGGTCATGCCTGTAAGATCTATGCGTTCATGTTTTGTTCTTAGTTTATTTTTACGCGGTAGATGTATATTTAGGCATATCTGTTGTTGCCTCATACATGTCAACACAGATTAGCTTTTAAGTATTACGAATTTCCATATTTTGTGATAAATAGCCTAAACTCACTTTACCTGGTGAATTTCAAGTTTCAAAGTGTATTCGCCACGCGCACAGGATACAACAGGTGTAAAACAGTAGAGTGGTATTCTTACCTTGAGAACTCTTTCCCAACAACGCCGTGATAATAATAATAATAATAATAATAATATAGATAATAATACAAATTAAAAGTCAGTTGAGGGTAATTTTGTCTTGTCTTTGTGAGACAACTGTGATACCTGTGAAAATAGGTTTCTTTTAATGCCCCAAGCATTGTGGCTGTGATGCTCCTAGATATATATTTTAGGAGTCTGACAAAGTAGTTAGGCTAATGACTTGTCCATCTCCGGAAAGACTGGACCCACCAGATTGATTAATGTCAGCCACCATGTTTCAAACCTAGATACAGAAACCCTATCTTAACTAGTTATTATTCTATCACATAAATCAACCCTGTGACTAGTCTACTCCCATAAACATATATGTGTGAGATATCACAGTTGCAGAGACATTAATTTTGAGCCGATAATAATAAGAAGCCTAATTCGGTGCAATAGTTACCTTGGAGTTAAATGTGATCACAGTTTTTATTGATATATACAGTACCAGTCAAAAGTTTGGACACACCTACTCATTCAAGGGTTTTTCTTTATTTCTACTATTTTCTACATTTTAGAATAATAATGAAGACATCAAAATTATGAAATAACACATATGGACTCATGTAAACCCAAAAAGTGTTAAACAAATCAAAACATATTTTATATTTGACCATCACACCTCCTCCATGCTTCATGGCGGGAACCACAAATGCAGAGATCATCTGTTCATTTACTCTGCGTCTCACAAAGACACAGCGGTTGGAACCAAAAATCTCAAATTTGGACTCATCAGACCAAAGGACAGATTTACACCCATCTAATTATTTGATTTATTTTTTCACCTTTATTTAACCATGTAGGCCAGTTGAGAACAAGTTCTCATTCACAACTGCGACCTGGCCAAGATAAAGCAAAGCAGTGCGATAAAAACAACAACTCAGAGTTACACATAAACAAACGTACAGTCAATAACACAATAGAAAATGTACAGTATGTGCAAATGTCCATTGCTCGTGTTTCTTGGCCCAAGCAAGTCTCTTATTATTATTGGTGTCCTTTAGTAGTGGTTTCTTTGCAATTTGACCATGAAGGCCTGATTCACACAGTCTCCTCTGAACAGTTGATGTTGAGATGTGTCTGTTACTTGAACTCTGTGAAGCATTTATTTGGCCTGCAATTTCTGAGACTGGTACCTCTAATGAACGCATCCTCTGCAGCAGAGGTAACTCTGGGTCTTCCTTTCCTATGGCGGTACTCATGAGAGACAGTTTCATCATAGCACTTTATGGTTTTTGTGACTGCACTTGATTGACTGACCTTCATGTCTTATAGTAATGATGGACTGTCGTTTCTCTTTGCTTATTTGAGCTGTTCTTGCCATAATATGGACTTGGTATTTTACCAAATAGGGTGATCTTCTGTATTCCACCCTTAACATGTCACAACACAACTTATTGGCTCAAACGCATTAAGAAGGAAAGAAATTCCACAAATTAATTAATTAGTTAATTGGAATGCATTCCAGGTGACTGACTACCTCATGAAGTTGATTGAGAGAATGCCATGACTGTGCAAAGCTGTCATCAAGGCAAAGGGTGGCTGCTTTGAAGAATATAAAATATTTTTTATTTGTTTAACACTTTTTGGGTTACTTCATAATTCCATGTGTGTTATTTCATAGTTTTGATGTTTTCACTGTTATTCTACAAAGTAGAAAATAGTAAAAAAATAAATAAGAAAAACCCTTGAATGAGTAGGTGTGTCCAAACTTTTGACTGGTACTGTGTATATCATGACTTGAGGATATGCCTATGTATTTAACATAACCACGTTTACACACATACATGAGGGTAATCATTCAGTTTATTCTTGGCATGAAATGACAAGTCAAGCATTTGCGTGCCAAATACTTATGTTTAGAAACTTCTAATTAATAAATAAACGTGGAATAGGCCTACACAAATATGTTGATGTTCGGTTTGTGGAACGACGATTGGTTATCTCTGTGCTCCGAAATAACTCTTTTGCCTGGATTCGAGGAAAAAAATGGCACTGCTATCTGGTATCCTTGGGACGTCCATACTCTAAACCCTACCCTAATCTTAACATCTACCTTTACTTTAACCCTAATCTTAACCATAACCCTTACTAAACCCTATCCTTAACCACTACCGTAACCATTTTACATTTCAACTTCAAATGGTTAGGAACATCCTAAGGATCCCTGATTGCACGGACCGAACAAAATAGTCGCTAGAAAGCATGTAAATTGACAGAGTCACGTGAACAGAGCAAGCGAAATCCATAGAAGAATATGCTGAAAATCTATGGGGCAACGCACGTTGGATCATGCACGCAAAAGTATGGTCGCTCGAATCAGAATATTCGACTGACGCAGAGGAATAAACAATATCAAGACCAGCAGGGCTTATATCACCGAAGTTTGGAGCGGAAACTTGGCAGGGAAACATGGCCGAAGGTTATTCTATATTCTATGTATCTCTGCTTAGATTGTCTCTCTGGCGTCCCTCTTTCCTGTGAAAGGAGAGGGGACTGACTGTAGCCTCCGAGATGTTGTTGGGTATCTATTTCCAAGATGTTGTGTTATGTAGCCTACCGCCCACAGCGTTTGCTATATACTTCGAGTTTTTTTGTGGTGAGGCTGAGGTTTATGGGTGAGGTTTACACCTGTCCTTTGCGTCAAATACAAAGTTATTTCACATTTGTTGTTAGAAAATTACAAGTGATGCAAGTGCAGATGAAAGTTCATAGTTGATATTTAAACACTTCAATATCCAAGTTGGAATAGCCTATGATGGCTATTTATCAGATAGCCATCAAAGCAAAGCAAATTCCATCTGTTGGCAAATCATGTAAATAACGTTTTTTTTATGTTCTTTATGAGTTGGTTACCTGCTCTGGAAAATAAGTACTTTGCATATGAATTGTGTACAAGACAGAATACATTTTTAGAATTGGAATAATTTGCCCAAATAAGGTTTACTGAAACGAATGGGAAGTGATTTCATTGATGTTTTAACATTGTATTCTCAACTTGCTTTCAGGAGGGGTGGGCAAAGGTGGTGATAGAGGAGAGGAGCCAGGATCCTTGCAGAGTGGGCAGCAACAGTCCATGCACGGCGCAGGCCACTGCAAGTGGTTCAATGTGCGGATGGGCTTCGGGTTTATATCCATGACTAGTCGTGGGGGAACTCCCGTAGATCCTCCTATGGATGTATTTGTTCACCAAGTAAGTTAAGTTGAACCATCTATGGATACAAATAATCAGCTGATAGTCAAGCTGAACCCTCATGTCTACACGAGTTGGATACAAGTTCTCCCACTCCTATACGAGGTGAACACACAGTGCAGGCTATTGGATAGTTTGTATCTCTACCACATATCTCTGAGACACATGCACATTGTTGAGGGGCAGTGGTAACATTGTAACACCTAAGTTGTAGCATCCTCATGAATGAGCTTCTGTGTAGGATGTCTGTAGGACTACAGGAAATAATTAACATTCGGAAAATTATTGTTATAGTGAAATAGTTTTGCAATGCAAAAATGTGTGATTGATAGATGTTACTTGTCATGTTTTATAGACCCAGAAGACAGGGGGAAGGGCATCTGTATAAGAGGGGGTTTTCTGAAGCCAAAGAAAAGACAGGGGGTGCATGGTAGTGGTCAGGTTAAACATGTGCTTAGAGGCCAACCTCAACCAGGTTTAGATGTTGGACATTATTTCACTCCTGTGTGGGCTTTGGCCTGTGTATGTTATAGCACTGCTTTCCTTCACCATCTCGTGCCATGTTGTTAGATTCTATTGACACTTTGCAGCCCAATTAGAGACAGAATTCCATCAAATCCACCCCAAAATTGCCACATTTTAGGTGTGCTTGATTTAGCTTGCCAAGTCCCTATCCTGTGTGGCTCAGTTGGTAGAGAATTTCACTTGCAATGCCAGGGTTGTGGGTTAGAGTCCCACAGGGGACAAGTGCGAAAATGTATGTAAGTTGCTCAGGATAAGAGCATCTGCTAAATGACTCAAATGTAAATGTGGTAGGATTTTCTTGGGCAGCATAGGTTTGGGGAGTGGTATGGTGGAAGATATAGTGTATGATGCGATGGGAGACCGGCTGGAGTGTATCCTTGATTATGACTGCCCATCAGTCCATCTCATCTCACTGTGTGTTTGGCAGGCTCCTCCTTCCTTCCAGGGCTAGGCTAATACCAGTCTTTGTTTGTTCCTCTTCCTGGTGTTTTTTTTCCCCTCAAAGGGGAGAAAGAGAAAAAAAGCTACCTACCTACTTGTGTTCACGTGACTTCCTTCTTACAGTGAGTCATCTATTGATAGAGGGACTGATTGTAGAGAAGACTGGTTTCTATGGCCAGCTGATGAAATGCCTATGACGACAGTGCAGCTAACTGCTAACCAACACTGTTGGAGCAATGCAGTTGCAGTATGTTATCTGTCTGTGCTTTTGACCACTGCTTCTGTTTGATGTTGAGTCACTGTCTCCACGGGCTTTTGGGACCACTGCAATGCATGATTTACTCACTCTTCAATTACAATTCAGATTCATTTTAACTGGGAAATATTTGGTGCATGAATCTGAGACTGATTTCTGGAAATGTTTCACAAAGTTGCGTGGATTGATATACTGTAGGTTTTTTCCTTGCATAGCTTAAATATGACTAACAAATGACTAACAGGAGGATTCTGTAGACAGGACTGTGGAGAGAACGCATATGGCTTTGTAGAATGACCTGAAGAACTGCTTCAAGTGGGGGAACTTCTCTCTTTAAACTGGGAATTAGTTGTGATCTGTTGACGATGGAACAGTTGAAGCTCAACAAACGCCTGTGGTATATTCAGGAGTTAAACTTGCTGAAGCCTGACCCAGCCTGAACTCTAGGCTTTTGTCATTTTTTTCAACATGTATGTCCTCTCCAACCCTGTCATTCATATCACATTTCTCTCAATCAAGCCGTCCAGTGACAAAAGCTCCCTCCACTATTGGAAGAGCTAGTAAACAGACCATGTGCTGAAAAGAAAAGCACTGTATATACCCGCACCCCTTCCTCTTTGTCATGTCCCTCCTTTCTCCTTGCTCACTTTTTCTGTCTTTCCCGTCTCTTCTATGCCCTTTTTCATTCCCACATCCCCCAACCGAAAACAGGCAAAATGGCTGCTGTGCTGGGTTGGTCTGTGGTAGCCCAGAGTTTAGGAGGCTCCAGCAGGGCTAACAGAGAGCTGGCCTGGGCTAACAGAGAGCTGGTCTGGGCTAACAGAGAGCTGGTCTGGGCTAACAGAGAGCTGGCCTGGGCTGAGGGCTGATGGCTCAAATATGTCGGGGGGGAGGACGAGGTGTCTGGATCAGAGAATCCTGAACCTATGCTTTGACTTCTGTTGAAACACAAATCAGTGACTTAGAGTGACTCGTAGAAATATGGGCTAGATTAGTTTTGTTGGCCTCTGTAAAGATGAACTAGGGTTAAGTTTAGTTGCATGTTGTTTCATTAGGATTCATGGGTTATTTTGTTTTTATTTTATTCGTTGCTAGATTGAGTTATTCATTTTTAGGGGAGGGGGGTTTGTCGTTCAGACATGCAATAATTTACATTACTGTAAACAACTTTCACAGAAATCAAATCATTTGTTTTAATCAGTGGTATTCCTTTTGTGTATTAGAAAAAGTTATTATGTATTGTGAACTGGGGGTTAATTGGCTTAATTAATGCTGTTGTTGAGGTAATAGTTACTGTAAATGTATTAATTAATTTAGTAAACATTTATTTTGGACAAGATCCATGAAAATGTAATTAGATGTAAAAGTGAATAAGAAACGTTGTTTAAGAAAAGGAATAAAGCTCTAATTGAGAGATTATTAGGATATTTTTGATATTTTCAAAAGCTAAATTATCTGTGTTTAATTTGATAAAATATAAATAGTATTACCATTTATATACTATATATGCCTATTATTTACATGTTTATAATAAAATAATTGTAAAATTGTATTTGGTAATTGTGTTTTTCTTTGGATTAAATGTATTTAAAGAACTCATTAACCTTAATCAAGCAATTATTATTATTTGATACATTAATAGATCATACATACAATTATATTTCTAACAAATATGGAAAGGGAAGCAACTGTTTTAAAGTTTCACAAACAGTAAGATATTATTTGTTTTAATACATATTTTAAATACTGTAAAAATACTTTTTTTGTATTTTATAATGGGACAATAGTGATGATAATAGCAGTAATTATAATAGATTTGTTATTACAAGATTATATGCAACAAATGCATTTTTTTTACACCAAAATCCTTTTTCACTTGCCATTAAATTGTTTTAGAAACATTTTGTGATCTATATTAGCAACTGAATGCCTAAGATTCCGATGACTGAGCTCATAGATCAACATGTAAGACTGAAACTGGACTTTTCTTACTAGCACTGGCTTTGCTGATAGCTGCTTTACTGAGGACAGTTTTACTCACTACGACTGTGACATGTGGTTGTCTCACCCAGCTATGTTAAGATGAATGCATTAAGTGTAAGTTGCTCTGGATAAGAGCGTGTGCTAAAATGTAAAGAATGTAAATGTTACACCAACCATACCTCGTTTTCTACTTGTTATTAACAATATCCTGCTCAAAGTACAGCTATTTGCTTTCCTGTGGCTCGGGTGGGTCTGTGGCTCTGTGTAAAGATCTAAAATTCCCTCAAGTGGAGAGATTGTGGGTCTATTCTGAAAGTCTAGTGTTCTACTGTAGTGTGCTAAGGTCCATCTGAATCCTCTGGTATAGGAAGTGAACCAATGTGCTCAGTCCACAGTGACAGACCCAGGGAATGGCAGGGAGCAAGTGATTGTAGGGATCAGCCATTATGACGGAGTAGTCCTCAAGCACGTATTTGGATACTTGGTAGCAAATTATCAAATGTGATGTAGATAGATGAATTTGATTCATCCATCTGCTTGATTGAGACCTAGATGGAGAGGTGGGTTGATTTAGATTTACTGTGTGTGACTAGACCAGGAGATCCCTGTGTAACCTGTGTCTTCTTCTCCCTATCCTGTCCTATCCTCCTCCTTCTGTCCCAGAGCAAGCTGCACATGGAGGGCTTTCGCAGCCTGCGGGAGGGAGAGCCACTAGAGTTTACTTTCCAGATGTCCCTCAGGGGCCTGGAGTCTGTACAAGTCACGGGCCTCGGGGGAGGCCCCTGCTTGGGCAGTGAGAGGAGACAGAAACCCAAGCCCCCAGCCCCGCAGCAGAGATGGAAGCCAAAAGGAGACCGGTGAGTGAACCATAGAAATAGAATTACTAGAACAGACTTTCCTTTCATGTTCTGTTATGAGTGAATATAGAGTGGGTAAGACTTGCTGCTGCAGGGAGGGAATTGAGACTAGCAACAGAACAGACAATGATGTTGGAAGGAACAGGGTAGTGCTGCGGTGATCATTAGTGATGTGTGTGTTTGTATGTGCATACGTGTGTGTGCCTGTGTATGTGTGCATTGATGTAATCTATTTAGCAGTAGCTGCATATTCGTATTTACCTGTGTATGATTCAGGGGTTCTGTGTGGACTATACCTGCTGCATTATTTACATTATGTCAAAGGTCCACATTTGTAGAGGTTCTGTTACATGGTGTTCCTTTAGAGGTCAAATGTACGATGAGTTTAGTATAAATAATGAATGTGATTGTGCTGTACCTTTTCCTGTGTGGTGCTGCATTTCCACCCAAACTGTTATTCTATAGGGCTCCAGTTGCCATGGTTTTACGGCAATATTGTATGACGGAGGTCTAGTCGGTCTAAGTGCTACTATTTCCGTGATGGTTGGTTTTGAGGTTCTGCTGCTGGCTGCTATTTGCTTTGAATACAGATTTGTCCTTAACCCCACTGACATAGATTGGTGACAGGAACGGCTGTTTTAACAGCTGTTTCCCAACCAGATGCAATGTTGTAATGTAGAGCAAATATCACTTTAGACTGAAGAGGAATTGTCAGAAACAGGCTTTTTATTTTATACAGGATTGTCCTTTTATTCATCGTTAGGTGATGTTATATTGCATCATGTTGCGTTATGGTGGATACTCATTTTATGACCCGAGTTAGGCCTATGCTACATCAATGATCACATTTATTTAACAATATATACTTATTTTTTTGTGTAGACATTTCATCCTAATTTCCCTCCCCATTGTTATAATGTAAGAGGGATCTTTCTTCAAAGGCAGGAATAGAAATATGTTGAGGTCAGTGTGTTGACCTCTAACCCCTAACCTTTCAGGGTCAGTAACAGAGCTGCTGGTTGGATCCAAATAGGCAGGTTAAAAACATTTTATAAACACTACATTCCCTTTAATAACATCCACCAGCTTTTATTTTTTATATTTTTTTATATTGGTTTATTACATTTTTCTATTTAATGGGTCGATGTATTACAGTGTTACACAGTTAAACTCTTGGCTCCCTGATCTTATAAACATTGACAATATTTGAACATTTTGGAATTTACAAATAAATTGTGCCAACATCTTTCTCTTCACTTGAGTTATTGGTTTACTTGAAAGTCAAACCTCAGCTGATTTGTTGTTCTGTGCAAATATTAGAAATGATGCAAACATAAATGTTGTGGAAACTATGTAACCATGTGCCTATGTGGTTGATATGTTATAAAAACATTTACGACCAGCATGGCAGCTTGTCTTGTGAAAACTGGTTATTCACTCTTACCAGCTAGAATGGGAGTCTGTGGTGGGGGTTGGGGAGTGGAGGAGGGGGTATTGGTAGGTAACCTCCCAAGCAAGCGAACTAGCCTGGATGAAACCTAAATTCCAATGCCCTTCCCCCTCTCTTCTCCTTCCCTCTCCCCCCTTGCATGTTCTAATTGAAGATGCCACCGTGAGGGACCCCCTGCAAGCCTCCAGCTCAGTCATGCGAAACTCTTTGTTTCCATCTGAAAGAGTTAAAGCTGCAATATGTAACTTTTTGAGTGACCGGCCTGAAATGTAGCCGTATAACATCTGACTGCAAGTTAATAATGTCTATTGCAAAGTAATTGGTATGATTTGCTCTTATATTAACCAGTTAATTGAATAGCTTCCTATTTGATTCAGTAAAACAGACCATGTGACAGGTTGGAGTGACACGACTTAGTTCCCTGTATGGAACCCTGCTTTGTTTCGCCTTGTCATCAATGTTTCGCCTTGTCATTGTTTTTGCCCGTGAGCAGCTTGGTTATTTATTGCAGGCCTTAGGCCTGTTGTTGACATACTGCATTTCTATAGACATTTGTCAGTAAGCTATAAATATCAGCAAGTGTGCAAATGTGTTATTAAAGCGCATTTTAGCAGGGAAAATAATAAGCTGTTTATCTATTTATTTGGTTTGTCATCTCTTGATGAGAACACATATGAGAAGTATTGTATTTGCATTGGTCACTTTAACTGTTTTCTCTTAAAGGTTCAGTATTGGTGTTATTCTATGGTGTATTCTATGGTGTATTCTATAGTGTATTCTATGGTGTATTCTATGCATATTCTATGGTGTATTCTATGCATATTCTATGGTGTATTCTATGCATATTCTATGGTGTATTCTATAGTGTATTCTATGGTGTATTCTATGCATATTCTATGGTGTATTCTATGGTGTATTCTATAGTGTATTCTAGGGTGTATTCTATGGTGTATTCTATGCATATTCTATGGTGTATTCTATGGTGTATTCTATGCATATTCTATGGTGTATTCTATATATATTCTATGGTGTATTCTATACATATTCTATGGTGTATTCTATGGTGTATTCTATGCATATTCTATGGTGTATTCTATACATATTCTATGGTGTATTCTATGGTGTATTCTATGCATATTCTATGGTGTATTCTATACATATTCTATGGTGTATTCTATACATATTCTATGGTGTATTCTATGGTGTATTCTATGCATATTCTATGGTGTATTCTATACATATTCTATGGTGTATTCTATGGTGTATTCTATGCATATTCTATGGTGTATTCTATACATATTCTATGGTGTATTCTATACATATTCTATAGTGTATTCTATGGTGTATTCTATGGTGTATTCTATGGTGTATTCTATGCATATTCTATGGTGTATTCTATGGTGTATTCTATGCATATTCTATGGTGTATTCTATGCATATTCTATGGTGTATTCTATACATATTCTATGGTGTATTCTATGGTGTATTCTATGGTGTATTCTATGCATATTCTATGGTGTATTCTATACATATTCTATGGTGTATTCTATACATATTCTATGGTGTATTCTATGCACATTCTATGGTGTATTCTATGCACATTCTATGGTGTATTCTATGCATATTCTATGGTGTATTCTATACATAATCTATGGTGTATTCTATACATATTCTATAGTGTATTCTATGGTGTATTCTATGGTGTATTCTATGCATATTCTATGGTGTATTCTATGGTGTATTCTATGCATATTCTATGGTGTATTCTATGCATATTCTATGGTGTATTCTATACATATTCTATGGTGTATTCTATGGTGTATTCTATGCATATTCTATGGTGTATTCTATACATATTCTATGGTGTATTCTATACATATTCTATGGTGTATTCTATGCACATTCTATGGTGTATTCTATGCACATTCTATGGTGTATTCTATGCATATTCTATGGTGTATTCTATACATAATCTATGGTGTATTCTATACATATTCTATGGTGTATTCTATGCACATTCTATGGTTTATTCTATACATATTCTATGGTGTATTCTATACATATTCTATGCACATTCTATGGTGTATTCTATGCACATTCTATGGTGTATTCTATGTGAAATGCTGCCATCTAAAGGATACATTTGGACCAACAGATTTTAGGTAAATATAATTAAACCAATCTAGTAAGCATGTTATAATTGTATTTCTACCATATTACATTCTAGAGAAAATGTAATGATATCCCATATAAGAAGTTCTAGGTTGTATTCTTTGAATACAGAATAAATACGCACTTTAAGCCCTGAAGTTGCTTGTTAAGCCCAAGAAATTGCTTGTTTGTGAATTGGAATGTGACAAGGATCTCATCTCTCTGTGTCTCAGATGCTATAACTGTGGAGGACTAGACCACCATGCCAAAGAGTGTAGCCTGCCGCCCCAGCCAAAGAAGTGCCACTACTGCCAGAGCGCGACGCACATGGTGGCCCACTGTCCTCACCGCCCCCCTGGCCCCTTGTCTCCCGGCCCTGCCACAGCCACTCAGGGAAGACGCACTACTGTGGACCAGTACCCCTCTACCTTCACCACCACCTCCTACAGCCCCAGTCCCAGGCAGGGAAACAGGCACTCCCAGCCCTCTCAGGACAGTTCCTCCCCCCTCAGCAAGTCTTCCAGCTCTCCGGAAGACCCGGCACAGATTCAGAGGAGATCTGGAGGACACCACAGGTTGAAACAATCCTGATCCACATCCACCATGGACGGATGCCACCTGTTAGTATTACCTCTGGTCCAATAAAACCACCTTCCTTCAGTCTGATCAGTCTCCTCCTCACACAGACACATCCTGAGCTACATACTGAGCAACCTCAAGCAGATCCACATGTCTAACCAAATGGACAGTAAAGTATCTATTTTACTTCCCCAATCCCTCTCAGACTCTCCCTCTACTAAACTGTGTACATCTTAGCTACCTCCTGGGCCAACTCAAACCATCTCCACATAGATAGACCTATACTCTTAGCTACCTCCTGGGCCAACTCAAACCATCTCCACATAGATAGACCTATACTCTTAGCTACCTCCTGGGCCAACACAAACCATCTCCACATAGATAGACCTATACTCTTAGCTACCTCCTGGGCCAACTCAAACCATCTCCACATAGATAGACCTATACTCTTAGCTACCTCCTGGGCCAACTCAAACCATCTCCACATAGATAGACCTATACTCGTAGCTACCTCCTGGGCCAACTCAAACCATCTCCACATAGATAGACCTATACTCTTAGCTACCTCCTGGGCCAACTCAAACCATCTCCACATAGATAGACCTATACTCTTAGCTACCTCCTGGGCCAACTCAAACCATCTCCACATAGATAGACCTATACTCGTAGCTACCTCCTGGGCCAACTCAAACCATCTCCACATAGATAGACCTATACTCTTAGCTACCTCCGGGGCCAGATTCAGCCTCATCTACCTCAGACTGGTAGGGATGGTCAGTCACCCTTGTGTATCCATCACTCAGTCAGGTTCATTGACATCTGCTCTACTATCAATTGCAATAAGAAGACAACTAGGAATGGGACTGACACACAAACAGCCAAAGCAATCTTGTTCTTTCTCTTTTGATAATTTACCTCATCTGAACTCTATTGTCCCAAAGCTCAGTCTGTTCAAATTCACCTGGATTCGCCATTCACCTGGATTCACCATTCACCTGGATTCACCATTCACCTGGATTCACCTGGATTCACCATTCACCTGGATTCACCATTCACCTGGATTCACCTGGATTCACCTGGATTCACCTGGATTCACCATTCACCTGGATTCACCATTCACCTGGATTCACCTGGATTCACCTGGATTCACCATTCACCTGGATTCACCATTCACCTGGATTCACCATTCACCTGGATTCACCATTCACCTGGATTCACCATTCACCTGGATTCACCATTCACCTGTTCCAACGGGAAGTATTTCTTAGATCTTCTTTATTTATTTTGGAGAACTACACAGGGCGGTTCAAAGCCTTTGTTTTCTCTGTGCGTTTTTCATAAGACGGTAGCCAAAGACACCCAAACCCAATCATACCTCTTAGGCCCGGTTTGCCGGACAAAGATTAAACCTAGACTTAGACTAGAACGCCCTTTCAATGGAGCATCGTGGTTGTCATTGAACGTGCTTTTTAGTCCATGACTAAACTAGATCTGTGCCTGGGAAACTGTTTCTAACTAAACCAATGCTAATATGATAATTTGTCTGTTCAGGGCAGTGAAGAAGTAGTATGCCTCCTCATGGTCTCATTCATCCTCATTAATAAGAATACTCAATGTAAATATTAAGATGTATGTTCAATACATTTATAAGGAGACATGGTTTATGTTTCTTTTAACTTTACCCACACCATATATCATGACCACACAGTACTCTCTCTCTCCCACAGGGTACAGCTGCACTGACTGACTGTGAAAGGGAATTCTCAGTGTGTCAGCAGAGCAGTCACTTCTTAATGTGTGTTGACAAATCAAACTTAATCTAATCGAATGACCTTAGTAGGAAGTGTAAGATGACAAATAATCAATGGGGTGAAATGTTTGCCTTCAATCCTTTGACTGCGTGACTGAAGGGCATGATACTGCATGAAACAAAGCCCAGATATGTTCTGTAATGCAGCTATGAATTGAACGTCTAGGCTCTGCTATGTTTACTGACAGTGAATACGTGTTATACTCATAGATCGTATATATAATCAAACATTAGCACAAACCAAACTAGATCCCTGGAGGACTCAAATTTTATATTTTCTCACAGGAGAAAGAATGTTCTCAGGGAACTTACCAAAAAGTTTACTTTTCATTTTGAGGGGAATCATCATCATAGAAGTAAATGTGTTTTTGTTTTAAGCAAACCATGTGATATTGAGTTAGTGTTCGACTCTATAGCCTTATGTACTGATCTTAGTAACTACCTCTGAGTTCCAGGTATACATACTGTTATTATGTCCATGTTACATTGTAAATGGACATAGCCACATCTGTGTGAACCTGTGTGTTATTGTAAGTGCATACCACCATCTAGTGGTCAGTTCTGGTAATTGATATTCTGTTTACATTATGGTTTCTGTTTGTCTTAGCATTCGTTGGTCACACCACTTAGACAAAGGACCAAACTGAAATCCTACACACGGGCCTTATTCACAGAGTGTACAAAACATTAAGAACACCTTCCTAATATTGAGTTGCACCACCCTTTTATCCTCAGAACAGCCTCAGTTCATCGGGGCATGGACTGGTGTCGAAAGCCTTCCACAGGGATGTTGGCCCATGTTGACTCCAATGCTTCCCACAGTTTTGTCAAGTTGGCTGGATGTCCTTTGGGTGGTGGACCATTCTTGATACACATGGGAAACTGTTGAGCGGGAAAAACTCCTCAACAGCGTTGCAGTTCTTGACACAGATGCACCTGGCACATACTACCATACTCCATTCAAAGGCACTTCAATCTGTTGTCTTGCCCATTCACCCTCTGAATGCCACACATACACCATCCATGTCTCATTTGTCTCAAGGCTTAAAAATCCTAATTAAAACGGTCTCCTCCCCTTCATCTACACTGGTTGAAGTGGATTTAACAAGTTAGATCAATACGGGATCATAGCTTTCATCTGGATTCACCTGGTCAGTCTGTCATGGAAAGAGCAGGTGTTCCTAATGTTTTGCACACTCAGTGTAATTGTGATTTGGTCATTATCCTTCTAAGTTATGAATTTCTCCTTCGATTCAAATAACGATGATTATGTAAGAAATGTTCTGTACAGTCAGTGTATATCAAATCACCGCTGGACATATGGAACTGGGGTTTCTGTCAAACTCATCTGCCAAAAAAAGGTATTATTTAGTCATATGTTTTGTTTATATGGTAACTTTAGTGAAGTATGTGTTTTATCCTCTGTTATGTGTGATCCTCAGAGATTGATGGAACTACTGATATTGTTTTAACCTTTTATGGATCATATCATCTAATTGTGTGTATTAATTATCAATTCATAACAGATAAGCAACAGTGAATCGCTATCTCATGTTTCTGTAACAGGGTAGGGGTCCATTTCAATTCAGTCAGTTCAGGTTGGAAGCTAAAATTCCAATTCCATTTGGAAAGCAATTAGGTAAAAATGGAATTTAAATTTCAGTTGACATCCTGAACTGCCTGAATGGAAATGGAATTGACCCCAACTATTCTGCAACATTTCTGTAATAGTTGAGACAGCCCTGTGGATGCAGACTGAACCAAAGCATTTATTGTGGAGATATATGCCCCAAAGACAACCCAGAAAGCTAAAAGCTTGTGTGTGTATGTATGTATGTATTTTCAGTGTTGTGCTTGTATAAAACAATCAAGTGTTTGTCCATAGCAGAAGATTGTCTAAACATCTCGAAAGAGCACTGATATCTGTTGGATTGTTTTCCTGTTGGCCTGTCATTCATTCATTGTATTCAACGTCATTTTTGTTTGTTACACCAATCATGGTTTGTCTGGATATTCAAAAGGTTTATTTGGCTGAAATAATAAAACCTGTTGCTTACATCTTCTTTTGGTCTGGTTGATCTTTCAGGGATGTGACAGTTTAAACCACGTGTCAAACTCATTCCACGAAGGGCCGAATTTCTGTTTGGCTCCTCGTACTTGATTGATGAATTAAGGTCACTAATTAGTAAAGAACTTCCCTCACCTGGTTGATCTAGATCTCATTTGAAAGGAAAAACCAAAACATGCCCTCCATGGAATGAGTTTGAACATTGACCTGGTTTAAACAGTGACAGGAGTTCAGAATGAGAAAAGAAACCGGTAGTACTCATGATAGCTCCTAGAGGGCGCTAGAGGATAAAGAGCAGAGGTCTACTGTTAATTTATTTTTCAAGTGTTCCCTCTGAGTAATTAATATAAGGTAACGATCATGGCATAAAAGAGTGATCCCAAGCTTGTGTGCTTATAGCCGTGAAAAAAATAGCATAACAGCCTCAAATGGTTAGCATTGACCAGAAGATTTAACTTGTTAGATCTCTACATGCATCAACACACAACCATGCAGAAGCTCAGTGCATAAATAAGAGAATTTATCACACAATGAGTAAAAGGTTTAACAGAAACCTTCCTCAGAGGTTGTGCTTACACTAAAATGTTTTGGTTGTGACACGTAATACTTTTGTGAACTCTCACTGTGTAGGAATGAACTGCAAAGGCATTGTACAACATCCAATCAAACAGGATTTCAGAAGTACAACAGCTACAAACTCACAATAATACCAAACACTACAAGACAAAGTGAGATGCCAAAATGTGCAGTTCTGTTTTCTAGATACACGTAGATAGATATTTTGATCATGTAAAAGCCTTTTTCAAGCTATTGTTTAAGTTATTCTACCATAACTAACCAGGGTCTGTATCAGATTACAATATAGGTGGGTGGTCAGCACTGTTGTTGTAGGATAATGTCACATCTTACACCTCTATGGCTGTCGAGTGGGTGTGGCGTTTCTTAACAGGAGAGTCTGGCTCAGACTCTGTAAAGACGTCATTTTCCAGTTGTTCTTCAATGGGCTTCATCGTTTTGGATGTGTTGGAGCCAGGAGATTTTTCTGGAAAGAAGGGCACAACGATTAGGGTGGGAAAAGAGGTGTGTGTGTGTTTTTTTTAGGTAACCGTGTGTGTTTCCATATGGTCACAGACGAACACACCATAAAGGTGGCACAAACGAGGTTGTCATAGGTCACAAATTCCACAAGCCTTCATTCTGACTCATATGATAATGCTTTAACAACAAAACAGAATCACAACCACACATTTGACAGAATACACAGATAGGCCCTAATTTCACATAGTGTATGATTGTGTTGGAGACAGGGGGAAGACAGTGTGAAGTTAAATCAACATGGTAAGAAAACAAAAGCACTCAATCCTTTTCCAGACATATCCCTCACATTTGCTATTCAACCCCTACATTTGATATGGAAATAGCAACAGGATAATGTAGAAGCTGTTGGGGTTAAAGTGTGTCTTGTATGTCTAAATACTGAACATGTTCCAGTAGGAGCTGTACCACAGCACTATTACTACAGGATGGATGATATGAATGAATGATGTCCTACTCTTAAACACTGAACTTTGAAGATGTTAAAACGACAAACCAGGTTACCCGGGGATCACTCGTTTTAGAACAGGCAACATAGAGCAGAGCTGTAGGGTTAAATATTTAGGGTTGGGTTTGAGGGAATGAACTAGCCTGAGTCCCAGATCTGTTTCAACTGTCTTGCCAACTCCTATGTCATTGTCATGTCAAATGATAGTTGACAAGACAGCACAAACAGATCTGGGACTCAGGCATTAGGAAGGTGAATTTGAGGGCTGTGGGGGGGAGAAAAGAGATAGTCTTACACCCCCTTCAGGGCAAGGTGTGATCTGAGAGAGTGGGTTGATTCACAGCTAGAGGAGGAGGAGGAGGAGGAGGAGGAGGGGGGACAGGAGAAACAATGTCAGAGAACAACTCTAACTAGAACACAACACTTAGTAAACAATGTTGTCAGATTGGAGCTAAACCCCTAATAAACAAGGATTTAGTGACTGTTAACATCACACATCAGAGCGGATATGAGGGGTAAACGATGAAGACGGACTCAACCCAGAATACCTCATGATTTGAGTAAATTAAGTGACTGTATAACAGCTACTATTGACCTGGCAAAGATTCACTGTGAGTCGAAACTTTGCCACTATTAAAAGGTGGCATTACAAGAATGATACTGTCAGTCTTTTTCAGACTCAATAGCTAATCAGGTTGTTAGACACTGACAGATGGGCCAATAGTATCACAGCTTGATGGGAGGTGGTGAGACTTACGATGTGAGGATTCACTGGAGCCTCCACGGTGGATCTGGTTCAGGATGTCGCCGGTGTCACTGGTGCTGCCCATGCTGTTCCTCATCTGCATCATAGAGACCTGGGAGCACAGGCTGGGCTGACGCTCCATCTTCTTCGCTGCCTGTTCATGTAAACATAGTCATCGTTATTGTTATCGTCATCATTGTTATCATCGGTGTCACCACCACCATCATCATAATCATTTCTTACATAATCATTGTTATTTGAATCTAAGGAGACAATTCATAATTTAGGAATGTTAATGACCAAATCACAATTACACTGAGTGTACAAAACATTAGGAACACCTGCTCTTTCCATGACATAGACTGACCATGTGAATCCAGATCAAAGTTATGATCCCTTATTGATGTCACTTGTTAACTCCACTTCAATCATTGTAGATGAAGGGGATATAGGTTAAAGAAGGACTTTTAAGACTTGAGACAGTTGAGACGTGGATTGTGTGTGTGTGCCAGTCAGAGGGTGAATGGACAAGACAAAATACTTAAGTGCCTTTGAACAGGGTATGGTACCAGGTGCACCGATTTGAGTGTGTCAAGAACTGCAATACTGCTGGGTTTTTCACACTCACAGTTGCCCATGTGTATCAAAAATGGTCCACCACCCAAAGGACATTCAGCCAACTTGACACAACTGTGGGAAGCATTGGAGTCAACATAGACCAGCATCCCTGTGGAACACTATCGACACCTTGTAGAGTCCATGCCCTGATGAATTGAGGCTGTTCTGAAGGCAAAAGGGGGTGCAACTCAATATTAGGAAGGTGTTCCTAATGTTTGTACACTCAGTGTATGTTTGTAGACAATACAAACTACAGTGTCTCAATTTCTGAACAGTGACTAAACCCACCTTGTCAGTGAGAGTGGGGTCGTTGAGCGAGTACAGCTTGTTGGTGATGTCTTTGCCAATGAGGTACCTGAACACCTCGTTCAGGAAGGAGTCAGACTCCAGGAAGTAGGTGAGCCTCTCTCTGGACCAACATAGGAACTTACAGTTCTCCTCCGCCATGATGGTCACCTGTAAATGAATCAACAAGTCACAGGTGGTCACGGTAACAAACCTGCCCTATCATGACCGAATCATGCCAACAGTACTTGTGTTGTTTGGTTTTACCCAGTATGGATACACTATGAACTGGAATATGGGTTAAATTATAAATTGGGTTATATAGGAACACCTATATATATACCTGGAATTTTTCTCCTCTGTTCATCTGGGTTGATCTGAACTCAGGGGAGTCGATGAAGGCGTTGGTGTAGATGTTATGGAGGAAATGACCACGATATGACACCTTCATTCTGTCACACAAAACGTATAGTCAACATGGATGACTATGGACGGATCAAATGCACACAGATGCACACAGATAGTGCTAAACCTTATTGATCATTATTATTATCATTAGTGATCATCATTCAGGGAAAACCTGGGGTGGAATGACATGGCAGATAGGTGACAGGGAGATGTCTCAGAGTGATACCTACTTTCCTTTAAGGAGGATACTGAGGCGCTCATCCACGGAGGTCTTGTCCTCGGCAGCATACACCTGTCCCTTCTTCAGGCTCTGGATGGTGCAGAATTGGCCCGTCAGTCTCTGGAACAGGGCCTCGCGCACGTGAAGAGGCTCAAACATCCGCTTGTACACTGACTTCAGCTCCCTGTCAATCTTAATCTGACAGAAGACACAGCACGGTTACAGCTCATTGTCTGTAGCTGGTAGAGGGGAATATAAAGCGTTATGATGGATGATTGACGTGACTTGAGCTAGGCTCCTGATTCAGGGTGGATAACCACAGGGCGTATCATAAAGGACCAGGCATGAAGTATATTTTAGAGTCTTTAATACAATGTCACCACAGAAGCCAACATAAAGTGAGGGCCACCTAGTTCCACTCATCCTTGATATTGAATTGATAGGACATAATTCACTCATGTATGTCATTCAGTGTTAGTAGGTGGAGGGAGGAGTGGAGGCATGGGAGTGAAGAGGACAGCAGTATAGATGTGTAGATAACTTCCTTCCTCGTTATGAGGAGAGGTGGTCAGGTATGTGAAGGCCCCCTACACACTGAAAGTCCCCTGGTGGCAGCAGTGCATTTGAAAGACCTGCATCTCATTTAGGTAGAGAGAGACAGAGCCCCAACGCCAGGGGGATGTGACTGGCTGTCTCACCGCTGAGAGACACAATGGAATACTCATCTCCAAAATTCCTCATCAAAATAACTGTTCCAGGCAACTTGTATCTACTCTAAGCTGTATGTATGTACGGTATATAAATGGACCACAGTCTGCCTCTAACTGGACTGTGTTGGGGCAGAACTCACAGGTCTGCGTTTGTAGACCAGGTAGAAGAAGTGCATGAAGTTGACCAGCAGGAAGACCACGTTCCACACCATGACATCCAGGTTACACCGGTACAGCGTTGCCCAGGTGATGAACAGACAGCTTCCTGTCAGGGACAGGAACAGGAAGTAATAAAGCACACTTGAGTTGTTATTGGTTGAGTTTTATCCTCATATTGCCCTATAGCGGTAAATTATTAAATTAGCTTGAGAAAACTCCAGTAGGCAGCTGTACTACCACCAACATAGTGGTCACATGATGTGATATCATTCCTCTCTGCTCAGTCCCTTTCCCAGCTGTACTACCACCAACATAGTGGTCACATGATGTGATATCATTCCACTCTGCTCAGTCCCTTTCCCAGCTGTACTACCACCAACATAGTGGTCACATGATGTGATATCATTCCACTCTGCTCAGTCCCTTTCCCCAGCTGTACTACCACCAACATAGTGGTCACATGATGTGATATCATTCCACTCTGCTCAGTCCCTTTCCCAGCTGTACTACCACCAACATAGTGGTCACATGATGTGATATCATTCCTCTCTGCTCAGTCCCTTCCCCAGCTGTACTACCACCAACATAGTGGTCACATGATGTGATATCATTCCACTCTGCTCAGTCCCTTTCCCTAGCTGTACTACCACCAACATAGTGGTCACATGATGTGATATCATTCCACTCTGCTCAGTCCCTTTCCCAGCTGTACTACCACCAACATAGTGGTCACATGATGTGATATCATTCCACTCTGCTCAGTCCCTTTCCCCAGCTCTACTACCACCAACATAGTGGTCACATGATGTGATATCATTCCACTCTGCTCAGTCCCTTTCCCAGCTGTACTACCACCAACATAGTGGTCACATGATGTGATATCATTCCACTCTGCTCAGTCCCTTTCCCCAGCTCTACTACCACCAACATAGTGGTCACATGATGTGATATCATTCCACTCTGCTCAGTCCCTTTCCCCAGCTGTACTACCACCAACATAGTGGTCACATGATGTGATATCATTCCACTCTGCACAGTCCCTTTCCCCAGCTGTACTACCACCAACAAAGGGGTCACATGATGTGATATCCTTCCACTCTACTCAGTCCCTTTCCCAGCTGTACTACCACAGCCACTCCTCCTTCTCCAGGAAGTGTGGACTCATTCACTCACTATAGTGTTTATCATATTTCTAAAAGCAATTCAATGCATATGAATCCTTGAGGGGGAGTGAACGAGTGGATACTTTGGAGAGAAGGGAGAGATACTGTGGTGGTAGAGCTGGAAATTAAACTGAAAAGTGTGTAATGAAATTGTATCATAACCACCGAGTTGGACTGTAATCTGGGCCAGCAGAGGCCAGTATGGACCCACCTGTCATCAGCATGAGGCGCAGCAGGATCATGTGCAGGGTCAGGGTGGTGGGGATGACCAGGCCCAGGAGGAGAGACAGGTTCCCCAGGTGGAAGAGCAGGTGGTGGGCCTCCTCCCACTCCTCACAGGAGGTTATGTTGGGCTCCATGGTGGGCATCACCAGATCTCCACCTCCAGCCCCGGGTACAGACCCAGGGACTGCCGACCGCAGGGGGGCCAGGGTGGTGTAGAACAGGCTACTGGTCATCTCCGGAGAGGAAGACATCCTGATCCTCACCTAGAGAGAGGTGGGGAGGGTGTTGTGGTTGTTTATGTACTGCTTATGAATTAGGTATGTACATGTTATGAATATATTATGTTGGTCCCTTTCAAGTTAAGTGTTACAGGATTGGTGGTAGAAACAGCAGATTTTTGCAGTTGAAATGTCAATTCACGCTGCTGCTGTTCTCATAGTGTACATCAATTTGTCACTATCACAATCGCAATATCCTCAGGTTTCAATAGATTGTCATAACAGATTACTGTATTTCCAAATGTTTTCTTTTATGTAGTAATGCATTAGAATAACTTTTTAGATGATTATAGGCCTACTGACACTGTCAAGTTCATATTTGATTCAGCAACTAACTGATGTAATAATGTAAATAGCCTGGGAATTCATCATACCGATCATACAGCACTGGAGTGATATTGAAAGGTTTCACGTTAACGATGCAGCCACGCAAACAAATGTGTGGGAAAATACCAACCTCAACTGGGTTTTGAGCGGATCTGCCGACCAACGCGCAACAATATTTGACTGCCAGTCCCTGAGACATAGATTATGAAATGACATGGAAAATGTGCGAAATTAGTCGGCTACAATAGACAATGTAGAAAATGAACGGGACCTACCGGCTGACGTTTTAAGAAATAGCGTAATTTGTTTGAGCGTTAACTTTCCTTTCACCCCTCAGTCAGAGTAAAATAACAGAGAATGGGAGATGTAACTTACCAATCTGACAACAATCGATCAGGAATAGAATACAATGGACAAGTATTGAGGAGCTATAAATGTAAGGTCCTCGCGAGCTGGGGGAATGCACAATGTGATTCGCACATTCCAGCGTGCTGACAGGCATTGACTAAAATGGGCAAGAGGCGAGGGGACAGCAGTCAACACAACCCGCCGCTGCGCACCTGCAAAGTCCAGGCACGCCAACAGGGGGAGGTAAAACTTCCCTTTTTGAAAACTGAAAATGTAGCCTAGCAGCCAGCAACTCCTTGGAAATATTATGAAGCCAGTCGAGTGAATCGTGTTATGTATTTCGAGGTGTTGGTAAACCTAATTGAACAGTGCTCCTTCACACTCCAGAGGTGACATGAGCTGCGTGATGAGGTTGACAAGAGCAGATATTAATGAGATCAGCACCAAGGTCAGCGCCATGATCAGCGCGAGAAAGTGAGCGGATCTCACCTGTTGACTGCTCCACAGAAATTCACGCTCTCCGAAGAAAATGTTGCAGGCCTAATGAAAGTTATTCGAGATACAAAACGTATAGGGCCACATTGCATTGTTAATACTTTTTTATGATTAACACAAATATTGACAAAAAAAACTCAGTAAGGCAATTGAATATACAGTCTCAATTTAAGACAGACAGGTAGTAAAGTACACTATAAAACATAAACAGGAATCAGGGGGTAACATTTCACTGGTATTTTGATAACTGTTTAGTTACTTTGGAGAGAAGGGAGAGATACTGTGGTGGTAGAGCTGGAAATTAAACTGAAAAGTGTGTAATGAAATCGTATCATAACCACGGAGTTGGACTGTAATCTGGGCCAGCAGAGCCTGGGCCAGCAGAGCCCCCCCCCCCCCCCCCCCCCCCCACACACACACACACACACACGCGCGCGCGCGCCCTATTGCATGATGCCTGGCAAACCAAGTGGATGGTTACTTTATGTGCTACAATGTATTCTATGCTGATGCGTAAACTACATAGTTTATGCCATATCCATAGCCTAAGGACTTGAGGATAACAAACAGACAAAAATAACATCCATTAATGAAAAACAAACATTTAAAAGTTCCGTTCCAGTCACTAGTCAGTCTCTTCGGGTGCTGTTATAGTTATAGGGACACGGCCACGGTGACCACGGTCATATTGCGCTGGGACTCGTAGGAACCCATCTGTCCGGTCTAATTCTGGCAACGGGGACACGTGACAGTAGGTGGGTAACCGGAGATCATATCGGAACCCGCGGCTGTCGAACGCCTTGTCGTTGAGGGAGTACAGCTTGTCCGCGATGTCATTCCGCACCACGAGCGCAAAGACCTTGGCGATGTAGCGGTGTTTGGCGAAGAGTAGGTACAGTTTCTTACGTCTCCAAGAAACGTACCTACAGCAATTATCTGCACGCAGGGTCACCTGGGAAAGAAAACACGAATGCTTATACACTGAGTATACCAAACATTAGGAACACCTTCTTAGTACTGAGTTGCACTCCCTACAGGGATGTTGGCCAATGTGGACTCCAATGCTTCCCACAGTTGTGTCAAGTTGTCTGGATGTCCTTTGGGTGGTGGACCATTATTGATACACACGGGAAACTGTTGCGCGTTAAAAACCCAGCAGCTTGCAGTTCTTGACACAACCCGTGCGCCGGGCACCTAGACCATACCACCATTTCCAAGGCACTTCAATCTTCTGTCTTTCCCATTCACCCGCTGAATGGCACACATACACCATTCATGTCTCAATTGTCTCAAGGCTTAAACATCATTCTTTAACCTGTCTCCTCCCCTTCATCTACACTGATTGAAGTGGATTTAACAAGTGACATCAATAAGGGATCATACAGTAGCTTTCACCTGGATTAATCTGGTCAGTCTATGTCATGGAAAGAGCAGGTGTTCCTAATGTTTTGTATACTCAGTGTATATGCCAGACACAGCCAAATTTGGCTTTATTCGATCAGTTTACTATTTACCTGGAAAACTCCCTCCTCTGACGGCCGGAGAGAGTCCCATTCAGGTGAATCGAGAAACTGGAAAGGATATATGTCATGTAAAAACTCTCCATTTACTGTCACACGAATTCTGTAAGAAGAAAAAAAAGTGGGACATTAGGCTATTTTATATGACATAACACCAAATACAATTGGATAAAATGTCAAAGTGAAGTTGAAATGCACCTGCCGGACAGAAGAACGGACAGCTTATCAATAGCAGTCTTGCCCTCCATGGCAAAACAGTGGTCTTTCTCTATAGTGTGGATGTCCCCTTCACAACAGGCGACTATCTTGCCGAAGTGGGTGAGCGACACCCCCAGCTTTTTGAACAGGTAGCTGTACAGATCTTGAAACTCCTTTTCGAAAGTAACGTTCCTCAGCCGGTAGGCGACGTGCACAACTTGAACCGCACATATCCCAAAGAGAGCGAAATTCCACAAAAAGGTGTCGGTGGTGCACGCGTCCGACCATGACCAAATGGTTGTGCAGAAGAAACCGAGCGTCAGAAAGGTAAACAAGTAGAGGAGCCCATAGAACCCGCTCCCTCCCATGAACCCCAAAACAAGGAAGATACTGGCGAGGTGGAAGATGGCACCCTCGGATCCCCCCTTCCATTCTTCGCACAGCGGGTGCACGACAGCCGCCGTCAAGTTTTCAGAAGGTGGGAAAAATTCTGGCGCCTCCATTGTCGCGCGTGTGGAGCACGTCACTTTTCAGAAAACTGAGAGGTGGTAGGAGAAAACGAATAAGTGAAACGTCACGGAGACTTCCACCCTAACATTTAATCGCCCTAAGTTTTGATTATATCACCTCTTAAAATATGACCTGGGTATCGGGACGGGGGTGGCTAAGTAACTCCTCCCCTTGGTCCTGACGTCCTACTGTTTAAAGCTCTATCCGGCTCATCCAAACCATATTTTCTATGCACATGACGTCTAGGATATATCCAATAATTGAAATGCGATATTGAGATGTACGGATATCAAATGACGTATTCATCAACTTACAGCCTAAGCAAATTACATTACACAACACCACCAAGTAGGCCTAACATGTTTACCTTTCAATGCAAATCTCAGATAATTCTCAAACTCACTAAACATATACTGTGATGATGGGGTTATGAATTTGCCTGATCAAGAGAAGATTGTGATGATGAATCCAAGGTCTCTGACAGAAGGTGGTCTCCAACAACTCAGTAGGGCTGTATCATTTTCCTCTACCTGTTTCTTGTTCTGCTATGGGTGTAAATGTGAGTAGGATGGACCCTGGGGGATGAAACAGCTCAACTCTAATGAGAGGTTGTGTGTGTTTGTGTGTATGTGTGTGTGTGTCTTTCCCACTCCTTGATCTCTGTCTTCAGACCAGTACATCATAAATCACAGTGGTAGACTAGCAGTGGGGAGGCAGCAATGATCTATCTGGGCTAAAAGAACCCACTGCAGTTTCCCCTGGTGAGCTGCTGCCTACCTGACCAGACAGTCAAGGTGACATTGAGAATCACAGAGCTGCAGAGGACTGAAAACTCAGGAAGTGTGAAATATTTAGGACATGCTGCAATCACATGCAGAGATCCCCTGGGTCCAAATCCTTCAGTATGTCAGACAGACAGAGCTAGATACATCCTCTGTTTGTGTGAGTGCTCTTTCTCTCTCTCTCTCTCTCTCTCTCTCTCTCTCTCTCGCTCTCTCGCTCTCTCTTTCGCTCTCTCTCAGCCCTCCACCTCTGTCTCACTCAACCCCCCCCCCCCTCTCTCTCAAATTCGCTCTCTCTCAGCCCTCCACCTCTGTCTCACTCAGTCCCCCTCTCTCTCTCGCTCTCTGAGGAATTCTTGCCCTCTTTTCAAACTGAAGGTTACCACAGCTGTCTATGGGAGATGGGAAACATTAAGGGGCAGTCTGAAGGTATGTAGTTGTGGGAACGGACCCTGGCTTCAGCTGTTGTGACTAACTTGATGCTAAGAGTGGTTATCTCCCTTCCCACACTCCAGTCTAAGGTCAACATTGTGGTTGCACCATGGGCTGCTCAGAACACTAAACATACACACTCACCAACACACTACCCTGGTTATCAAACTCAATCTCATTATAAAAGAGGTGCAACTCACTTTAGGCGTTGGTACTTTTACAGTACCAATGTTCATATTGTAGAGCAAATATTGGAGCAGTGTTGATCCCCCGGGACACACTCCAGTCTGAAATTAACATAACTCGTACTTAAGCAGTACAACATTAGAGGTGTTGGTGTGCACCGGACCAATTCAAGCACTGTGTGTACGTGAGTGTGCAACTACATTTACACACAGGGAGAATGTGATGTAGATTGTGCCAGCTACCAGCAGCTATACAAAGACTATCAGAAACCCTACCCATCTATAAATAGGACTACACCCTCCACACACTAGTGTGTGTGTGTGTGTGTGTATATATGTTCAGGTTTGACAAATGGTGGACCTTCTCCCTCATTAATTTAGAGAGAGGTGGTGTTAATTGGGACATGGCATTAAACAACCTTGGCAGAGAGAGTGGAGAGAAGTATCTGTCCCTTAGGTCTTCATCTGTCCGAGAGAGAGAGAGAGAGAGAGAGAGAGAGAGAGAGAGAGAGAGAGAGAGAGAGAGAGAGAGAGGGAAGAGAGAGAAAGAGAGAGAGAGAGGTAGAGAGAGAAGAGAGAGAGAGCAGGTGGGTATGAAAAATGCCAATTAGTATGAGCATGTAGGGATATCTGGATGTCTGGTACTAGCTTTGGTTAGGAGAAAGTATGTCAGACAAATACACCCACCTCTACACACACTCCACACACACAGACACACACAAACAACACCGGTGAACTCAAACCGAGGCGTAATGAATCTCTTTCAGAGAATTCTCAGCACTGTCATTAGTGTTATTTTTAGAGACTCCCCAGATATAGGCCCTGGACCTTGGATTGACTGAGGAAACCACACACACTGTAGGCCGACTCTAATGACTCTACTCATGCAAAGATACACTGATGTATTTTGTCATGCGCACACACACACACACACACACACACACACACACACACACACACACACACACACACACACACACACACACACACACACTCTATGATAGATAAGCCCGACAAGGGACAAGCTTGTGATAGTGTCCCATTACTCTCCATTAGATGCAGCCATTAACTACAAGCCCATAACTATTAACCACAAACTCTCATACATATCACATACTCTGCTGTGTTCCTTCCTTCATCTGGGAGACTGGATGATGAACTAATTGATTTCCTCATTAACTGACAGGCGACATGGAGATTTGCTATGATAAACCCCTGTTTCCACGGAACTGATAGTTTCCCATTCCTGCAGACAAATGAGTCAGACTGTCCTGGGAGGCGCGCACACACACACACACACACACACACACACACACACACACACACACACACACACACACACACACACACATACACACAGTCCCAGGAGGCAGTCCAGCTCTACAAATGTAGTGTGACAGGCCTGCTGCACCGTGTTAGGGGAACACAGAGCTACAGGAAGGGGACAGAACTGGGGATATGTAAGGAGGGGTGGGGGGCAGGTAGATTTCAGGGGTAAGTAGAGAGGACAGACAGAAAGATGGACTGAGCTGAGCTGGGGTGTATGGTGAGAGGTGAGGGGTGGGGGTGAGTGGCAGATCAGAGAATGAAAGTGGTGTGGGTTTGTTTGTCTCTGAAAGCCTTATATTGCAACGAGGCTATAACAGTACTGGTTTACAATTATATTATGACACGTATTCTATGAAGGAAGAGAATATTGTGTTTAATTTAAATCATGAACACACGCTAGCATACACACTCTACACACACGTACATTGTAATATTGTTTTACGGTGGTATTATACATTTTGTATTGTAGATATGTAGTGGTGTAATAATGTTATATGATGTACTGTTTTATCTTTTGTTTAATGTGTGATGTAAGTGCATTAATGTGTTTGGAACCCAGGAAGAGTAGCTGCTGCCTTAGCAGGAACTAATGGGGATCCCTAATAAATACAAACACAAATGAAGTAATGTAACTACAGGTACCAGCAAAATATTGATAGGCTACCAGAGCCCAGATTTGACAGGAGGACTGACATTGTCCTGGGAGTGGAACTAAAGACATTTTAAATTGTCATTACCTCAAAAAGAGCCATGTATTAGCCTACTTTGATTTCCTGTTGCAGAGAGAATCTGTTGCATCTCGTATTGGAGAAGAGAAAACAGGCCATCCTCCTCCTCCTCGTTGTCTTCATCCTGTACGTGTCCATCAATGCAGAAGATCAGCCTTACCGATATGTGTCTGGGCCTATACAACACACACACACACACACACACACACACACACACACACACACACACACACACACACACACACACACACACACACACACACACACACACACACACACACACACACACACACACACACACACACACACACGACAAAAAAGGCCTCTGATAAAAGAGACCATGGAAAACGAGGTGCCTCTTTTCATTCCTCTCGTATAATGAGAGAGACTCAGACGGGGGATTCTTATCTGGCCTTTTCTCTCTCTGTGCTCCAAAGACGTTCATTTGTTCATTCTTTCTGATGAACAAGAGACTCTTCTATTTTTTGTGACTTAAAGAAAAAGAGAAAAGGTGTCTTCCAGTATGGCTCCTACACTCTTCGGGGAAAAAGGAGCTATCTAGAACCTAAAAGGGTTATTCCGCTGTCCCCATAGTAGAACCCATTGAAGAACCCTTTTGGGTTCCATGTAGGATCCCATCCACAGAGGGTTCTACAAAATAGTTCTACGTGGAGCCAAAAGGGTTCTCCCTGGATCGTAATAGTTATCCTATGGAGACAGCCAAATAACCCTTTTGGAACCTTTTTTAAGTGTATATAAACACATAAACACACACACACACACACACACACACACACACACACACACACACACACACACACACACACACACACACACACACACACACACACACACACACACACACACACTTTCCAGAGTTCAAGCTCCAGTCACACACATCACTCTGAATATGTCCCCAACATAAAGTACTGTCATTAAAAACATCCGAACTAGCTTCACAGAGTTGGTAGCTAGCTAGAGCCATTGGTTCTGCTTTGCTTCAAGTCAAACTCAGTAAACTCTCCCACACACACACTCATGTGAACACATGTCCAGGAGCAGAGGAGAGAGTCTTCATTTCCTTGTCTTCTTCATTAGTCAGTGTACCTGTAGGCCCCACTCCAGTAATCAGGAAGCTGCTTGCATAGTCACAGCTAGGAGGACCAGGGAGGTGTGTGTGTCTAACACAAGAGGACTGACTCACTGCCTCTCTCTCCATTGTCTAAAAGTCTGTCCTCTCCTTGCCTCCTCTCCTTCATTGCACTGATTTGAAAGACCTGACCACGTGAAAGCCAGCCTAATGATGAGCGTCCACCATATTGTTTCCACCTAGCAAGTCATTCCCAATCAGTGTACTGTAGATGAAGGGGAGGAGGGGAGGGCGGTTTGATTGGGTTGGCGCCCCCCCTTGGGGTGTGCCGTGGCGGAGATCTTTGTGGGCTATACTCGGCCTTGTCTCAGGATGGTAAGTTGGTGGTTGAAGATATCCCTCTAATGTTGTGGCGGCTGTGCTTTGGCAAAGTGGATGGGGTTATATCCTTCCTGTTTGGCCCTGTTCGGGGGTATCATCGGATGGGGCCACAGTGTGTCCTGACCCCTCCAATCTCAGCCTCCAGTATTTATGCTGCAGTAGTTTATGTGTCGGGGGGCTAGAGTCAGTTTTTTATATCTGGAGTACTTCTCCTGTCTTATCCGGTGTCCTGTGTGAATTTAAGTATGCTCTCTCTGATTCTCTCTTTCTCTCTTTCTTTCTCTCTCTCGGAGGACCTGAGCCCTAGGACCATGCCTCAGGACTACCTGGCCTGATGACTCCTTGCTGTCCCCAGTCCACCTGGCCGTGCTGCTGCTCCAGTTTCAACTGTTCTGCCTGCGGCTATGGAATCCTGACCTGTTCACCGGACGTGCTACCTGTCCCAGACCTATTATTTGACCATGCTGGTCATTTATGAACATTTGAACATCTTGGCCATGTTCTGTTATAATCTCCACCCGGCACAGCCAGAAGAGGACTGGCCACCCCTCATAGCCTGGTTCTTCTCTAGGTTTCTTCCTAGGTTTTGGCCTTTCTAGGGAGTTTTTCCTAGCCAAAGTGCTTCAACACCTGCATTGCTTGCTGTTTGGGGTTTTAGGCTGGGTTTCTGTACAGCACTTTGAGATATCAGCTGATGTACGAAGGGCTATATAAATACATTTCATTTTATTTTATTTGATTTGATTTGATAAGCCTTTGAGCCATTGTGCAAAAGTGGCCGGTAACAGAGACAGAGAGCGGGGGAGGAATGACAAATAATCTCTCAGTGATGAGGACCACTCATGGCACCTCAACAGCAGCACAGCTATCTCCTCCACTGTCTCCACGACAACCACTAGCTACAGTTGTCTTGACCTATGGGATGGATGTAACCGGGAGGATCTGGCTGTTTTACTAAAGGGTTGGAAAATAACCACTGGAGTGGAGCTGTGCCAAAGGGGCCTCAAGGGGGCTGGTGGGGACAGAACCACACGCTCCGGGCCAGGTGGCTATATAGCACCAGGGAATGGAGGAGACCTTAGGGAAGGAGGTCCCCCTAAGTTGGTCAAGTCTGAACCTAGGAGTTTGGGCACTCGGAAAACATTCAGGGAGCAGATGGAGGAGAGGAGAAGGGCTATCTGAGATATTTCGAAAGTTTCATGGTTTGACGCAAGACCGGATTCCGAGGTGCTCCGTGATGAACCTGAAATAATTGAACAAGAGCAGTTAGTAAACAGGTTCATAATAGTCTTGGTGGAAGGGAGCATACCTGGGAGTGGCTCCCCATCCCATCAGAGACTGAAACTGGTCTCCCGCGTGTAGGAAGGGGCTCAGTTTTTGGTGAGTGTAAGAATTTCTGACAGAATGGGCTAAAATAGCCCCCACTCCAAGTGTTGTAGGTGAGAGATGCACTTGAGAGGATAGGAGCCAAGGGGTGAGATGTTGGCTAACCTCACCAGCATCAATATGGGCAATTTCATCAAGAATGATATGGTTGGGAGCGCCCTGGAGGTACTAATGCAGTTGGTTTATGGTTTACCTATTGAGGAGATGCCCTATGGAACAAGACAAGGACCAGTGCTGCAAATGGGGAGTCTTTATGGTGTGACAAGCTGTGGACGTAGGATTAGAATGGGGAGTCTTTATGGTGTGACAAGCTGTGGACGTAGGATTAGAATGGGGAGTCTTTATGGTGTGACAAGCTGTGGACGTAGGATTAGAATGGGGAGTCTTTATGGTGTGACAAGCTGTGGACGTAGGATTAGAATGGGGAGTCTTTATGGTGTGACAAGCTGTGGACGTAGGATTAGAATGGGGAGTCTTTATGGTGTGACAAGCTGTGGACGTAGGATTAGAATGGGGAGTCTTTATGGTGGGACAAGCTGTGGACGTAGGATTAGAATGGGGAGTCTTTATGGTGTGACAAGCTGTGGACGTAGGATTAGAATGGGGAGTCTTTATGGTGTGACAAGCTGTGGACGTAGGATTAGAATGGGGAGTCTTTATGGTGTGACAAGCTGTGGACGTAGGATTAGAATGGGGAGTCTTTATGGTGTGACAAGCTGTGGACGTAGGATTAGAATGGGGAGTCTTTATGGTGTGACAAGCTGTGGACGTAGGATTAGAATGGGGAGTCTTTATGGTGTGACAAGCTGTGGACGTAGGATTAGAATGGGGAGTCTTTATGGTGTGACAAGCTGTGGACGTAGGATTAGAATGGGGAGTCTTTATGGTGGGACAAGCTGTGGACGTAGGATTAGAATGGGGAGTCTTTATGGTGTGACAAGCTGTGGACGTAGGATTAGAATGGGGAGTCTTTATGGTGTGACAAGCTGTGGACGTAGGATTAGAATGGGGAGTCTTTATGGTGTGACAAGCTGTGGACGTAGGATTAGAATGGGGAGTCTTTATGGTGTGACAAGCTGTGGACGTAGGATTAGAATGGGGAGTCTTTATGGTGTGACAAGCTGTGGACGTAGGATTAGAATGGGGAGTCTTTATGGTGTGACAAGCTGTGGACGTAGGATTAGAATGGGGAGTCTTTATGGTGTGACAAGCTGTGGACGTAGGATTAGAATGGGGAGTCTTTATGGTGTGACAAGCTGTGGACGTAGGATTAGAATGGGGAGTCTTTATGGTGGGACAAGCTGTGGACGTAGGATTAGAATGGGGAGTCTTTATGGTGTGACAAGCTGTGGACGTAGGATTAGAATGGGGAGTCTTTATGGTGTGACAAGCTGTGGACGTAGGATTAGAATGGGGAGTCTTTATGGTGTGACAAGCTGTGGACGTAGGATTAGAATGGGGAGTCTTTATGGTGGGACAAGCTGTGGACGTAGGATTAGAATGGGGAGTCTTTATGGTGTGACAAGCTGTGGACGTAGGATTAGAATGGGGAGTCTTTATGGTGTGACAAGCTGTGGACGTAGGATTAGAATGGGGAGTCTTTATGGTGTGACAAGCTGTGGACGTAGGATTAGAATGGGGAGTCTTTATGGTGTGACAAGCTGTGGACGTAGGATTAGAATGGGGAGTCTTTATGGTGGGACAAGCTGTGGACGTAGGATTAGAATGGGGATTCTTTATGGTGTGACAAGCTGTGGACGTAGGATTAGAATGGGGAGTCTTTATGGTGTGACAAGCTGTGGACGTAGGATTAGAATGGGGAGTCTTTATGGTGTGACAAGCTGCGGACGTAGGCGGACGTAGGATTAGAATGGGGAGTCTTTATGGTGTGACAAGCTGTGGACGTAGGATTAGAATGGGGAGTCTTTATGGTGTGACAAGCTGTGGACGTAGGATTAGAATGGTATGGAACCCTGAGGCCACTGTTGTGGGTGATAGAAGCACTGATAGTGGTGTATTTAGGAATAGATCTGGTGGTGTGTGTGAACATGGGCAGCAAGAATGTGCATCAACAAGGCAGGTTGGGAACAGCACGTAACAATGGGGTGTACCGCAGACAGGTGTGTATCTGTGGTGACAGATACTGCTGGGCTGTGTGTAAGATTGCAGGGTGGCTGCTGGTGTTGGGATTGTTCACAGCATTAGACTGGATCATATTACAAATAAATGGACTGATTATGTTTAATAATGTACGGTATCCTCTATACAGAGCGAACAAGTCGGAGCTCCAACTTCGATGGGGGTGGAGGACACAAACATTCTGAACTCATGAGGGGTCGCTGTCGCTCGTGGGTTTATTTACATGCTAACAATGGACGTTTTCTTCTGTAGGCCCACTGTGGAACATGCGGGATTGCCCATGTATGGATTACCTATGGTTGACCCCGGGGGAACCACCATGTACCGACTGTGTGGAGAGGAGAGGTCTACAGTGTGGGGAGGTCTACAGTGTGGAGAGGAGAGGTCTACAGTGTGGGGAGGTCTACAGTGTGGAGAGGTCTACAGTGTGGAGAGGTCTACAGTGTGGAGAGGAGAGGTCTACAGTGTGGAGAGGAGAGGTCTACAGTGTGGAGAGAAGAGGTCTACAGTGTGGAGAGGAGAGGTCTACAGTGTGGAGAGGTCTACAGTGTGGAGAGGAGAGGTCTACAGTGTGGGGAGGTCTACAGTGTGGAGAGGTCTACAGTGTGGAGAGGAGAGGTCTACAGTGTGGAGAGGTCTACAGTGTGGAGAGGAGAGGTCTACAGTGTGGAGAGGAGAGGTCTACAGTGTAGAGAGGTCTAGAGTGTGGAGAGGTCTAGAGTGTGGAGAGGTCTACAGTGTGGAGAGGTCTACAGTGATAGAAGAGGTTCAGTGGGGACTGTGTATTTTCAGGGATCAGTTGCTGGAGGTAGATGTGGAAAGGTAGAAAAAGCTTGAGGTATAGAGCACACCTCGCTGGGCTCACGAGGAGTGGGGTGACCCGAGAGAGCTGGAAGGAGAAGGATGGGATATATCCATTAGGTGAAGTCGTGGGGAAAGTGGCTGGAGTTGAGTCAGTGTGTTGGCAGCAGCCACTAACATTGAGTGGCTGCTGCCAACACACTGACTCAACTCCAGCCACTTTAATAATGGGAATTGATGGAAATTGATGTAAAATATATCGCCAGCCACTTTAAACAATGCTACTTAATATAATGTTTACATACCCTACATTACTCATCTCATATGTATATGTATATACTGTACCCTATATCAGCTACTGCATCTTTATGTAATACATGTATAACTAGCCACTTTAAACTATGCCACTTTGTTTACATACCCTACATTACTCATCTCATATGTATATACTGTACTCGATACCATATACTGCATCTTTCCTATGCCGTTCTGTACCATCACTCATTCATATATCTTTATGTACATATTCTTTATCCCTTTACACTTGTGTGTATAAGGTAGTAGTTTTGGAATTGTTAGTTAGATTACTCTTTGGTTATTACTGCATTGTCGGAACTAGAAGCACAAGCATTTCGCTACACTCGCATTAACATCTGCTAACCAAGTGTATTTGACAAATACATTTGTTTTGATTTGATTTTGAACCCGGACCATTCACCTGGCCAATGGAAAGGTTATCTACCAGGAGAGAGAGTTAATCCATGGAAGGGGTGTCGTGACCAGTGGGATGGATGTAACTCTCCCCCCTGCTGAGCTACAGTTAATTCTAGGACGGAGGGAGCATGAGGCCAGAAAAATAGAGATTCATCGTGGGGGAGGAAAAACAGTAAGGGGAAAGCTGGGCAGCGTCTCAGTCAGCCAAGGACTGCAGAGTAAGCATGGTCATTGCCAACATCAGCACCTTCGCTGCCGACACCAGCATCCAAGGGTGGAGCTTGGGGAAGAACCAGAAAGGGCAATGGAACATGAACTTCCTCCAACCCCTCCTTTGACGTCCTTCTGGAGACCGACAAGTGCAACATAAAATGGGGCTTGGGGGTGGGTGAGTCCAATATGGACCAGACATAACCAGTTTTGAAGTAGGAGTTAAAGGGTATGTCAGTATACAAATCATTGTTTGAGGGATTGAATCTCTTTCCTTTTGGGGTATTTTGCTTAGAGGGGATTTGGATTATTTTGCTATTTTACTGCTGTTTTTAGATTTAGATCAACTTTTTGGAACAAGGCTAACTGACACAGCAACCAGGGTTGGGGAGTAACGGATTACATGTAATCCATTGCATGTAAGGGATTATAAATGTAGCTATTTGCGCCTAACAGATTGTCGGTGTTGTGGATTGCTGTTCACCAATCTAAATGTGTATTTGAACCCAATAATGGTTGAATTCAAGAAGTTTAAGCTGCCTATCAATCATTGTTTTTGAAACCAACCGCTCTTGCAACAGCTGCATAGTGCAGATCCAAGCATATAGAATAAAAGTGTTTTTTTTTATTGCTCAATCTAATTCATGGTGATAAAAAAAAAGAATCCATAGGCCTAATGGACACATGCTCAAATTTGCACACTTTTTAGACTTAAAGGGGCAATCTGTAGTTGCTACATCCATTTTTGGATTTATCATGGATGGTCAGTCTTTGCATCCATATATCTGTCTATTAATCTGAGTGGTTACATTTCTCCAGGCCCACCACTCAGCTTTTTACCAAAACAGAGGCGGGGTGACCGTTTAGTTATTTTTTCATCGCTGGATTTACCCTTTAAACAGCTGCATATTATCAAGATATCAAAGTGTCACCAACAAAAAGGTAAACAGTTCTATAGCAAATGCAGCATATGGCATTCATTTTTCACATGTAAACAGCACTTTTCAGTAGTGCTCAAAGCATGCCATTCCACGAGTGCAGTATTTATTTTCAACTCGAATCAATGAGCCCAATCAGTCCTCCATAACATAAACAACAGAGTAGGGCTGGCTCCTTAGTTTTGGGGTCATGCTCCGGTAAAACAATTTGGCTAATCTATATTTCCATATTTTAATGTCCTTTTCTAGAAGATCAAGAGGTTTAACATTTATTGGAATTACTGGAATTCGGATAGACATTGGTTTTTAATGTAAGCTATAATTTAATCATATGTAGTAGAAAGCGATGGGTTAGAGGAAGCCTACATAACCAACCCATAAAGTAAAATTTAAAATCCATTTATGACCAGCTATGTAAACTTTAACATTGATTTATCCTGCAATAAAATGTTATTTAATTGGTAACATCCATTTTTGTCTTCTTCTAATGCCTCTTAAGAGGAAAGTAATCTAAAAGTAACAGGATGTAATCAGATTACGTTACTGAGTTTGGGTAATCCAAAAGTTAAGTTACTGATAATAATTTTGGACAAGTAACTAGTAACTGTAACGGATTACATTTAGAAAGTAACCTAACCAATCCTGACGGTAACTATACCTCTCATGGAACAGTAACTCCAGGTCCTCAGGTGAATGGTTTGTTGCGTGCACCTGTAGGTGTAAAAATATTTTCATAATGACAGTTGCCGAGTGGAGAAAGTATCTGGGAAACTATTGGTCGTATAAGGGCACAAGGCGAGACCCAGATGCAGACACAGAGTCTTTGTTGTTTTTTATAACCCGAAAGGAGTAGGCACAGAGAAAACCAGTTCTGAGTCCAAGGCAAACACAGGGATAAATACAAGACTGGAGGAAAACAGGAGCACTGGATGGTTGACTTGAGTGGCACAGAGAGACAGGAAACACAGGGATAAATACACTGGGGGAAATAAGTGACACCTGGACGGGGTGGAGACAATCACAACAACAGGTGAAATAGATCAGGGCGTGACAGGTCGCCCTATCTCCTGAGTTAGTTGTCTTGCTGAGTGGTTTTTAATACAGGTTTCTCCCACTCTGGCGATCATTGACTGTAAGGCTGGTGCCGCAGCTGGAATCAGCAGGGCACTTACATCGGGACAAGACCTGTCAAGGCAACAGCTGTAGGTAATAAACCTGAAGCAGGGGTAAACTAGGCTAGCTCACTAATCACAAGGGAGAGGTGTGAGTCGAGCTTGACACAGTCTCCACAATAACCGCCATCACCGCTGCAAATCCCCATGACAGTACCATGGACAATGCTCCCTAATCTTGTGCATAGTTAGCAGGACAGTGTCTTATAAACATATAGTAAACACATTTTATTAAGGTACCAATATGTTAACCAACCTACCACACATCATAAACACTACTGCAAAATTGCAAGACTACTAAACGCTTTAGTATATCTTGACTTGTTTAATAGCTAAATAAAAGCATGGTAGACTACATGATGCTTGTGCACCTTACACGTTGACCTCATAATACAGGCATAACAGCGCCATCTTGTGGAAAGTACATAGCCCTGCGTGACACAGTCAGGACTCGTTGCACAGTTGATTTTATTAATGAAAGTGAGCATAATAATAATAATCATCATCATCATCATCATTTTGTTTGTTGTTTGTGTGCTATCAAAGGAATCCTCCTTATCTCAACTACATCATGTCCTTGTGGTAATACTATAAGACATCTGGAAGAGAATCAGACATTTACAACATGAAGAGAATAAGGAGGCAGAAAATAAACCATATCAAACCGTACACATGGCATTTATATACATACAAACTTGTGCAGCATTGCATTAGATAAGACATATTCTAACACAGTAATGTATGTAATGATGACAGAGATGATTTGCATGGTTGACATGGAAGTAAGTGCAGGGCTGTGTTAGATCAGTTAGTATATCATATATACAGATGGGGAAGAGAATTTATACAATCTATTCCTTACGCCTCTGTCTATATCTTGCTTGAAAGCATGCACGCACACCGGCACGCACACCCGCACACACATTCACTCACTCAGACGCTCCATTGGAAGCCATTCTAGGCTGTCATTGCGATGTGCCATTAAAATCCTTCCCCGGTGCTCTTCCTGTCCTCTCATTTGATGGCCTGCCAGATGATGATAGCCAGGACGGTGACCACCAGAGACACCACCATGGCCAGCATACACATCCTCTTACGGGACTTCTTCTACAGGGGGCGGGAGCACAAACAGGCTGTGATTGGTGATTGGAAATAATCATTTGTTCTTAACTGATTCGCCTGGTTAAATGAAGGACGCTGATCATCGACAGATCATTCGGTCTTATCTACATATCAAACACGGCCCATGTTGTGATGGTGTTGTGTTGATACCTGGTAGTAGGGCTGACACAATAATCGTATAATTGTGTAACCGACAATTATGGACAATAACCAAAAATATTATCATAGTCGTCTTAATACATTCATTTTAGGAGGGGGGATGAAACTGTATTTTCATTTACAAATAGTTCACCCAATAGCAGTTTTTCATTATTATATGAAGAGGGTAAAGTTATTTTACAAGCAGAACGGCACGTTTGGGAGGATAAACTTCCCTTCCAAAAGCTCCAAATGGTCAAAACCATTAGTTTTTGAGACAGGGGTTTCACCAAAGCTGTGTTGTATTCATTAGGTATAAAAACCACATTAGGTATATTCTCCATTAGTCAGCACCTCTACAGTCGTGGACAAAAGTTTTGAGAATGACACAAATATTAATTTCCACAAAGTTTGCTGCTTCAGTGTCTTTAGATATTTTTGTCAGATGTTACTATGGAATACTGAAGTATAATTACAAGCATTTCATACGTGTCAAAGGCTTTTATTGACAATTACATGAAGTTGATGCAAAGACTCAATATTTGCAGTGTTGACCCTTCTTTTTCAAGACCTCTGCAATCCGCCCTTGCATGCTGTCAATTAACTTCTGGGCCACATCCTGACTGATGGCAGCCCATTCTTGCATAATCAATGCTTGTCAGAATTTGTGGGTTTGTGTTTGTCCACCCACCTCTTGAGGATTGACCACAAGTTCTCAATGGGATTAAGGTCTGGGGAGTTTCCTGGCCATGGACCCAAAATATCAATGTTTTGTTCTCTGAGCCACTTAGTTATCACTTTTGCCTTATGGCAAGGTGCTCCATCATGCTGGAAAAGGCATTGTTCGTCACCAAACTGTTCCTGGATGGTTGGGAGAAGTTGCTCTCGGAGGATGTGTTGGTACCATTCTTTATTCATAGCTGTGTTCTTAGGCAAAATTGTGAGTGAGCCCACTCCCTTGGCTGAGAAGCAACCCCACACATGAATGGTCTCAGGATGGTTTACTGTTGGCATGACACAGGACTTATGGTAGCAGTCCAATCCCTGTACCTTTTGCAGAATATCAGTCTGTCCCTGATGTTTTTCCTGGAGAGAAGTGGCTTCTTTGCTTCCCTTCACCAGGCTATACTACAAAAGTCTTCACCTCACTGTGCGTGCAGATGCACTCACTCCTGCCTGCTGCCATTCCTGAGCAAGCTCTGTACTGGTGGTGCCCCGATCCCGCAGCTGAATCAACTTTACGAGACGATCCTGGCACTTGCTGGACTTTCTTGGGCGCACTGAAGCCTTCTTCACAATAATTGAACCACTCTCCTTGAAGTTCTTGATGATCCGATAAATGGTTGATTTAGGTGCAATCTTACTGGCAGTAATATCCTTGCCTGTGAAGCCCTTTTTGTGCAAAGCAATGATGATGGCACGTGTTTCCTTGCAGGTAACCATGGTTGACAGAGGAATAACAATGATTCCCAGCACCACCCTACTTTTGAAGCTTCCAGTCTGTTATTCGAACTCAATCAGCATGACAGAGTGATCTCCAGCCTTGTCCTCGTCAACACTCACACCTGTGTTAACGAGAGAATCACTGACATGATGTCAGCTGGTCCTTTTGTGGCAGGGCTGAAATGCAGTGGAAATGTTTTGGGGGATTCAGTTCATTTGCATGACAAAGAGGGACTTTGCAATTCAATGCAATTCATCTGATCACTCTTCATAACATTCTGGAGTATATGAAAATTGCCATTATACAAACTGAGGCAGCAGACTTTGTGAAAATGAATATTTGTGTCATTCTCAAAACGTTTGGCCACGACTGTACACTAAATCCTTTTCTCTGGGTGTGTGCTAGCTCATGTTTTTTTATTAGACTAGTATTCATTAGGTATGCCATAGCTAGTTTTCAAAGATGCATTATAAGCTCAAACATTTTTCAATAATGGTGGTCATTCCATAATTGTCACAGCCCTACCTGGTAGTAGGCGGCCCTTTGGAGCTGTCCGGTCCCTCTGTCTACATGGACCTCTGCACTCTCCACGTTAGCCTCAATGCTGTCTGTGAAACAGAGAGGAGAGGAGACACAGTGAAGGACAGGGTCACAGGAGTCAGGACTGATACAGTATCAGATGGAGTTCTAAACCTTCACAGACCTTCTGAACCAGCATGTTATAAAACCAGAGAGGGAGAAAATCCATGTCAAGTCTACTAACCGATCATCTCTCCCTGGTCGTGGATCATCACTGCCAGGTCCTTAAAGATCTGGTTTACATCCATGATGTCAGACTGGAGGGAGAGGAGAAAGGGAGAAAGTCACCACGAGGGTTAGTTAGGCTGAAGTCCAAATCGAACCCTACTCCCTAGCCCCTACCCCAGTCCTGTCAGATCTACAGGAGTGGCTATACTCGGGAATAGGGGCTAAAGGTCAGGCTATACTGGAGACAGTGGAGGCTGGTGGGAGGGGCTATAGGAGGACGGGCTCTGTGTAATGCATTAATTGCATATATTTGATGTGTTTGATATCGTTCCATTCATTCCATTCCAGCCATTACACAGAGCCCATCCTCCTATAGCCCCTCCCACCAGCCTCCACTGTCTAGAGAGTTTGGGCAAAGGGTTGATTTGGAGTTCAACAGTATGCTAAATGACTCCAATGTAAATGTAATATGGCTCTGTGATTCCTGTATGGAATGTGAGTGGAGCTGGTAGCTGTGAGTACCTCTAGCTGCCTGATGTTGGTCTCTCTCTCCTTGATGACCTCCAGGTCCTCCTCTGTGACCTCTGGCTCCTCCAGCTGCTGGGTCTGACTCTGACTCCAGTCATCATCATCTCTAAACACACACACACCAAACACACACACGCACAAACCCACGGACACAGACACACACAAACACACAACTTTGTTACAACTTAACATTTTTATTCTAACAGTATATTTGATAGGATTCTACCTCCACTGTGTACCTACTTTTCAAATGTCACAAGTTGTTCATCGACGTTCCCCTCGTCTTCCTGCTGAAATAAAAACAAACCCATCATTGAAACACTCTCATTCACATTGCATTATACTAATCAGTCATCATACTGTAATATGACAATGAAACTGTGTTTTATTTTGCCTTTTTAATAATACTATTGGTGAGTGACTATGACAGGCGGCTAATTCTAGGCCTATGAGAAAGCAGGGTGTTTACCGTGAGGCGGGACCCGGCCCGGGCCCTGGCCACTGATTCCCTCTCCTTCTCGGCCGCCCGTCGCTGGACTGCCTGGAAGTTGTTGAGCGCTGCAGAGAAGTCATTCATCAGTCGGTCCTTCTGGATCTTCTGCTGTCTCTGGAAGGATCAATCACACAATACAGTAAAGTTGATTAGAGCAGAGTACAGCAAAGTAGAGAGGAGAAGAGTACAGTAGAGTAGAGTACAGTACAGTAGAATAGAGTAGAGCAGAGCAGAGTAGTGCAGAGCAGAATAGAATAGATTCAGTAGAATATACTGTATGGTGAGATGTCCTCACCAGAGTTAGATATGATTTACACATTTGGGTTGTTAGATAAGATGATATACTGTATCAGGAAATAGAACACAAGATTATCGACATACAGTTAGTTAAAATGTTAGCATTAGTAGGACTTTGATGTAGCCTGGTCCCAGATATGCTTACACAAACAGATCTGGGACCAGTCCATAGATGTGGAATTCTTCCAAAGAACTATAAAAAATATACACTATCTATGCATATAACTTCCACTCACCTGTTCTGAGGGAGGGAGAGGCAGGGAGCCCAGATCTTTCAGGTGTCTGTTGGTCTCTTTGGCCAGCTGGTTGGTGTAGTGCTGTACCTGTTGGCTGTGAGTAGCAAACACACACACACACACACATTCATATATTTCATTAGTGATGCTCTTGTTGTCCCCATCAGTGGTGGAAAAGGCTAAGTGTTGAAGTAGTCAGTTAGTGTTAGTAGTTACTTAGTTACTGAATAGCAGTCAGTAGTAATAGTCAGCAGTAGTGTCAGTAGTACTGAATAGCAGTAGTACTGAATAGCAGTCAGTAGTAATAGTCAGCAGTAGTGTCAGTAGTACTGAATAGCAGTAGTACTGAATAGCAGTCAGTAGTAATAGTCAGCAGTAGTGTCAGTAGTACTGAATAGCAGTCAGTAGTAATAGTCAGCAGTAGTGTCAGTAGTACTGAATAGCAGTAGTCCTGAATAGCAGTCAGTAGTAATAGTCAGCAGTAGTGTCAGTAGTACTGAATAGCAGTCAGTAGTAATAGTCAGCAGTAGTGTCAGTAGTACTGAATAGCAGTCAGTAGTAATAGTCAGCAGTAGTGTCAGTAGTACTGAATAGCAGTAGTACTGAATAGCAGTCAGTAGTAATAGTCAGCAGTAGTGTCAGTAGTACTGAATAGCAGTAGTACTGAATAGCAGTCAGTAGTAATAGTCAGCAGTAGTGTCAGTAGTACTGAATAGCAGTAGTACTGAATAGCAGTCAGTAGTAATAGTCAGCAGTAGTGTCAGTAGTACTGAATAGCAGTCAGTAGTAATAGTCAGCAGTAGTGTCAGTAGTACTGAATAGCAGTAGTACTGAATAGCAGTCAGTAGTAATAGTCAGCAGTAGTGTCAGTAGTACTGAATAGCAGTAGTACTGAATAGCAGTCAGTAGTAATAGTCAGCAGTGGTGTCAGTAGTACTGAATAGCAGTAGTACTGAATAGCAGTCAGTAGTAATAGTCAGCAGTAGTGTCAGTAGTACTCACAGTCTGTCCTCCAGCTCTGGGGTCTCTTGCCTCGTCCCCATCTGGTACAGCATGTTTTTGATCTGCCCAGCTGTATAGCAAAACAAACACTGAGGTGAGCTGAACTAAGAGAAGGGGGAACTGAGAAAGCATGATAGAATAACTCTTCTCTCTCTTTATCTCTTTATCTCTTTATCTCTCTCTAAATAGAGCACTATATACTGTAGGCATACTCAGGCTATTCTTGTCTCAGAAGTTCATTTTTTTAAACTTCAGACACCTCTGCCTAATATTAGTTAATTCAAGAGAGGAGATCAGAAGTAGGTGGAAGACACAAATAGACCCAAAACATCAAGCCTCCTAGACTTATTTGTGATAGTCAATTGTCCAAAGTGTGGGTGTCTGGTGTTAGGGTAGGTTATAGAATAGAATAGGCCTACTTTCTGGTGTTAGGGTAGGTTATATACCATATAGGGAAATGTGCATTGCAACATGTCACTCGCAGCAGTAGAACACTGGGTTCTGTCACTATCTTGTTCATTTCACCACTCACTATTCTGTGTGATTTTCTGGATGTTGACACTGCATGTCTGGGTGAGGTTGCTGAAGTCTCGTGGCTGCGAGTGGTAGCTGTCTGCTCTCCCGTATGACATCCTTGCTCCTGGCGTCTGTCACACTCCGTAGTGGGGACTGAATTGTTGGACACACCTGTCATACAGTCACATATAGCAGCCTTCATATATTCAAACAATCACCATTGTCAGAGTGCATATAATATCATCACTTGACGCTACATAAGACTAAGTAAGGATAGAAAGACAGAGATAGTTGTGGTTTATCCTCCATCCGACCACATTGGTGGGCTATAATATATCGACTACTTACAGTGCACATTGCCGCATAGGCTAGGCCACATTTCGTCATGAGCGCAGGTTGTTTACAATCGGAGCGAAGGTTCGGCAGGCACCCGAGCCGACTGTAGGCTGGCTATCCATGTGCACATGACAAAAATGCCATTCTATTTGGCGCTCTACTTCATTGTAATGGCCCAAATAACAGTAGCCTACTGTTGCAAAAAAATATATCCCAGAAACGTTATTTAGCGGGTCAACCATGACCAAGATATGAGGTCACGTTATAATTTGAACTGATTATTAATTACACAATTCTGTGAGCTGCTCATTTCATGATTGTAGGCTATAGTATAGCCCAATTGAACATGAATTACTATTTAAGAATAGCCTCGGTCTAACGCTATTATTCAGCCATAACATCTGAAATATCAGCTAAAAACTATAAAGTGACAGCGACAAGCCTGCATTACATTTAAAAAAAATTATGGAGAGCCCTCAGTCAGTCTGACATGCTCATATAGGCTATTGGTTTCAATGGGTTGTGTAGCATATAGGCCACTAGGCTAATTAAAATCGAAAGGCAGAAGACAAGTATTCAACTTAATTAAGAAAACAGCTACAGCTACACAGAAACAACTGTAACCAGTTCCATACTATGTGTTGAACGCTGTAGATACAACGTAGCCTACCTATCCAGTTGAATCACTGACAGTTATAGGCACTGGCAGTCGCAACGTAGCCTACTTTCTGGGTGGTTTTACCAGTGTAGACAATCAACATAAATCTGTTTTCTACTTACATATGTAAAATGGTTGATAAAATATTATGATAAAAACCCTTACTTTTCAATGCGATTGCAGTATAATGCGTCGTTTCCCGTTTATGTCTCCGTATTATGAGATTTCATCTAAGACCGAGCCCATAATGTGACGTCACACGTTGGTTGTTGGTCACAGTAATTCAGTGTGCGATTGTGATGTGATTGTGTCGAAATCGCTACTCTGATCATATTCTGAGGCAGCAGACAAAAACTCATACGCTAAAACAACATACTAGATCTGTACTAAATAAGTAAAATAGTAACCTCGGGTCAAGTGTATCCCTATAGAAAAGTAACTCATTTTATGAATTCTGATTTGTTTATGTTAGGTTATAGGCTACTTTCTCTGTTGATGAGAGATTCGTATCTCTGATATGAGGGTTGGGATATGATTGGAGTGCAGCTCAGTCTGCAGGTTCATTATTATCAGACCACTATGAGCAACACCCATCACTCAGTCCTAAAATCTAGGTCAACATAACTAACGATAGAATAACTAAGCCTTTTGGTTTAATAGAGACCAGCAGTAGTAGGCTGCCCTGTGCCTGTCCCATGACTTTCACACTGCTTCTTATAATGGATCCCAAAGGCTGCTGCACTGAGCTTCACTCACATGACCAGCCGGTGTCAGGCCCATTAGTAGGACATGAACAGATTGAGTGGGTAGGATTTTGCAACATGGTCTCAGAGCATTTTGTATTATTCTGTACGTAAATCGGTGACACTCCATTCAGTCAAAATGCAAACGGAGATCTACCGCTGACTTTTTAAATCATGACTTAAAAAACATAAGCCTATGCAACATTAACCAATTAAAACAGTACTGTAGCAATGAGGTTTGTGCAGTAGGCTATAGGCCCAATACATCATCACTGCGTATTTTGCAATGCTGGAATTGCCCTGCCAATGTTGTTCTTCTCAGACCATTTTGGTGGGGGAAAAACAGGTAGATGATCAATTTGTTGTATTACTCGTGAAGCACCGCTAAGTGAGCATAATATACATTTATTTAACATTTTTATTGGACTGATGGCCTACATCTGACGGTCAGTCTGAGGGGAAGGACCAGCGGTGAGACTGCCTCTCATCCGACTCATTGTCCCTCTGTCCTCTGTCCTCCTTCCCCTCAGACTGACCATCAGATGAGAAAAGAGGACACAGTCTTCCAGCTGATGGCAAAACTCAAGTCACACTGCATTATTTCTGCCTCATGCACCAATTCATGGTGTTAATCCGTTGACCAGAGAAAGTGAAATATTCCTCGATATTAAAAAAGATAAGACGCTAATAATAACAACCCAAGTTTATCGGAACACTTTGCAAAACTCATTCATTGCAGCTGCAGTACTGTTTGTAGCGTTTGGAAGTAGGGCGAACGCACATTTAATGGCTTATAACGGTTTTGAACAAAGTGTTGACAGTGCTGAATAACAATTTAAACATGAACTTACACATAAAAACAGCAGCTCTTTGCTGTATTCGTCGTCTCTCTCTAGTCATGGTTGTAAAAGTTTTTAAATGTCAGTATCAACTTTGCTCTGCGTTCAATGCTTCTTTTTTTCCAGTCTATGGCTCGATAAACTGTGCAGACACAGTAATCTGAGACATTTGATTGGCAAACTGTAGGCCTATAGATGCACTTGATTCGCTCTCTGGGCCTGCCGGGTAGGTAGAGTTCTGCCTTCAGACACATGAAATGGTTCAAAATGGGAACACTTTGCCTTCCCGGTGCTAGGGCTGTTGAATCAAGTGCACCTACCGCCAACAGCGTGAAACAAATACAAAAAATAGGAACACAAGGCTTTATCGTTGGCATTTTTACAGAAATGTTTGGTGATCGACTAGGAATGCCTTGTAGATTGACCGGTTGGTGACCACTGATTTAGTATATGTTACGTTTCATATGGTATGTATTAATTTGTTAATGTTCATCATCCATTTCGTATGTTACCAATTGAAAAAAGTACAATATGTTGCGAATTTGCAAAACATATGATATGTTACAAATTCCAATTTGTTGTGGCTAACGCTAATGTTAGCTAGCTCTAGGTGTTAAGGATAGGAGAAGGGTTAGCTAAAAGGATTAAGGATAGGAGAAGGGTTAGCTAAAAGGATTAAGGTTAGGGGAAGGGTTAGCTAACAAGCTAAGTAGTTGCTAATTTGCTAAAATGCTAAAGTTGTCCATGATGACATTTGAACATGCAACCTTTAGGTTGCTAGACGTTCACATTATCCACCCACCCACCCATCCATCCATCCATCCATCCATCCCGACCAACCTACTTTCATTTTTGCCATAAGAACCCTTCTATGTGAGCATACCAAACTAAACATAATACTCATTTGAGTGTCCCGGATGTACGTATACTATGCTACATCTAGTCTATGAGAACAGTCTGCAACGATAGACACTCTCTGGGGCTGGGTGTGTGGAATGATTGAGGTAGCTGGATGCAACCTGAATGGCTGTTTCACTTCAGGATTCTGATTCCAGCCTATAATTGAGGAGGATTCTAGGATGGAATACCCCTCCCCCCCAATTAATTACTAGGCATCTGGTGAATTGAAACTAGTAAAAGATGGATTTTCATGTGCATGGAGCAAAAACATATATCATATTTTTTTGTGCTTCTCTACTCTGTTATTACAGGAGCAGGTTTTTAGTTAATCTTTTCAAATAGAGTAACAGATTATTTTAGGGCCCTAAAGTTTGTTTCGGAATTAGGTTGTTCCACATTGTCAAACATAGCTACACTCCTGAAAAATAACAAATTAAAAGACAAAAAAATGCAATAAATTCACAACCAAATATGTTATATAATTAATTAAATGTATCAAAATTAGCTTTTAATACATGTCGGTCTCAGAGCATCAATGTCACATGTAGTTATCTTCAAAAGCAAGACATATGAACACTGGTGATGTGAGCTTGTAGATACGGATATTCTTTGCTGTAGTCAGCATGTGGTCTCGGAGCTAATTAACACTGAACAAGCTGATCTGATACTGTATTTCTACTACAGTAATATGAGGTGATCCGTAGACTAGCCTTAAAGAATACCATCATATCCTGCTAAACAGGACATTCCATTTGACATTGATGAAACAGTTCCACTTTATAATAACTCTAATGAATAAGCATTCATAACCTACTTAAAGTATTTCATTATATGAAAACACGAAAAAGCATATATATTAATTTCTGAAGCATTTGTAACGTATTATTCATGTAAGTTATTATAAAGTGCTACTGATGAATTGAGAATGAATACACGCACTTCCACATTGTCTTCTGTTGAAGAATATTTACACAAAGCAGAATCAACAATCCTGTCTGTACCACAGCTTTCAAATTATAACATGGAGGAGAAAGGTTTAAAACACCCACTACACAGTCTTCCACTCCACAATAAAAAGCAAGTGACCCTAGATAGATAATCAATAGGTTGAATGGGGTGTCGAATAGGGATTATATTTCAATCTTATTCTATTTTCCAGTGTGGACAATAAATATGACAAGGTAGCTGAGGGAGGGAGGGAAAAGACAGAGGCTCATACTCGCACTGCGGTCCTTTAAGATGATTACAAAGACATCAATTACCGAAAAAAGCCTGTTCATTGGGCAATCAATTGGAACAAAACCAGTGCCCAATAACCCAAAATAAATGAGTGGGGGTGAGCAATACAAATTCAAACATGAGGGGAGCATCCTTTCAGTCACTGGAGCTGGGTTCACACAAATCACACGAATCATACACTGTGGTCTGTTCGCTTAGCCCATTGCAAGAGTACCATACACTGAATACCAGCTACTCTTGGCAGGCAGGACGAGATGCCTTTACCCTTTGAACCTTCACACTGGGCTGTTCCAAACAATCCACATCGAGAGGTTGAGAGAGTCTGACTGTTGCTGTCTGTCGACCAGGGGGTCTGCTAGCTCTACTGTGCCATGGATGGTGCAACAGCAGTAGGACCAGGAGGCTCCAGGGCAGGCCAGTGGCAGTCTGTGAGGGCATCATACAGCTCCTCACTCTCCTCCATGTACTGCCTGTTGGCAGCCACCACATCCAATGCCACCATGGGGTCTGCAGGAGGCACACACACAAGGCACACAGTAAGAACACAGTCAGGCACACAGACAAAGGGGCACAGCCCGAGAGCCTTAAAGATCAGACAGACTGGACAGTTTGAAGGCTATACTCCAGGCCTGGGTTCAATACATTATGTAAAATAGTGTCAAATACTTAAGTTGCTTTTTTGAGAGATAAATGAGAAAGAAAGAGAGAAATGAAAGAAAACAGAGCACTCACACTCCAGTCCATCATCTTCAGTCTCCCCATAACCCTAAAACAAAAATAAAGGTCTTTACTCACAACAGCCATACCTTAACCCTAAGAACCACAGTTATTAACCTCTAACATCACATATTCAGTGGTCATTAGAATGGTACAGCTTATTTATATGTAAAGAGCGGTAGAGTAGAGGGGGTGGGAGAACACACCTGGTTACTATAGTCATAGTGGTTGTAGTTGTAACCTCCGTAGCTGCCCGTGTTCTGGTCATAGCCCCAGTTGGAGTAGTAGTCAGGGTACTGTTGGTAGTACTGGTTGTTGTTGTTGTACGAGTATGGCTGACTGTACCTGTTGTCTGAGTAACCACCTCTGTTTTTTACAGGAAAGAAAAATATCACGTTTATTTATAAAGGTTAATAAAATCAATATGCTATTAATAATGAGTAATGAATTAAAAGTGTGGATTATTTGGGATATGTCCTACATCTGTGATGGGAGACAACAACTTGAACATACCAAACAAATGGAGTAAAAGCGTCTTCTTTCATCTACACACAACTACCTTTACTGTATGAAGGGAGGCTCTGTTAGTCCCTGGACAAAGTCAGTTCAGAGGCATGCAGTACATACCTGTTCTCTCCTTGTCTTCCGTACGTGGCACGGTTTAGTTTGAACCTCTTCGGCTGTAGAGAAGAGAGTGTTTTGTTCAGAATGGATTATTCCAGACGTTATTTATCTCTAATAAAGTTAATGGGTATATCAATAGTTCACCATATGCCCTATACTTATCCAATCCTCTCAGAGTGCCTGAAATAGGTGTAGTAGGTAGGGGCTATGGGTTGATTCGGGATTGGAAATCAATGTGGAATCATTAAGTGCTGTGTGTGTGTGGTGGCCCTGTACCGGTGTGGCTCCAGGGAGAGGCTTCCCGTTAATTTTCCTGAGACACCTCTCAGCAGTGGCCTCGTCTGCCAGCTCAACAAAGCAATAGCCTGCCGCACCCCTAGACAAGGTGGAGAAGGACCAAAACACATAGGTGTCGTGTTTGATGGTTGTGCAATTTATTGTTATTGAATAGTGATAGTAATACAGTAGCTACAAGACATCCCCAAAGACAAAAAAAGTCTGCATCAGTCATAACCCTCCTATTGTAGTAGCCTAATGTTCTCCCGTCTTACCAGTTCATTTTGTTCCGGATGATTCTCACCCCCACCACAAGCTCTCCCATGGTGGCGAATGCACGAGAGATGAACTTCTCGTCCATATAAGGCTCTAACTACAGGGGATGAGAGAAAAACACTAAGTTTAACAGAAAACCTATACTCTAGCTAGCTACACTCTAGCTAGCTAGCTACATTCAACTGAACATATTCTCAAACATTCAGGGTCACTGACTTGGTGTGGTCTTTATCACCTGGAAATGACAGTCTTCACTAGACTAGAGGCTCTTTGGGGCTTGTCAGTGAGGGTGCATCTATTAGCTAACGAGCTAGTTGTTATCACGGTGGTAGCACTGAGGGGAGGTAACACTAGCTATCCTAAAGTGGGAGTCACACAAGAGCACAATATGCTAATGCTAGTTTTCTATGCATGCAAAGTTGTTATAATAACATATCAGGACTTACGTTACCCATCCATAAGCAACTCATTTTGTTTACAATTTTAGTTCACCAACGTAAACACAGCTTCATAACACAAGCTGCGATTGTTGCAAATCTGCAGACTGCCATCTAGAGGATTTGTGGATGGTGGTGTTCCTTTTACTGTTGCATTGTGGGATAGTAAAGTCCTCCACATTGCGTCACATTTCCTAAAACGTATTGGCGCTTTTGGTGCGTTCAAGACAACTGGGAATTCGAAAAAAAAAACGTCAGTGATCTTAAGGTCGGAATGACCGAGTTCGAGAAGGAGGCCCGAGTTCCCGGCTTGGAATTCCGAGTTGGATGACCGTTTTTCTCAGGCGGAGTTCGTTTTTCCGAGTTCCCAGTTGTCATGAACGCACTGAAGTCGGAAGTCTGAGATTTCTGGGTTGGCTGTTGTTTGAACACTGCATCGTAAGAAAACTGGAAACGCGGGAAAAAACGAGGTCAAATCATGAAGTCAGTGATATTCTGGTAGGAAATTTGGAGCCCTAGAAAGATGTCCGAGTTTCAGATTTGGAATTCCGAGTTGGATGACGTTCAAAACGATTTTCACAGTTGGAGCTATTTTTTTCCGAGTTCCCAATTATCTTGAACCCACGGAAGTCGGAGGTTTCCGAGGTCTGAGTACCAGTTGTTTTGAACTGGGCATATCTGCTGCGAACTAGTCATTGGGAAGGTCGTGCCAAACATAAATGTAGCTTTTACCACATGACAAAAACGTGGGTCACTAAAACGCCTTAAAATATGATGTGGTTACTTCAAGTATGTGCCTTTTGGATTCCGGGATTAGATTTTACAGTAGCACGATGGCATGCGCGTTCAGTTGAATAAAATCGGAAGCATCAAGTAACATTAGCTGACCTTAACTTCTAGCTAAATTCACAGAATAACTAGGTAAACATGAGTCCTGCTACAGGACTTCCTGCTTCTTCGGGATCCCCTGGAAGTAGCACACCTTTCTCCATAACAGGACATATCCAGCAAGTCTATAGCCATGTCAAAATAGAGAATTTGGTTGCAGGTCTCAGTGGAGGAGTCGTGTCAACACTGGTGCTTCACCCTCTTGACCTAGTCAAAATCAGGTTTGCAGGTAACATGTCAATGTGTGGCTCTAAAACTTAGCTACAAGGTGTTTATTTGTCCTGACTAAAAAGTATTTTCAGCAGCTAGCTAACTTCTACCTTTGACAGGTGTAAGAACCTGAAAATTATGCAATCGGCACATGGTAATAACATAGAAGTAGCTTGCTACCTGGCTATAACTTGAATGGACAGTTGATGTTCTGTTGACTCTGACAGTGCATGTTTTCCCCTGCCTTGTCTTTTTCCTGCAGTGAGTGATGGACTGGACCTGAGACCTAAATATAATGGCATTATTCATTGTTTGAGAAATGTGTGGCAGCAGGAGGGGGTCCGAGGACTCTACCAAGGAGTCACCCCCAACATCTGGGGTGCTGGGGCATCATGGGGCCTCTACTTCTTCTTGTATGTATAACCAGAAGAAGTAAAACCGGTCTACTTTCTCAGGGATAATAACTTTACAATATGACGCTGGATGACATGACAGTCCATCAGCTGACATGTATTTTAATTTCAATAGTCTATCCCGGTTTAATTTTAATTTTATTTTTATTTTTCTTCACCAGGTAAACTGCAGACATTTTTATTTTATTTTTTACAAAATAAAATTTTCTGCAATTCTACAAATATTTCCATTGAGCTGACATAAAATGTTGAAGATTTGAAGCTAGTTTACAGCAATTCTACACAGTTTGGCATGGAGCTAAGAGACAATTCTGCAGTTTTAAAGCTAATTTCCAGCAATTCTATGCATTTTGCAATGCTTAATGCTGTGTTCTGCTGCTCAGACATTATAACAAAATCCCTGACTGTCTAGCTATTATTGGATTGTTAGTGCTCAAATATGGTATTATTTAAAATATATACAGTACCAGTCAAAAGCTTGGACACATCTACTTATCTTTATTTTTTACTATTTTCTACATTGTAGAATAATAGTGAAGACAATAACACATAACACAATAACACATATGGAATCATGTAGTAACCAAAAAAGTGTTAAACAAATATATTTTATATTTTAGATTCTTCAAAGTAGCCACATTTTGCCTTGATGACAGCTTTGCACACTCTTGGCATTCTCTCAACCAGCTTCATGAGGTAGTCACCTGGGATGCATTTAAATTAACAGGTGTGCCTTGTTAAAGTTCCTTTGTGGAATCAAAAAATAAAAAATTGTCTTTCCTTACTGCATTTGAGCCAATCAGTTGTGTTGTGACAGGGGTGGTATACAGAGGATAGCCCTGTTTGGTAAAAGACCAAGTCCATATTATGGCAAGAACAGCTCAAATAAGCAAAGAGAAATGACAGTCCATCATTACTTTAAGTCATGAAGGTCAGTCAATCTGGAAAATGTAAAGAACTTTGAAAGTTTCTTCAAGTGCAGTCGCAAAAACCATCAGGCGCTATGATGAAACTGGCTCTCGTGAGGACCGCCATAGAAAACCCAGAGTTACCTCTGTTGCAGAGGATAAGTTCATTAGAGTTAACTGCACCTCAAATTGCAGCCCAAATAAATGCTTCAGAGTTCAAGTAACAAACACATCTCAACATCAACTGTTCAGAGGAGACTGCGTGAATCAGGCCTTCATGGTTGAATTGCTGCAAAGAAACCACTATTAAAGGACACCAATAAGAAGAAGAGACTTGCTTGAGCCAAGAAACACAAGCAATGGACATTAGACAGGTGGAAATCTGTCCTTTGGTCTGATGAGTCCAAATTTGAGATTTTTGGTTCCAACCGCGGTGTATTGGTGAGACGTAGAGTAGGTGAACGGATTATCTCTGCATGTGTGGCTGAAGCATGGAGGAGGAGGTGTGGGGGTGCTTCGCTGGTATTTAACATTCAAGGCGCACTTAAGCAGCATGGCTACCCAGCATTCTGTAGCGATATGCCATCCCATCTGGTTTTGGCTTAGTGGGACTATCATTTGTTTTTCGCTAGGACAATGACCAAAAACACACATCCAGGCTGTGTAAGGGCTGTTTGACCAAGAAGGAGAGTTGCATCAGACGACCTGGCCTTCACGATCACCCGACCTCAACCCAATTGAGATTGTTTGGGATGAGTTGGACCGCACAGTGAAGGAAACGCAGCCAACAAGTGCTCAGCATATGTGGGAACTCCTTCAAGACTGTTGGAAAAGCATTCCTCATGAAGCTGGTGGAGAGAGAATTTTTTAAAGTATTTTATTTAACTAGGCAAGTCAGTTAAGAACAAATTCTTATTTACAATGACGGCCTAGGAACAGTGGGTTAACTGCCTTGTTCAGGGGCAGAGCAACACATTTTTACCTTGTCAGCTCGGGGATTCGATCTAGCAACCTTTCGGTTACTGGCCCAACCACTAGGCTACCTGCCGCCCCAGAATGCCAAGAGTGTGCAAAGCTGTCATCAAGGCAAAGGGTGCCTACTTTGAAGAATCTCAAAATAAAATGAATGTTGATTTCCTTAACACTTTGTTGGTTATTACATTATTCCATATGTGTTATTTCATAGTTTTGATATATTCACTATTATTCTACAACGTAGAAAATAGTAAAAATAAAGAAAAACCCATGAATGAGTAGGTGTGTCCAAACTTTTGACTGGTACTGTATATATAGTTCAATATATTTTCTGCATGTTTTCTATCTGGTTTTGGTTGTTTAAGTTGACACTGAAACAGTTTTCCTGTCCTGAAAATGACCACAGCCCGCCTAAGAATTTTCTATACAGAAAAAAACGAATTAGCTCCAATTACTGTTATTTCCTCAATTTTAAAGGGGTAGTTTGAGATTTTGGCAATGAAGCCATTTATCTACTTCCCCAGAGCGGGTTGAACAAAACAGCTAGCATGCTAACTGTTAGTGTAATCTTCAAGTAATTACGCTAACTCTAGTTGGCATTGGCTGGTGAAACTACCTCTAACTTCCATCATGCTGGACACGGAGACGTAAAAAATTGTATCCACGATGGTATTCTGTTGCAGCTAGGGCGTATGCCCTGCAGCCCAGTTTGAAATCCCCTGATCTATCCAATCAAATACGAACTCATAACTTAACATGACTGTTGACAATAGCACTTTTAAATAGCAATGGTAGCTTAGGGATTTGTCTATTGAAGTGTCCAATTAATTTTCTGTACTGTCTGTGTTACCTTCCCCCACAGTTACAATGCCATCAAGGAGTACACTAAGGAAGGGCGTCAGTCTGAACTGAGTGCCACAGAACACCTGCTGTCAGCCGCCCAAGCAGGTTAGTACTGCCTTTGTCTAGACCCCAGGGACACACACACTTATGGTGGCGTGAGGTCAATACAATGTCTATAACCATAACTTGGAAGGTCAACACTGTTTGATCTATCCGCATAGGTCCAGTGTGGGTCGGTCCATGCTTTCATTCCAATCAAACAGTTACACAGCTAAATAAACATATCATAGTCTGCTCCTCTAGTCCAGACTTTGATTAGTTGAATCAGGCGTGTGACTGACTGGTTGGAACAAAATATTTGACTCTTCTGACTCAGGAAAAAGTACAAATGTATACAGTTACTGGTCAATTTTCTGACCTTTTATTATTCTTTGGGCTATATACAGTCGTGTGATTTGATTTACCCTAGCCTAATGATGTTAGAGAGCTCAGTGGAATAAACTAATGCACTGCACTCACTGCCAGACAATGGTAAAGGGAAGAAAGACACTGACTGCTCTGTGTCGTGTTCTACCAACCTCAAGTGACTTTACTTCAACTTAATGAGATAGGGATGTCTTCACCAGCTCCATGCTTCACAGGCTCCATGTAGTGTAGCGTAGAGCTTGTAGTTTGGTTTAATTCATGTTGTACACTTATGCAGCTGTGTGTGTGTGTGCGCGCGTGTGTGTGCGTGCCTGCGTGTGTGTGTGTGATAGCTCAGAAACTCACCTCTTCCTCTGTCTCCAGGTGTATTGACTCTCACCCTAACCAACCCTATCTGGGTGACTAAGACTCGCCTGGTGCTGCAGTATAACGCTGATCCCACCAGGAAACAGTATAAAGGGATGATGGATGCACTGGTGAAGATCTACCGGCATGAGGGGATACCTGGACTGTACAGGGTGAGGCTCAGTATAACCCAGGTTTTGTCATCTGTATGTATGATGGCTGTATCCTGAATAGAGCTTATTAGGACTCTTGTCTGCTTACAGGTCAGGTCCAGTGGATGTGCAGGACATGTGAATGGTGTCATATGTAAACATGTTTTCTCCTCATGATCCCTCACAGTCTAAAATTAGGCAATGTACCATAAAACTTCAATTTAACGCTGTCTCAAATAGCCACCTGTCCTTTTTAATAGCCGGGCATCGGCAAACACTTCAGCAAATAAACGCCTGTTTCAAATCAACGCTGGGTGTAAATTAATTGTTTACGAGGTCACCATGGACAAAGCTCTGATCTTCCCACAGTCAACATTTTTTACATTTATTCTGTCATTGTTGCCAGCCATGGCGCCACCAAAAAGAAAACACGAGATCAAATGGAGCTCTCTATGGAGCTGATGCGTGAAATTAGGGTGTATGATAGGCACGCTAGTCTTTGCAAGTCTGATCTACAATGAATTTGTTATTATAATGTTTATACTGGTCATACTGGTCACAATAAACAGTGTGGTAGTCCTTTCAACTTTTGATTGAGCAAAAGCTGTGTGGATTAAGGATATAGTCGCCTGGCTCAGATAGAAACCTATCTCTAATAAGCACAGATTGTGTTCAGTGATTGAAGCTAATAGACACCAAGGCTATTAAAGATGCAGAAATCTCTCTGACATTTCTTGGTTGCTCAAATTCTAATAGTTCTAATAAGACTCCTGAACAGGTAATCAAATGGCTACCCGGACTGTTTTCATTGTGTTCCCCCCCCAACCCCTCTTTTACGCTGCTGCTACTCTGTTTATCATATATGCATAGTCACTTTAACTATACATTCATGTACATTCTACCTCAATTAGCCCGACCAACCAGAGCTCCCGCACATTGGCAACACAGACTATCTGCATTGTGTCCCGCCACCCGCCAACTCCTCTTTTACTCTACTGCTACTCTCTGTTCATCATATATGCATAGTAACTTTAACCATGTCTACCTGTACATACTACCTCAATCAGCCCGACTAACCAATGCCTGTATATAGCCTCGCTACTTTTATAGCCTCGCTACTGTTATTTATCACTGTCTTTTTACTGTTGTTTGTATTTCTTTACTTACCTATTGTTCACCTAATACCTTTTTTGTTGTTGTTGAAATTACACTGTTGGTTAAAGCTTGTAAGTAAGCATTTCACTGTACGGTTGTATTTGGCCCACGTGACAAATAAACTTTGATTTGATTTAGCCTGATTTAATTTAGTGTAGTGTAGAGAATCATTGTACCATCTAAGCCGCTGTGAAATAGCTTTTTCATACCCCCAAAATATTGTATTTCCAGATGTTTGAAGCTGGTGTACAAAACCGAAAGTAAAAGACACAAAACAAAACTTAAGAACAAGAAGCATAGAAATAGCCACATAGAACAGATGTACCACTTCTTGGACTTGCTTTCAATGAGTGACATACCTATAACTCAAATTTCTATGTGAATTTGGTAATTTGCTTTTATTGAAGTTTTACAGTATGTACTGTAGTTGCATACAATTTGATTGTATGTCTTATAGACTACCACTAGGGGGCAGTAGATCCATTTTACATTTGAGCAATTTAGCACACTCTTATCCAGAGGCACATACATTTAGTGCATTCATCTTAAGATAGCTAGGTGAGACAACAACATTTCAGTCAGTGGTGGAAAAAGTACCAAATTGTCATACTTCAGTAAAAGTAAATAAATTAATAGGGAACAACTCAAGTGAAAGTCGCCCATTAAAATACTACTTGAGTAAAAGTTTAAGTATCTGGTTTTAAATATACTTAAGTATCAAAAGTAAATGTAATTGCTAAAATATACTTAAGTATAAAAAGCAAAAGTATCAGTCATTTCAAATTCCTTATATTAGGCAATCCAGACTGCACCAAACCAGTACAGCTACCCCAAAAACTACTTAAGTAGTATGTTAAAGTATTTTTACTTAACTACTTTACACAGCTGTTCACAGTCATAGTAATAAGTACATTTTTTTCTCAATAAAGTAGTTAGTAGTGTTAGTAGGAGTAGATCGTGCACAGGGCAGGGCTGATCAATGTCAGTCCTCTAAGGCCAAAACACTTCTGGTTGTCATCCTCTACTTCTAATAAGGGACTAATTCAGACCTGGGACACCAGTTGAGTGCAATTAACTACCAGGTAGAAACAAAAACAGAGGTGTTTCGGACCTCCAGGACTGGAATTGAACAGCCTGGGTAGTCGATTGGATAAATTGTCTTTCAAGATAATAGTGTCTTTAAATCAGCTATAAGTATTTTTCAATATTATAAATACCATGATCATATCAATTGGATTTGGAAGATAATATATAACATTTCATTTCAAAGTGTATTTGTCAGGTACAGATAATGACCCCTGTGTTTAATCCTCCAGGGGTATGTTCCTGGTTTATTTGGCACGTCACACGGGGCATTGCAGTTCATGGCCTATGAGGAGTTGAAGAGAGACTACAACAAATACAAGAAAATGCCTTCAGAAGCTAAACTGGTGAGTGCAGACTGCAGAGTGAGGAAACATTAAGACTTCTATAACCACACCTAGTTTTAATGACTCAACCATATGGGGAATAAACCTTTAAAGTACTTATAAAGAAAACCCACATCTAAGTGTTGCAGGATTTCTGGAAGAATTACCGTAATGCTTATGAAAGAAGTGACTCACAGGCATCATTCCTCCAACCTCTCGGTCTTTCCCACTCTCTCTCCGTCTGACCAGAATGCATTGGAATACATCACAATGGCAGCTCTATCCAAAATATTTGCTGTGGCTACCACATACCCTTACCAGGTGGTGCGGGCTCGCCTGCAGGACCAGCATAATAAGTACAATGGAGTCCTGGATGTGGTCAGGAGGACATGGAGGTAGGCCAAGACCACACTGTTGGTTAACTGTACATACAGGGAAAACAGCTAGTTTTAGGTTAACTTGCCAAAACTTGGTATAATTGACTGTTAACTGGGCATATAACCATGTTCATGGGTTAGGTAACATAACAGTGTGAAGCAACAAAGATCTGCAGCTTCAAACTCTAACCCTACAGAGAGCCATGAGAAAGCTTGCTAACGCCCATTCCAATGCTGCCATTTCAGTCTGTTTTTTTCTCCTCCCACATAGTGACTACTGTGTTTCTTTTGGCCCCTCCTCCACAGGAATGAGGGAGCTGTAGGGTTCTATAAAGGCATGGTGCCCAACCTGATCCGTGTCACCCCAGCCTGCTGTATCACCTTCGTGGTCTATGAGAACGTGTCTCGCTTCCTGATGGGTAAGAAGTGAGGAGGACTAAGAAGACAGCCATGGAAGGACCACAAATAGGAAGGGACTCACAGCAGGTAACTGGACAACTGAAGTCTCCAGAACTGTCACAGCAGGTAACTGGACAACTGAAGTCTCCAGAACTGTCACATCAGGTAACTGGACAACTGGAGCAGACATGTCACCTGGATACACCTCTGGCAGCCGAGTCAAAACATGATGTTGACAATGCTGATAATTAAAGACTGGTCTCTGTCTCTTCCTTGGATGCATCAGAGAAGAACAGACCTCACTGGAGGTACTATACAGGATGTGGGTGTGAAACATCAAAGCAAAATGAACCATTTCAATGCTGCTGGCTGTGATGAGTACTGTGTGTGTGTGTGTGTGTTAAAAGAGCATACCTGCTATTTTCAGGGTACAAATGTACGCCCAATTTGTTTTTATTTAATGTATTGGTGTCATACTGTAGTGCATATAATTATGTCATAGGAAATGATCACAGATGACTGATTGCACCGTTTAACATCTTTGAAATAATGTTAATTTCAGAAGTCTTAATCTGAAATATCAGTGTTGAATTGGCATTAGTTCATTTTCAGGTAAAATGTTCTACTAAAGTTTAATGCTTTATGTTGCTTTTTCATTTCAGATCATTTTACATTTTGCTGTGTTCACTTGTCATTTCAAAACGATATGAACACATTCATTTTTTAATGAATTCACCTGGTCATGCATAAACCAATGTTCAACAAAACTTCTCTGATAGTAAAACATTTGTTAGCTTTTTGTAGCTTCAGATTACATTTAACAGCTGTCCTGTGTTCACTTTTCACTTGGATATTAACACATGCATTTCTTTATTCATTTACCTGGTCATGCATAAACCAATGTTCAAATTATGTTCTTCTCTGATAGGAAAACATTTGTTAGCTTTTTTTGCTTCAGATAAAAATTTAAAGCTGTGTCGTGTTAACTTGTCACTTGAAAAATATATCTACCCATGCATTTCTTTATGAATTCACCAATTTTCAAAAAACATATATCCGATAGGAAAACATGTTATAGTGTAATGAGTAACACAATGCATGATTCATATAATATATGACTTAATTGACAGTAATTCAAAATCTTGCCTTATTAAACAGGAATGGGACTAATGAGGAATAAATCTAATTTCAGGTGGCCAATAAACTAGACCCTACCCAGGTGCTGTAGTACAAAACATTCAAGTGAACATCAGTGATACTGTAGTAGGCTTTAGCCACAACTGAAGTTGTCTGATTGGCCAGAGGACATTGTCAAAGACTAGGAACCCATCCAGAAACTAAACTGATATGTAGTCAAAGGCTTCAGAAGGATTGTTAGGGGTTCTTTCTCTATGGGGCCTGGTCCCATCACTTAATAAAGAAGGCCTCATTTGGGCAGCTCCTCTATGAAGACCCTGGATACAGAGTTCCACCCTGTAGATGCGTCTCCTCTGGGGTAGTCAGCACAGGTCCCCACCCAGATAGCCACGTCCACCAGGCCTGCCCGGATCCCCTCACACAACCCTTCAACTGGGACAAGACAAGAAGAGGAGTTACTCTAACGACTGTTAACAAAGTGTTGTTTCTACAGTCATTAATGCATAGTTAAAAGGGTATATGGGCAACTTAAGGCAAAGTGTCACTGAGAAAAGTACTACGGTCATTGTGGTATATTTACAAGACAACTTCCTGAGTTACATTGAACACACACACTGCCGTATGTGTGCCAATACGAGGGCTGTTAATGGCTTTGTTTTGGTCTTGCTACACTGGTGAACTTGGCAGCTACAGAAAACTATGAAGTGGGCATGCATATGCAAAATGTCTTGCTTCACAGTAGAATTTAAACAGTAATAGTAGAGATATTATTCATATTTTAAGGCTACAATAGATTTCACATTTGAGATATATAAGCAAAATACCACCACAAACAAATGGCTACCACTAGCTACAATAGCTCAGTTCAGCTCCGTTCCACTTACCGGATGAGCTATACATGTTGGTGGTATAATCTGTAACCAGATGAGGTTCTGTATATAGTGAGTGTTAGGTTGATTACCTGATGAGGTTCTGTGTATGTTGATGGTGGAGTTGAGCTCAGGGCTGCCTTGGTCGAGGTAGATGATGAACTCAATGGGCAGAGGTCCTGTACACTCAGCTCCGTTGAAGGTGAAGTACCAACGCTGGCAGCAGGCTGTCTTACACTTCAGCCTCAGGGAGCCGCTGAAGAGCACACGCAGAGCACTGTCTGAACGCAGCTTGGTGAATGTACAGTCCTACAGGGGAGACATGAGAGGTGGAGACACTAGCATCCAATGATAGCATCTTCAATGTTTTATGTTTTGTATTCATGTCTCATTTCAATTCAGTGTGAATAATACAATGTCGTTAACAGTAATTATACTGTTAGTACAGAGGCTTAAGAGCCAATTAAAATAACATGTTAACGAATGCTTTTCTCTAAACGAACACAATCAACCTTATTATGGATGATCAACATAGTAATAATGCTGATGTAACTATATTAATCTGTGCCCCAGATCCTGTCTAATGAGCATTGCCTGCCACTTACAGCTATCTTGCCCAAGTCGATCCCATAGTTGAGTGAGTTCCAGGCACACTGCTTGTAGTTGGGTTTCCAGGGCTCCTCAAACACCTCACTCACACACTCTCCTTTCTCCCCCTTGATGCCATCGCGCCCTGGGATGCCAGGGGTCCCAGGGATGCCATTGGTGCCAGGGTTACCCTCCCTGCCAGGGGTGCCAGCCGGACCCTGGGGGCAGCTGTTGTACTGGAGAATGAGAGAGGGAGGGAGAGAGGAAGAGATGGAGGGAGAGAGAGACTGTTATAATGGGGAACAAGAAGGAGAAACGGACTGTTCTAATAACCACACTAATAACATACCACCTAGAGATAAGAAATACCAGGTTGTCATCTAAGCATCATATGAACTACATCAAATGTATGTGCCCACATTCATGACAATGGACATCTAGACCTGCAATGGATAATGGTGGACACAGACGTCAGTTTAATGTCTAGTTTTGATTTACAGTTGATTGAGTTGTCTAATGTGAATTCAATCTGAAATCAACAGAAATGTGAACCTTGTCATGAATTTAGGCTAAAAGTTGTGTGAAAAAAAGACAAACATTTATGAAATTCCTTTACGTTGGTGACTTTTTAAAAATCCAATCACATTGATTTTTGTTTGTTTAAATGATGTGGAAACAACACTGATTCAACCAGTTTGTGTCCAGGGGGACTTGACTCCCAATCACAAAAGTGCAAAACAAGATGTCAAATGTCTGGGCCTTTTGTGACCAAAATACGTGAGTGATAGAGTGAATGAATCAGGAATTCAGAGTGTAAATATGTGTTCCTGTGTTTGTGGTCAGTCAGTGACTTGAGACAGACAGACCAGCATGATTCAATGTCCAGTTCTGTTTTGTTTAGACAGATGCTCCCTCTTACTCACAGTGACTCAAACACATACAGACAGGCTGGCTGGCCAGAGTAACCATACCACACACAGAGAGAGAAACCATGCTTCTCTAACATGACTGCTTATCGTAACTCTCATACTTAGATATACTTGGTGAATCTGCAACTGAGTAAATGTAAATCGGGGGAAATCAGGAAGTATTTTTCTGTGCTGTTGTCTGATGTACTAGGCCTAGAGTCCAGTATTTAACATACAAACTTGTGATACTCTTAGCTAAGCACATTGTATCAGAATAAATAATGTAGCCATGTTCTCAGATCAAGAACATTCACTCAAAGGATATAAACAAACATAGGAAAAAAATAGCCAGTGCTCAATGAAGTCATAAGTAACCGTTGAGAATCGGCTAGGAAAATGTCCGCGTTTTATTAGTAATGCAGCTGTGCTGTGCTGTGCTAGGCTGTGCTGTGCTGTACAAAGCCTGAGTCTTCTATAACAAAAAATAAACCAAAGACAACTTCAGCTTATATTACAGTGAACTGGTTATAGTTAAGTTCATTGTTAGAACCTTCGTAGGAGCATCGTTATATCTCCGAGCTGTTTCCCAAAACCATCGTTATTAACGTTGCACTTGAAAACACTCGAAATCTAACGCCTGCCTCAGACCACTCATAGAACAGCTAAGCGTGCTGTAAGATGCTTTTTTGCCCTCACACGTCACTTTATACACAGAAGATCTCCGCTAAACATAGAATCAATCACATCTGTCTCTGTGAGCGTGATAACTTCAGAACAAAAATTCAAAGTTGCCACTGTCTTTGCAAATGATACAAACTAGCGATCTATAAAAATATGTTTCAAATGAGAGATGACCGCATTAAAATATAAACAGTAAGCTATAGGCCTATTTCAATCATATTGAAATACATTTCATGTTTAATAAAATGTGTTATATTTTGCTGTCTTTAATTCGTCTCAACATATTTTATGATGTGTAGCCTAACATGTGCACAATGATCTGCCAAATCAGTGATTTTGTGCAAATTTATCATTAGAATAATACCCCTCAATATTTCCAGCCATAAGTAGTAATATCTCTCTAGGTCTAGGAACTGTTCCGTCGTCGGTATTATGAAATCATTATAACTTTAATGGATTTTGATGGAGAAAGCTGATCCGAGAGCAGCGAGAGCAGCACTCGCTTTCTTTCGATCCTAACAGTATCAACATGTGCTCCAACGATACACTTAGCGACGATTAACTCTGTATGGTGTTTAGGGAAACGCCTGATATATCTTCGGCCTTTGTAGGAAAGATGCATCGTTAAAACACTCGCCTACATTCCATCGCTATTGGAAAACGAGACCCCGGTCTATTTTTGCCATTAAGTGGCAATGATGGAGTCACCTGGGTGTCTGCTCTGACTGGGGGAGTGATGTGTCTGGGTCCCACAGCTCACCAAACAAAGTACCAGGGTCATGCTGTTGAAATGACAGATTGTGACTAAGATAAACCAAGTATTCTCCTATAAAAGCACTTGAGCACAGGCATGGGATTTGAGATACATAATACAGTAGCCTATAAGTGACAATATGTAAATGCATCTGTGATTATACATATATTTGAATGTGGTTATTATCCTTTATTAACATATGCCATTTAGCAGACACTTTTATCCATGCATTGTTACATATGGGTGGTCCAGGGACTCCAACCCACAATCCTGGCATTGCAAGCGCCGTGCTCTATCAACTGAGCCATACAAGACTGGATCCAATATCATTATAAGACCACAGTTGAGGGAATGAATGTCTCAGATGTTTATTAGGGTTTGATTTATTTCTGGAGAGAATTCAAAAGCCATGAAAGGAACCTCTGTTTCTGAAACGTGCTGAACAAACTGCAGTAGCCTACTGTATGATTTACAGCGTTTATACTTTACACAGACAAACATACTACTGCTGTGATAACGGAGAATGTGACTGTTATTGCAACTATGGACTAACATTGGGAAATCCCCAACACACCACACACAGATCCAAACTTTTCAAACGAGCTGGACAAGAAGAAGACCTAAAATAGCGAAAAAAAGTGATTTCTCAGCAAACAGTGTGCAGACTTCAAGCCAATGTGAGAGCATGCTGCTAAAGACACACAGAATACACAGTAACGTTACATTGGCAAGAAAAAAAGCTATACGCTCTGGAAAGGATGAGATTATTACCATGTTGTTCAAATAAGAGGTTCTTGAATCGGATTCAGCAGCGATTCTGGTGCAGTTTGGTTTGTCTGCATCGTTTCCAGTACACTAGACAGATAATAACAAGATGCTGTTCATCAAATCACATTACTCAGTTATTACCATGCAGTCCTTTACTGCTCGTCAGATGTTTAAACTAGGAGTACACCAACGGACCCAACCAACTAATTTACAGTAGGCTAAACCTACTGGGCAAAAACTGGTTGAAAATGTCGTTTCCATGTAGTTCCAACCCCAACTAAATCAACGTGAGGAGTTGAATCAACGTGGAAAACTCATTGGATTTGCAAAAAGTAATCAACATAATGGAATAATGGAATTTCGTATTTTTTTCCCAAAAAACGTTTAACCGAAATCCAATGACATGGTGACATTTTTGTGGATTTCACGTTGAATACACGATAGTTGACAACTGAACCAAATGTAAATTCAAACTCGACGTTGAAATTACGTCTGTGCCCAGTGAACAATGAACCAGTCAGACCACTCATGACTTCTGTCTGGGTCTTTGTTATTCTTCTGCATGCTGGACCTTTGTCAACTTATTGTTTGCATCAGTTATGCCCAACATGCCATATAATATTGAAAGAACATTAGCGAGTGGCCACTGGTCAACGTGGCACCAATCATCCATAGCACATTCAAAATTATGATGGTAGGTATAGAACTGAAAATCACTAAAAAGCAAACATCTTTGAAAAAAACTTTTGATATTCTAAATGATGAAATAATGAAAGGAATTTGCAACAATTAAAGGCTTAAACATTGGTTAAATTAATCGGGATGAGATTCGGTAGTTGCGGCACTTTGAGGGATGTGTAGCTTTAACCCACAATAGTTGATTTGAGATGGGTTTTTTTACCTTTTCGTATTCAACATCCTTCCTGTCAAGTGCCTTTCTCAATTTCTCTGCTCCATGGAAAGGTAGAATCACGCAGGTGATGAGCAGCAGACGAGTTAGAGCTGATACCATCTTTTATTTTCCCAAAAGATCGAGAGAGACCACAGCACTTCCCTGCTGCTCTGCTGCGCGGCACTTCAAGTGAGTGTGGATGAGCGAAGTTTAGAGCGCGCCTATGCTCTGCCTATAAATGTGTTCTCACATAGCGTATGATTCATGCGTTTTTGTCACTAAACTTTGTCAAATGTCTGGACCTTCTCATATGTTGTCATGGGCGGGAAATAACATTTTATTTGAAAATATAAATTATCGTAATGTGAGCCTACTGCGTGTCAATTGGTCTGGAACTGGAACTTGTGTTAACCACGTGGTCACTTGTTCAAGACCCGTTTTAGGCTATTTGTTCCCCCCCAATTGCTTCACTATAACAAAGGGCTCCAGCGAATTTGGAACTTTTACTGTTGAAAAGCGATATCTCAAGTATAAATAGCGTAAAGTGCACACACTAAAGGGAAGAAGAAAAACACTTTTGAGCAAAATAGTGTTTTTTTTTAGACACAACTGCAAACTTCAAGGAGTTGGTGTGATGGGAATCGGTGATGTCATCGGCCTCCCACCTTGCTTGAGGAATAATACAGGAGCAATAAAGAACAAAAGAAGAAACGTCTTCAGCGTTATAGATTGAATAGAACCCAACATATTGATTATGCTTCAGCTTGTTTACAGTTGTTGTGGGCTGCCCTGTGCCCCACTACTAATAACAGATTGGGAAAATGGAACTATGTACTTTCTCATCTATTGTAGACCCACATAATGGTATGGAATCAGTTATATGTGGGTATCCTAGTCTGTTATTTCATGAAATTGGGAATAATATGGAATACTCCTTGTGTCCTCTCGCCTCATCTCCTTCTCAAAACCCATTGGATGAGAAAGTCAGAGGTCCCGCCCGTCTGATCTTCTCCTCCAATGGGTTTTGAGAAGGAGGCATATTTAATTGAGATGTTCCCTATGTATTTTTCCTGTGGGCTAGTTGATGATGATTATGTTGATGACTACAAACAATTATAGCTTATGTCTATTGGTGCTTTCAAGACAACTAGGAACCCAGAAAAGAATAAGGTCAAATCATGACGTCAGCTATTTTCAGGTCAAAAAATCTGAGCTCTAGAAAGACAGAGTTTCTCGACTTGTAATTCCAAATTGGATGAACGTTCAAAAATATTTTTCCCGGTCGGAGCTAGTTTTTTCCCATCTTGAACACACTGAAGTCAGAAGTCTGAGATTTCCAAGTTCCCAGTTGTTTTGAACGCGACAAATAACACAGACATGACAACATGGTTCAACGTGTGTATGGGCGATACAAAACCAGACATCCATTCATGAGACAAATTACATTTCAGTTTATTCTATTCAATAATCTTTTATTAAAAGGAAATAAAATTGATACAAAATATATATCAAATAGTACATACAACATAACACTACAAAAGTTCACAAAAATGTATAGGGAATTTAAAATAAAAATGTTCTACAGCCTAACAAGTCTATATGCAATCAAGGATGAGTAGTGGTTATATTATTCATGTGTGAAGGAGTGGAAGCACGATAACACATTCCCTTTAGCTGGAACCTTTGTCTTCTGATAGCCACATAATAATATACAATAGATTTGGACGAAGATCAAGGACAGGGTCAGATTAAAGAAAATAAAACAATACAGCATGGAGGGATTCAAATACTTGTGAGTATGTATGGATGGATAAATTGTTTTTATTAATACAGTGTACAAGACTTATTCCCAACAGGCCTTTCGGGAAAATGCTTGCAAGAAAAATGTGTAGTCAAACACAGTTCATGGATTACCGGTAAGTATCATGCCAATTGAAATACTGAACAAAACCCACACATTTGTCAAAAAATATCAACTCAACTAGGTACATGCATTGGATTGGATTTCGTCTCTGATTTTTCTACTGGTGTGTTCATATTGTATCATCAGTTATGTTAGGTATACATACTACTATATTTGGTTTAAAGATAATTGCGTAGCAGAAATATAAACTTCAAAAAAATACATTCTATCACAGTACAAATTGTACAGTATCAATCCGTCTTTGCACTGGGTTCATCTTTAAGTGGTAACTCCTCTAGTGTAGTGAGATGTCCAACCACAACAACTTGTTGGTCAAGAGCCAGAAATATGCCTGGTTACTTTGTCCACATATTTCACTGGAGATGAATGCACACATGGAATGACTGTGTCACACATGTAAAGCATCTGTAGGTAGACAGACAAAAAGTAGGTTATCTGAAGACCATGATTTAGTTCACAAGGCACATTCTTCAAGGAACTGTAGTATAAAAAAGCACATGCTCCACTCAGATTTACAGGAAATGAAGTTTACGAGGAGAGTCAGCAAAATTGAAAAATGCTTATGTAACTATTTATAAAAATACTGAAAAACACTATAATGGAAATGGAATGAAAGTAGAGTAGCATACTGAGTGTATTGGTAGTGAGAACCTCCTGTCTACTGCAATTACTTTAATTACAGAACTGCTATGCTTGCTACTCATTGTTTCATGATGGAATTGTCTACATTCACATGACATTGACCATTTGAATACAAAAATAAAATAGATTTAACCACCACAGCTAGATATCGTTGAAGTTCTGATTGTTTGGTGAAACCTTCACGATTTTCAGATTTTCAAGCGCTTAAACTCAGTGTAAAGACTAGTCCAGTGATAGAAAATAAAATAGTTGACATAAATATTGCCAGTGTATATTCTACACACTTTACATATCAATCTACCCTCAGAAAAGTACAGCTTTCATAAGTAAATAAACAATATGTAAAGTGACTGTTTTCCAGCAGGGAAATGCAACCATTGGTCTGAAGAGCTGCATGATTCTCTAACCTCATTCACCTTGATGTGGCCAGTGATCCAGTCAAGCTGACTGATGTACAGTAGCTACACCTGTTGGGCCGGTCACTGAAGGGAACTCTCTAAGGACCCTGGTGGCCCACCTAGTCTCTTCCTTCCTGTCTCTGTGGTGTGAAAGAAAACTCCTGTCCTCTGAATTTTCTCGACTTCCTGCTGGTTTTCTCTTCTCCCTCTGGTACTTAATCGATCCACTAATATCACTGATTGTTCTGAGAGTGTACACATCTGGTATGGGATGACAGGCTAAATCAGTTGCTCATTTGAAAGGAAGAACAAAAACCAGCAGACACTCAGTCCAGCCCCTGAGGACCAGAGCTGCCTGTCTCTGTTGGTGTTAAGTATCATAGGACCCTGTTGATTGGGCTCAGCAGCTGCTGTCCTTCTCCTTTTTCTCCTCTGGTAACTGGCGAACCAGGTGAGGGACGGAGCCTTTCACACTGCCACTGTGGGAGTTGCTTAAAGCCAGGTGCTGTCCACTGGGCATCTGTCTCGTCTCTGATAGTTCACTCCGGGGAGTCATCCTACAAGACAAGTTTGTAAAAAACAACCTGTAAACAGTGGAGCGGACAAAACCTTTTGAAGTACGTATGTGTAGGTCAGAAAGTATCTGTCTTTACCTTCCCTCTGGGACTCTGTGGAAGCTCTCTGAGCGGCTGCTAACCTTGCTGGAGCTGCCCTTCTTACTACGTCTCTCTGCCCTCTCTTTCCCTCCAGACAGGGCCTGTCCACTGGGCTGCTTCTCCCTCTCCCTCTCCCCCAGCCTGGAGCCACGGGTGGAGCTGCCCCTCTCCAGCTTCTCCCTGGCAGAGGCATCAGATGAGCCCCTGGCCTCAGAGAAAGAAGCCTGGCCCCGGATGGCCTCATGGTTGCCCACTGCTGAGGTGCAGTGGTTGCCTGTGGCTGAGGCACCGGTGCTGGTGCCCATGGACTTGGAGATGACCCTGAGTTTGTGGGAGCCGGGGTTGTAGTGGTTCTTCTTGTGCTGGACACGGCTGTTGTGTTTGAGGAAGAACTCACAGGACTCCTGGAGAACTCTTCGACTCTCACTAATGGGGCTGGATAGAGAAATAGAATTAGAACACAGTAGAATTATATCGATCTGCAATCTGGGAATGTTGCATACTGTAAAAAACCAAGTTGCTTCCCAAATGGCACCCTATTCCTTATACAATGCACTACTTTTGCCTTAGGGTGCCATTTGGGATACAATCCATGGAAGAATATGATTTGTTTCAGCAGTTGAGAGACAGGCATTAGTGAAGTGTCCTTACTCTTTCTTCCTGGTCCTGTTGAAGAAGAAGGCCCATTCTGAGCAGGTCTTCTTGCTGCTGACCCAGAACACAGCTGAGATCCCAACCACCAGGGTCATCAGGTATTTAATTAGGAATAGGGACAGGTCTGGACGACCAGACTCTGTAGTCTGAAACAGACATTACAGTGTTATAAACCGGATGGCTTGAGCCCTGAATGCGGATTGGCTGAAAGCCGTAGTACATCACGGGTATGACATAAAAATACTTTTTACTGTTCTAATTACGTTGGTAACCAGTTTATAATAGCAATAAGGCACCTCTGGGGTTTGTGGTATATGGCCAACCCCTTAGCAGTGGAATATTAGACATATACTACCAGTCAAAAGATTTAGAACACCTACTCATTCAAGGGTTTTTCTTTATTTTTCCTATTTTCTACATTGTAGAATAATAGTGAAGTCATCAAAACTATGAAATAACACATATGGAATAATGTAGTAACCAAAAAAAGTGTTAAACAAATCAAAATATATTTTATATTTGAGATTCTTCAAATAGCCACCCTTTGCCTGGATAACTGCTTTGCACACTCTTGGAATTTTCTCAACCAGCTTCATGAGGTAGTCACCTGGAATGCATTTCAATTAACAGGTGTGCCTTGTTAAAAGTACATTTGTGGAATTTATTTCCTTCTTAATGCGTTTGAGCCAATCAGTTGTGTTGTGACAAGGTAGGGGTGGTATACAGAAGATAGCCCTATTTCGTAAAATACCAAGTCCATATTATGGCAAGAACAGCTCAAATAAGCAAAATGAAACGACAGTCCATCAATACTTTAAGACATGAAGGTCAGTCAATACGGAAAATTGCAAGAACTTTGAAAGTTTCTTCAAGTGCAGTCGCAAAAAAACATCAAGCACTATGATGAAACTGGCTTTAATGAGGACCGCCACAGGAATGGAAGACCCAGAGTTACCTCTGCTTCAGAGGATAAGTACATTAGTTCCAGCTTCAGAAATTGCAGCCCAAATAAATGCTTCACAGAGTTCAAGTAACAGACACATCTCAACATCAACTGTTCAGAGGAGACTGTGTGAATCAGGCCTTCATGTTTGAATTGTTGCAAAGAAACCACTACTAAAGGACACCAATAATAAGAAGAGACTTGTTTGGGCCAAGAAACACGAGCAATGGACATTAGACCGGTGGAAATCTGTCCTTTGGTCTGGAGTCCAAATTGGAGATTTTTGGTTCCAACCGCCATATCCTTGTGAGACGTGGTGTGGGTGAACGGATGATCTCCGCATGTGTATTTCCCACCGTAAAGCGAGGAGAAGGTGCTATGGTGTAGGGGTACTTTGCTGGTGACACTGTCTGTGATTTATTTAGAATTCAAGGCACACTTAACCAGCATGGCTACCACAGCATTCTGCAGCGAATATGCCATCCCATCTGGTTTTGGCTTAGTGGGACTATCATGACCCAAAAACACTTCCAGGCTGTGTAAGGGCTATTTTACCAAGAAGGAGAGTGATGGAGTGCTGCATCAGATGACCTGGCCTCCACAATCCCCCAAATTCACCCAAATTGAGATGGTTTGGGATGAGTCGGACCGCAGAGTTAAGGAAAAGCAGCTAACTGTGGGAACTCCTTCAAGACTGTTGGAAAAGCATTCCAGGTGAAACTGGTTGAGAGAATGCCAAGAGTGTGCAAAGCTGTCATCAAAGCAAAGAATCTCAAATATAAAATATATTTTGATTTGTTTAACACTTTTTTGGGTACTACATGATTCCATACGTGTTATTTCATAGTTTTGATGTCTTTTTGATGTCGAAAATGTCGAAAATAGTAAAAATGAAGAAAAACCCTTGAATGAGTAGGTGTTCTAAAACTTTGGACCGGTAGTGTACATTTACATTTGAGTCATTTAGAAGATGCTCTTATCCAGAGAGACTTCCATTTATCTTAAGATAGCTAGGTGGAACAACCACATATCACAGTAAGTACACCTTTTTCTCAATAAAGTAGCTATCAGCAAAGCTAGAAAGAAGGTGGGGGGTTCAAGAACAATTGTGTTCTTTCAGGATTATTTTATTAATATCCTTTTTGGGAGGGGGATTATTTAAGATACTCTATGAAGAGGTAGGGTTTCAGGTGCTTTCGGAAGATGGGAAGGGACTCTGCTGTCAGGGGGAAGCTGGTTCCACCATTGGGGTGCCAGAACAAAGAAGAGCTTGGACTGGGCTGAGCAGGAGCTGGCCAAGAGACCAGAGTTGGCAGAACAGAGTGCTCAGGTTGGGGTGTAGGGCTTGAGCATAGGTAGGGAGAGGCAGTGTTCCGAAGGCAAGCCCCATGGTCTTGTAGTGGATGCGAGCTTTGACTGGAAGCCAGTGGAGTGTGCTGAGGAGTGGAGTGACATGGGAGAACTTGGGAAAGTTGTAAAACCAGGTGGGCTGCAGCGTTCTCAATAAGTTGCAGGGGGTTGATGGCACAACAGTGAGTTGCAGTAGTCCAGACGGGAGAGGACAAGTGCCTGGATTAGGACCTGCGCCGCTTCCTGTGTGAGGTAGGGTCGTCCTCTACGGATGTTGTAGAGCACCACACCCCCTCGTGCCTTATTGCTTAATGACACCATTTCCATTTAAACGTCTGCCAAATATATTCATACATTTTACTGTGGCTGAAAGAAGGCATAAGAACAGCAATGATTTTTAACAACTATTCATTTTAGATTAATTTTGCAGTGGCATATCTTCATAGAGATATCAAATTATTATGAAAATATTCTAGTGCTGAGCGTGTGTTACCTTGTGTGAGCAGGGAATGCTGTACTCCTGGCAACGGTCATTGATCCAGGTGTTTTCCCAGGTGGAGCGCTGGCTCTGTTCATAGATATAACACCCCTGCAGAGTGACCAGGGGCACCAGGTACAGACCACTGAACACTCCGATACGGATCATAAACTTCTTCAGCTTCTCCTGGTTCCTCTCATCATGCTGGATCACCTGACGCACGTTGTTGAGCGACACGATCCCAGCCAGGAGCAGAGACAACCCAACCACAACCCCGATACACAGTGGCGCCAGCACAAAGTACCGCAGCGCATCCAGATCATAGAGCCCCACAAAGCACACCCCGCTGATGTTATCTCCCTCCACCTTGTTGAGAGCCAGTAGCATGACAGTTAGTGCTCCAGGGACCCCCCAGGCGGCAGAGTGGAACCACACCGCCTTCTTCTCGATGGCCTCGCAGCTCCACTTGGGCCCGGCGGCCAGGAACCAGGTGATGGTGAGGATGACCCACCAGACGATGCCGGCCAGGGAGAAGAAGTAGAGTAGCATGAAGAGTAACGTACAGCCTTTACTCTGGGAGCCCAGCACCACCGTGTCCATGGCAGCCGGGTGCACCGCCTGGGATGAATGAATGAATAAATAGATTAACGAATGAATGATAAATTCTCTATGGGACATAAAAGTTTTCTAGGAAAAGAAGAGGTATACCTGGCATACATATAAACATCACAATATATAGCTAGCTACATGACTTCAGATATCATCACAGGACATACATCACCAGACATGGGCTGTGTCCCAAAAGGCACCCTATTCCTTATATACTGAGCCTATGGAAAGTATTCAGACACCTTTCACCTTTTCCACTTTTTTTTTACATTACAGCCTTATTCTAAAATGTTTTTCCTCATCAATCTACACACAATACCCCATAATGACAAAGAGAAAACAGGTTGACATTTTTGCACATTTATTAAAAATTAAAAACAGAAATATGTTATTTACATAAATATTCCGACCCTTTGCTATGAGACTCGAAATTGAGGTCATGTGCATCCTGTTTCCATTGATCATCCTTGAGATGTTTCTACAACTTGATTGGAGTCCACCTGTGGTAGATTCAATTGATTGGACAGCCTTTCAAAAGGCACAGAACTGTCTAGATAAGGTCTCACAGTTGACAGTTCATGTCAGAGCAAAAACCAGGCCATGAGGTCAAAGGTATTGTCCATAGAGCTCCGAAACAGGAGGATTGTGTCGAGGCACAGATCTGGGGAAGGGTACCAAAACATTTACGCAGCATTGAAGGTCCCCAAGAACACTGTGGCCTCCATTATTCTTAAATGGAAGAAGTTTGGAACCACCCAGACTCTTCCTAGTGCTGGCCGCCCGGCCAAACTGAGCAATCAGGGGAGAAGGGCCTTGGTCAGACAGTTGATCAAGAACCCGATAGTCACTCTGACAGAGCTTTAGAGTGCCTCTGTGGAGATGGGAGAACCTTCCAGAAGGACAAACATCTCTGCAGCCCTCCACCAATCAGGCCTTTATGGTAGAGTGGCCAGACGGATGCCACTCCTCAGTAAAAGGCACATGACAGCCCGCTTGGAATTTGCCAGAAGGGACCTAAAGGACTCTCACGACCATGACAAACAAGATTCTCTGGTCGGGTGAAACCAAGATTGGCCTCTTTGACCTGAATGTCAAGAATCATGTCTGGAGGAAACCTGGCACCATCCCTACGGTGAAGCATGATGCTTTTCAGTGGTAGGGACTGTGAGACTAGTCAGGATCGAGGAAAGGATGAACAGAACAAAGTACAGAGAGATCCTTGATGAAAATCTGCTCCAGAGCGCTCAGGACCTCAGACTGGGGCAAAGGTTCACCTTCCAACGGGGCAAAGGTTCACCTTCCAAGAGGACAATGACCCTAAGCACACAGTCAAGACAATGCAGGAGTGGCTTCGGGACAAGTCTCTGAAAGTCCGTGAGTGGCCTAGCCCGATCGAACATCTCTGAAGAGACCTGAAAATAGCTGTGCAGCGACACTCCCCATCCAACTTGACAGAGCTTGAGAGATTCTGCAGAGAACAATGGGAGAGACTCCCCAAATATAGATGTGCCAAGCTTGTAGCGTCATACCCTAGAAGATTCAAGGCTGTAATCGCTGCCAAAGGTGCTTCAACAAAGTACTGAGTCAAGGGTCTGAATACTTATGTAAATGTGATATTTATATTTTTTTAATACATTTGCAATTTTTTTAAACAAAAAATGTGTTTTCTTCATCATTATGGGGTACTGTGTGTAGATTGATGAGGGAAAAAACAATTAAATCAATTTTAGAATAAGACTAAATGTGTAAAAAGTCACGGGGTCTGAATACTTTCCGAATGCACTGTATTACAATAGTTTAGACCAGGGTCCATAGGGCTCTGGGTGAACTGGTCAAAAGTAGTGGTTGCCATTTCAGACACAGACATAAACAGACCTTGTTGCAGGATGCATTGTTCCCCAGCAGGAAGCCAATGAAGTAGATGAGCGACACGAAGCTGTAGCACACGGCGTAGAAGATGATTGGCCGTTCGGGGTAGCGGAAGCGTTTGACATCGATGAGGAAGGTGAGGAAGGTGAAGAGTGTGGCGCAGAGGCAGACGATGGAGCACACCCCGATGAAGGTCTTGGCGAACTCGATCTCATGGGGCTTGAAGTACATGTTGGAGCAAGGGGGAGCGCAGTCCCTGGCACCCAGGAACGTGGATCCCTGGCCGGGCCGAGTCTTCAGCTGAAGGGGGCACCAGAAGCCCATGTCCCTCTTGGCAGACAGAGAGGTCTTGGGTGTGGTCAGTCTGGTTGGTGGCAGGGCTGAGCCATCAGGAGAGTAGAGGCAATACTCCAATCTAGAGGAGAAAAAGTAGGGTAAAGATTCAAAACCACAACTAAATGAATACCATTTCAAAACGTAGTGCTGATAAATGTAATAACTGGTCAACTGGCTGTTTTCAAGCTGTTTATAAACATTTTCTATTTGGTCACCTGAAAAAGGTCAGGCATGTGCCTTTTCATCTATACAACTTGGCACAGTACAACACGCCTATGTATGTAACTGATGTTGTGGTTCAGTGAACCTTGCCCACGTTGATGAGTAACCTGGCCTGAGACCTGGAGAATTGAGTTCAACTCGGTCAGTCACATTTACCTGTCACACTGCAGCTCCGGAGGCCAGGTGATGCCGAAGGTGCCGATGTCCTTCCTGCAGTCGGACCTCACTTTCTCACACAGGTCACGACATGGCTGGATCACTTTGGTGTCCTCAGTGCATGCTGGGATAAAGGCCTGACACAGGAAGTGATGTACGTCTGGAGAGCAGCGCAGATTGACCAACGGCATGAAGGGCTAAGGAGACAGGAGGGAGGGAAGGGGAGAGGGGGAGCGAGAGAGAAAGAGAGAGGGAGAAAGGGAGAAAGAGGAAGAGAGAAAGAAAGACGGAGAATGAGGGAGCGAAAGGGAGATCAACAGCGAGAGCGAAAGATAAAAATCAGAATGTATCTATGTCTATGGTTCAAGAACATACAGTAAATGCTAGGGTTACAAAATTCCAGTATATTTTCCTCAATTCAAAGGTTTTCCAGAAGTCCTGGTTGTAGTTTCTGGATTTCTGTCTTTATGTCCTAATTCTAGGAATCTTCCAACCAGGATTTTGGGAAAACCTGTGAAAGTGACCTGAATTTTGCTGCCCTAGTAAATACTAGCACTGTAGCTGTACCTATAAGAATGGAGCTGGACAAATGGTCAGACATGTTTTTAATCCAACAACCAATATTGATTTCAACTAGATTCATCTAGACATCACAACAGTTTGTAATTAAAAGTCAGTCAATGTGAGGTTAATACTGTCACCCACGGCCACAATACAGTCCATGCAGTTCCCTTGCCATGGGCAGATCCAGAAATAGAATAGTTTTATTTTCCTGTACACGTGACTTGGTTGCAAAAGATTAAAAGGCTACAGTACATAAGAGGCTGTAATGCGGATGGTGCCACACAAAGGATTCCTTTCACAGGCTGACTCATTTTCTTTCGTTTCAACAGATTTGAGTAGGGGGGGGCATCAGGAAATGACTCTGGGACTATTTGGAAACAAGGAGAGGGATGTTGACTGGAATGGACAGAACTGTTGGGCTTCTGCTCAGTATCCATTCCATCACACTAAAGCTGCTGCTCTGCTCTAACAACAGTTCGAGTTCACAGTGATTTCTACCAAAGCATGAATATGTGGCATTGTTGAGTCACGCTAAACAGAGTTTATCCAAATAAACAGATCTTGTCGAAGTAACGACCATATCACAAAATCTTAAGATACCATCTGTAACGAATGCCACAAATCATTCAACAAAACAAGTATAACTGGATCATTCAAAGACTACAGACTGTATCATGTGGCCATCTTAATCTAAGGGCCACTTGGTTTGGATCAGATACACCATATTATCAAACAGTCCTGTTCAGTTTACAAATGCAGTTATGCAGAAAGAACTATGACTGTTGGAGGCAGTGAATTCAGCCTATGTTTACACTGTATAAGCAACATTTCCCCATCAGCACAGGACCAATCTAACAACCACACTATTCAACGTTCTCTCCCTGACGGTTTCCCCAGCTCCAGGCTGGCTGCAGCCCAGATCTAGACGGGGGCTGGGGAACTGGCTCTCCGACTGTATGAGTCCTTGTTTCACTTCTTTGGAGGTCCCAAACTCCATCTCAAAGAGCTCTTCTTAGTCCACAATCTGCCGTTTCTTGTATTTTTCTGTGGAGCCACTGTAAATAGTTAGACATTTATTATGTATTGGAATTGGGGCCTCTGTATGTCCTCATTCAAAAAGAATGATCCCTCTACTGTGGATTTCCACTCAAGGTCCCTCAACTATGGATAACAATGACTCAATGAACCTTTTACTGCAGTAGGCTAAATCAGGGTCACACAGAATGTTTCTTGGTAAGGCCTTAAACAAATCTACTTTGAAACAAAAGTATACACCTCACACACATGGTTATGGGCTTTAAAAAACGAAAACACCTGTACCATGTCAGATATAGAGTTGAAATGTATTCCCAATATGACACTTTATATACATTACAGAAAACTGAAATATAACAAAAACTTTGACATAGAAACACCGGATTTCCTTCAGTTAAAAAAATATATGTTTATTAATGATTAAATTATGAAAATATGAACAACATTTCACCCATAAGGCTACTAGACGGCGATTTGGTCATTTGACTGCAGGAAAGGGCTGGCTACGCAATATGGCATCCTAACTTCAAAATGCAATGGTTGAGTATGTAATGTATACTAAAAACATATACTAGTTTTCACTTTATTTAGGTCTATTTCCTTACAGGTGCTGAAAGTGTTACTACTAAGCTGCCAAAACTAGTGGAATATTGGCACATTGATATCGTAACAGGAACAATGCCCCTAAAGGAAAGGGCTAGTCCTCAACCCGGAAAATCCTATCGAATAATACTGAACAGAAGAGCAACAGAAGAGTCAACTTCATAACAATACCTAGATCCCACTATGGCACACTTTCCAACAGGCCATTTGGTCAGATTGTCTGTCAGCAGTAGGTACTGCATGCATCTATTACTTTAGATACCAAACACTGACATTTTTAAGTGAAGTGAAGGAGTGAAAGACAAAGAAAGGAAGAGAGGGGGGGGGGTAGAAATAGAGAGAGTACAGTGTAGAAGGAATGCTGGCTAGTCTTTGTGTGAGGTAGGTGTGTCTCCCTCCCCTTCCTCTCCTAAATCAAAGGACGCCCCACACGACAAAGTACCCAGAGTTCCCTGTGGCTCCCTGAGGTTGTCCTGAAATAAGAGGAGCACCTCAGCTCAGCCTGATAGATAGACATCACACAAAGAGTCCTCCAGCATATCACTGTCTGCCCCACACTGATTTAAATAAGAGTACAGGCTTAACTGAATTAACCATAAAGATGGAATGCAATATGACATTTTATGAAATAGTTTGAGGAATGGCCTTGTCTCTGAGAGAAGATCATCAAAGCCAGATGATGTGATGGCAGCTTGCCAAAGGATACCGACCATACCGTTACGCTTGTTTACAATGAGGTTGGAACTCAATCATGGTCACATGAAAACACTGTGGAGCCGGCGTGAGATACGGGTCGGAAAACGTACCTCAATGCAGGGATAGGATATACAATTGTAGTCAAAATTTGACCTTTATCCACACTGTTCCATCAAAAAGATTGAAATACTGCTACTTTTCCTGGAAAACTGCCATTTGTTGTCTTCATGCTAGCTACCAGTAGCCACAGCAGCTATTACAGAATGAACAACAAAAGGAGCTGTTTGGCTGACACTGCCATTCCAAAATGGCTGCGGTGACTACTGCAAGCTAGCATGAGGTCGAAAAGGAAAGTTTTTTGGGAAAACTAGCAGTATTTCAATCTTCTTGATGCATCAGTGTGGATAAAGGTAACATTTGGAGTACAATTTCAAAGCAAAAGAGAACATTCACACGGTAGTGACTCCTCTATTGAAGTTGAGGTATATCCCATCCCTGCATTGAGGTATCTTTTCCAACCCATATCCCACGCCGACTCCATGATGTCTTAATGTAACCATGATTGCGTTCTGACCTATGTGCTGCTCTTTGTAAAAAAAACATAACAGTAGGGTCTCTTTTGGCAATGATGGCAGGTAGCCGGGACTGCTGACATCGGAACCCCCCCACTGGGGGAAAGGAGTTCCAATGACGGTCCTTAAGGATATTATAGCTGGTGGTGGTGGGGAGGTGGATGACTGTCGAAAACTGTTGCTGAAAAACAGCAAGTGAGAGAACGAGGGTAAGTTGACATATAAATACCTCCCTAGATTTACACCCATTGGTTGAGAGAGAGGAAGGTGATAATTGCAAAAGTGAGTCCATAGGTTAAACAGCAAGCATGAGGAATGTGCATTATTGTGCCGTGTTTATAGGCTATTAGGTAAATGACATTCCACACATGGCTAATAGGAAAGAGAAGAAACAAGATGCTATGCTGACGATGATACGTTTGTACTCACTCCCAATATGCCTGTGGAATAGGAAACAAAAGCGAATTATGTTATGCTTACTGGATGAAGTTAAACAAGCATTCAGTCTTCTGATTGAACTTTCGTAATCTACATTACATTTAACTGAACCCTGCAGCTACAGTGAGAGAGGATGGAAGACCTTTGAGAATGCTAATACACACAAGCTTCAATACTCAGCTATCAAATCAAACTTTATTTGTCACATGCATCAAATACAACAAGTGTAGACCTTACCGTGAAACGCTTACTTACAAGCCCTTAACCAACAGTGCAGTTCAAGAAGTTAAGAAAATATTTATCCATTAAAAGACTGCATTTCCTCTACATCTTAGCAAGTTCATAGAGAATGGTTTGAAAATAGTTATTTTAATACACAATTATCCTTTTGCACCTGTTGGATTCATGGCACACATTTAGAGGTTTAAAAAGGCTTTTGTAGGTTGTAATTTCCATTTTGACATTTTAGACTTGATTTTCCCTTACGAAAAATTTATCAAACCCTACAAAAATTTCCATTAATTATTATCGACATAATAAATAATTCACATTTCCTGTTGCTGCAGGATTATTTGGGGATAATTTTCCTGCTGTAGCAAATTGGCTCAAATGAAGATCCTACATCTGTAACAAACTGCAAAGTCATTTTTCCCTCTATGCTCCAAGTCTGATGGGAAATCTAAGGGTTTTATCACAGTGAGAAACACTCACCTCCATCCTGCTGGCTGCTATGTCCTGGTCATAGTGCTCCATCATGTTGGGGAAGAAGGTCATGTTGTAGAGCATCCCCAGGCAGCGATGCACCTTGATGGGTTCACAGGTAAACAGACTGTGGGCGTGGCAGCTCCTCGCCCCTATCAGTGCCAGGCACACCCAGACCAGCCTAGGTATCATTATGGTGGCAGCCAGTTGCTAGGCAAAATGAATTGTGTATAAACAGCTCTATTTGGTTCAGTGGAGGGATAACTTTATGTTGGAGGCCGGATCACTCTTCATCCACATTCCTCTAGGCTTGCTGGGGTCCTATCCATGGAGACAAAAGGAGTAACGACAGGTAAAACATCCCCATCAGCCACCGCGGCATCAGCACGGTGGCACGTTCGGAAATCCCAAGCTTTAAAAAAGAACAGAGTATAATTTATCTGGTGCGTTTTGAAGGGCTAGTATGGAGTTTGGTTCCAAAGCATTAAAGGTCCAATGCAGCAGTTTTTATCTCAATATCAAAATGTTTCTGGTTAACAATTAAGTACCTTACTGTGATTGTTTTCAAATAAAGTGGTCCCCCAAAAATGATTAGCTTCTTAGCGAAGATATTTGCTAGGACTGTCTGGGAGTGGTCTCAGTGGGGAGGGGAAAACTGAAAACTAGCTGTTATTGGCAGAGAGGTTTGGAACTCTCTTTCTTATTGGTCTATTAACTGGTGATATCACCAGGCAGGCCAAAACTCCATCCCATGAAAACAGGCTGAAATTTCAGTCGGTGTTTTCAAACAGCCCTTACAATAAAAGGGCATTATCATCATTTTCACAATCTCACAGTATTATTCCAACCTCATTATGTGGAAATATGTATGAAACACAGGAAAATCACGTTCTCTCACTGCATTTGGCCTTTAACGTCAATATTTTAAAAATTACTGATAAACTTGTCCTTATAAATAAGAATTTGTTCTTAACTGACTTGCCTAGTTAAATAAAGGGTACACACAGATAATTCATATTGATCTGAGTGGATTATTGCTAGTGAGAAATACATCTGTCCAGTCTCTTCTGCAGTGGGGAAAAGATTATGTGGTGGAATTGCACACTGAATTGCAGACTAATTTAATAACAACATCAGCTTGTTGATACATGCTTGAAGCTTGGTATGTAACAATGTCTGATTGGAGCATGCCGTGCCATCTAATCTCACACAGGTAATCATTCACAGAAAGCACTGTCTGGAATGCATGCAGTTTGCATTCAATAAGTGTATAATTTGCTGTACCTCAGAACATAAATCACTTATTTCACTTTTTAATCTGCTGCAATAGCCATTTGCACTTTGTATGGTTGTTTATTTGTTGTTTTATTTAGTTTACATGTGTTTGAGCTGTGGAGAGAATTGCTTTAGAAATAAACAAATCAATCAAAACTGATGTAATGATTATTATTATGACTTCACCAAACAATCGAATGTTTTGCTACTGTATCGATTGGCATATAGCGAACCATACGAACCCCTTCATGACTTTTTCCATTATGTTCAGTAGCTTAGAATAGTTCATTCAGCAAAAAAACATATTCGATTCCCAAATTAGGCTACTAACAAAAATAGTACTGAGAAAGGGCTATTGAATAGTAAAATGTTTTGACTTGGTCACAAATCACGTACACTCCGGTCAACTTTTTTTTTTTTTAAACACAGATTTTTCATTTTTAATGTAAAAAACAACTACTTCAGAATAAAATATATTATCAAAGGTTTAAGAAAATTACTCTGCAGTTACATGGAATACTTAGAATAGGTATATTTCCTTCCTATGTGTTTCCCCCAAATGGGAATTCGGAAACTCCATTTGTCCCCCATACCTTCGGGAAGTGCGACTAGTAAATATCCCTGTCTCAATGCCTTGGAAAGGGCCTCGATAAGTTTAAAATGTAACATTTGTTTAGACGAGGACAGAAAAGTTACATCAATTACACTTACCCTTTCGATGTTCGTTTTTCCTAAATAAAGGACATCATTCCATTGCAATCCTTTCGGATTTTGCGACGTTTCCAACGACTTTCAACTATTCTCCGCCTTCTTTCTTTCAGCTCCACATCCTGTCTGTCTCCGTATTCGATACAACACCCATATACAGTAATTATCCGGGGAAATATTGGCCGTTGTTATATGCAGGTGCTGTTATCAAGCGTAGACAGTGTAGCCAAAAACATTATGTATTTTATAATGGTACTATTCCAAGATGGATAGTCCTCGATCTCAGATAATACATGCATCATAACGCTGTATCAACTTTGTACAATTAAATGATGACTTTTCTTACATTATTATATTTTTCACTGTAAGGGGAGAATTCAAGTTGTACATTAAAGACACAAAATTCACGTAAAAAGGCTACAGATGAAATGTCACAAAGAAATGCTGATCATGGCTGTATTATGTGATTGATTGGGTTCACCAGCAGATGGCAGGAATGGTTCTACGAAGCATAGGCCTACAGTGTATCATATTGTAGCCAATTTTGGGGACAAAAATCGGTTACAAAAATCTAAATGTCATGCATAGGACTCAGCCATCATATTCATCTTGATGTCTGGAGACATCTAGACACATAAAGATGAGAAGTCTTGAGTTGAGACACCTTGCGACTAGGTAGTAGGCCTATCAGGTTATAAAAAAAACAAATGAGAGGCAGTGCACTACAGTAACTGAAGTCGTGTTTGGAGGGTCACATGTTATCACAATAATTGCGTACAATCTCGGCTGCATTCTATACCTTCTAATTTTGGTCAAAGGTGCTGCCCATTCACTTTTTCCTGAAATGGGGGGATTGGGTCTTGCAGCATAGCACTAGACTTGCCTTCAGCAAAGAAATATTTACTAGAAAACCTTTTACTTGAAAAACACTTATATTCACGCTGTCCCATCAGCAGCTGTTTCTTTCACCCAAGTAGCCTCCATCATGTATCCATCCCTAAGTGGACAACATTAAAGATGCCTGGCTACCGGAAGTCCTTACTCCGTCGAAACGCTACGCCACGCCCACTGACGTTGGTTTGTAGGAACAATGGAGCTGAATAATTCAGTTTGTCATCAGGCAAACATTAAAGTGATGCTCCAGAACTTTTGGATCATTTCAGCCAGTAGTTTTGAATGCGGTGCTCACAAGCCAAAAATGGTCTACGTGTTTTTGTTTTACTATGGAATCCAATGGTGTACTTTCTCATTCGTTTCATAAGATATGTTACATTTTTGCAATTCGTATAAAATGTTATGAATCCAATTCGTACAATGTTACAAATGTGTTGTGCATAAGATCCCGAACTGCATCGTTAACTTAATCACACATGTATGTCACTCTTCTGATTATCCCACTGGATCTTGTCTTGGAGTATGTCCTGTTTTCTCCATCTATGTCCACCAACCCTATCAAGTTTCTTCACCATTGAGACCTAATTGAAATGTCTTAATGAGCGATATCATAAAATTAAAGATATAGTAAGTCAAGGCAGAAGCTAGCAGATTCATTACTTACCAACAACAGCTGCAAATTCCAATAAAACATCATCAAGTTTTGAAGTTTACTTTCCTTGCTTTGTCTAACAACACTATCATGAATCTAGCAAATAATGTTTGTGGGTCAGCGTGCTGTATTTATTTTTGTTTCATAGCACAAATGTTTAATGGCACGTTTCTCACATTGGCTTTAGCCACGAAGGGAGCAGTCCACCTGCCCCCCAAGTGCAGGGGGTTGCCTAGCAACACCGGCCTCTGGGAGTTAGTCTGGAAAGCACCATACATTCCCATGATTTGTGAATCAGTTTGAATCAGTTCAGACCGAACAGCCAATGCCACAGCCGACAGCTAAAATGACTTTCTGCTAATAGGGTGAAGTATCTAACAAAATAGCTACATTATTGCTTTCACTAATCATAAACTATTTACATATAATAGACATTTCAGTACATTTGTGGACAAAATTCTTACTTAGCCTATTCAACCTTGAATTAGTCTTGATACCATACCTGGAGGGTGATGATTCATATTTGATATGTTATAAAGTTATTAAAAAAAAACATTATCTGAGGAAAGGAAACAGATAACCAATATTTTAGATTCAATCAGAAGTAACATTTTGCTCTCTTGTTGTTTGAAATGAACCTTTGCTCATTTACTTTCAGTGCCATGATAACTCTGCATCATACATATTTTCCTTGGGAACTGATGGATTCAACAGAACAGGCTGTTCTCATTGGGATGAATCCAAGTTAACTGTCATTGCCCAATACCAGCTTACTAAGTTTCAGCCTCACGGCTAGAGGGTAATGCCAAAGAACCCACGCCATAGCCTGTGACAGCTTGTTCATTTAATTTTCCATGTGAAGTTGGGCTGAAGAATTGCTGATGTATTTGAAGTACTAAGCTTTATGACACCAATGTAGCTTCCTGGAGCAATGCATGATAACAGCTGCAGCACCTGTTGCTGACAATGGCATGTGGCACTGAATTATGATATAATCAACTTTGGCTGTTCTGTTCCTGAATCATCGACAGTACATTTTCAAAGCTGGAAAGAGGGAAAGTTGGTATGAGGTATGCAGAGAATGTCAGTTCAGGGAGGCATCGTCAATCTTCCATCACTGCATCAATCATTGCTCACATGCCTACCCGCTGAACTCATGGCATGAAGCTGTTTCATCATAGTGCCCTTTTCAGTGGGACAGAAAGTGAATAGCGCAGAGGCTTGCTGGGACATAGCTTCAGAAAGTGGCTGGGGCTGGGGTATGCCGAGGTTGACAGCCAAGGTGTCTGTTTCTGAGGCTGTGTTGATCTGGCAATGACTCTGAAACCTGACCATGCACCTTACAGAATGACCCCAAATAATTTCCCCAGCGGGAACTTGATGTTCCTCAATCTTAAAGAGGCCGTTATACTGTCTCATAGACTCATCAGCCATGATTTATCAATGTATACTCAAAAATATATATACGCAACATGTAAAGTGTTGGACCCATGTTTCATGAGCTGAAATAAAAAATATGCACAAAAAGCATATTTTTCTCAAAATCTGTGCACAAATTTGTTTACATCCCTGTATTTCTCCTTTGTCAATATAATCCATCCACCTGACATGTGTGGCATGTCAAGAAGCTGATTAAACAGTATGATCATTACATAGGTGCACCTTGTAGTGGGGACAATAAAAGGCCACAAAAAATGTGCAGTTTTGTCACACAACACAATGCCACAGATATCTCAAGTTTTGAGGGGCAATTGGCATGCTGACTGCAGGAATATCTACCAAAGCGGTTTCCAGAAAATGTAATGTTAATTTCTCTACCATAAGCCACCTCCAACGTCGGTATAGATAATTTGGCAGTACGTCCAACCGGCCTCACAACCACAGACCACCCCTGCCCAGTTATGTGAAATCCATAGACTAGGGCCTAATTTATTTATTTAAATTGACTGATTTCCCCATATGAGCTGTACCTGTATATTTTTGTTCATTGTAGTTTGATTGGTGTTTGTATTCCTCCCTAAAACTATGATTAGAAGAAAATGATCACATCTAAATAGTCAGTTCTTAGTTTCAATGATTAATCTACCATGTTGTTATTAAAATGGTGTAAAGTAAAGATCACATTTAACAGAAAGGCACTATATACACAACAACTTGCTTGTGAGACCCACAATTGGTCTATGACAAATGTAGCATAATGTTTGTAACATATTGTTTGTCTAAAGTGATGATTGGTGATCAATAAAGATAAATAAACTTGTACAATTCTGTTTTCTTTAGAAAAGGATCTAGATAACATGTATGGCATCGCTAAAAAGGCCTTGATGTTGAAAATTTCTTAAATATATTATTTACTACTCAAATCTGGTCAATCTGTTCAGTGACAAAATCAGTATTGTTAAAGGACAATGTAAAGAGAGGTCCATCTATTGCAAAACTTCCAGATAGCATGCTAGCATTTCCAGGATCTATACCTCTACATCATCACATGGAATTATTGTACCGATATAACTACAGGGCAACCCTTACTGAGGAATACCTGGGTAATCTGTCCACTAATACATGCACTGATGATGAAAACTTTGACGCATGATACAAGAACAATGGACTCCGAACATTACTCTAAGTCTCCACCTAGGTTTATTTATACAACTGTACAATTCTTTGGGGGAAAAAATAGATGATGAATGAATGTTAAATACATTCAGATGAAGGTGAAAATGTTCCCTGTACTTTGGCTCTGACATTTGGGTGAAAGATGAAATACAATGTATACTATGTGCGCAATTCTGCCACCAGAGGTCATATTACATTGAGCAATATCGTGAAGCATTTACCCTATGAGGTATCTGAGAAGTCTGAGGAGCATGACTGACCTTTAACCTCTTTGTGTGGTTTGGACTGGCTAATACAACGCTAATACAACTCAATGAAATTAAAGTGGTGTTCGTCACCCTTTCCACTGGTCGCCTTCCTCACAGGACAGCTGTAAACCAACCTGAAACGCCAACCAACCTGAGCCAACCACGGTGACAGCATTGGCAATGGTATGATGTAGTAGGGTAAAAATAGAACCTTAACATTATAAGAGGCTCTGGAGAACCACAGTACAACACACAACCTCACACACAGACCAACTGTCCTTCATCTCCATCCAAAATCAAGTCCCCAAGAAGCCTATAGATTAGCACATCTAACAGGTAGTCAGTCAACTCTCTCATCTCTGTCTCCACTATGCTCTACACACACAAGATTAACCGTCTAAACAGTGGGGATGTGTATCTGGTAAATGCCCACTGCGATGTAAAGGAGAAGGACCAGGAGAAGAAGGAGTCCTACCAGGCCACTTGGTTGGACTTGGTGATGGAAACGAGACCAGAACAACAGTATGTATATTAGCATGATAGAGAGTTTCATCAAATTTTGCTTTTAATCACTGTTCCAGCCGAGTGCTGGTGGTCATGTTCAATGTGTGCCACAAATGTATCATCATTCACTAAATGAACACATTTTCACAAAGATGATATTGGTCTTACAAATAATGTGTCTAAGAACAGCAACAACAGCAGGACACTTTCAAACTGCTCTTTAAAAAATGCTATTGCTTGATTCCAGGACCACATTGTTTGAAAACGACTCCTCGAGAAAGGAGACCTACAAGCAGAAACAGGTGGCTCATTTCTTGGTCCAGAGAAACCCCAGTCAGAGGATCAAGATGGGCACAAGGGGTGGAATGCTGAAGGAGTACCAGCTGCCATACAAGAACGCCATCCGTGTGCCCATCTTCACTCCCAGCAAAGCCGTCCCACCCAAAGACCTGTACAGATCACCTTCTCCATCAGAGTACAAGTCTATCATGGAATTTGAGACGATCGCCAAAGGAGTATGTTCAGATAAACAGGAGATTTTCGAAATCACTAAGGACTTACCTAAGGTCTCCCAACCTATCCGTGTTAACTTCAGGGCATCTAGTCTTATATCCCCAACACGTGAGTTTTCACACTCCTTCAGGGGTTGAAAGGGAAGAATGAATGTAGGACGTTGGAGGTAAAATGTAAAATCAGAGGAAATGATATCAGCAATGTGTAAATGGAAAAAGGGAAAGTTGAAGGGAATTATTAATTTATTTATAAAATAGACTTTTAATTTTAACATACTTCTTTCTGGCTGTGAAAGTTATGTTGAGGGAGCTGTTAACGTGTGGAAAGGATAAAGTGAATTTGAATGGAACAGTGCATGACACCATTTTCTGGGTCAGTATCATAGACATCATGGTCAGTATATTCAACCTAGGAAAGTTTTTTATTGGCAAACCTCTTAAGGTATTTTCATGGACATTAGCTGGTGCTGCTATACAAGGAAACAGAAGGTAATGTCGCCATCTAGGGGTGAAGCATCAGCATGGAGATGTATATGCCTTTCTTATACTATATGTAACTTTTTGACTGGTGTATTGTGATGTGATCTGTAATGTAATAAATAAATCAAATAATACAAATTAATCCAAACAAAGGATTTATTTATGGGATCTCATCCCCCACCCATTCAGTATGTATTTTCACAGGTGTGTTTATTTTATTTCATTCACAGACAGACTTGCTCATAGTGGACATCAGTAATACAATTCTAAAGGTTCTGTATAATAGAGCCCCACAGTGGAGGTGTTGTAACACCCATAAAACCTAGCGGTCAAACAGGGAAATGGTTCTAATCGTTTTTCCACCATTTTTCCCATAGGGAAATAAGGGCTGTGTTTCATGTAGGCTTACCCTGCCTGGCAAGACGTTTTGAAAACAATGTAAATATCTCTCGGACAAGTTAACTTTTATCAATATATTCGGCATTATTTACTCTCAGTTTCGAAAATGCTAATTATCATCAAAGTAGACATCATGCAAGACTGCAAATCCCTGCAAGCTTCTGCAGGTCATATCTAGCTGACACCTTTTCTAACAGGTATTGTGCCAATTCAAAACTTGCACAAGACAGTTCACAGGATTGTCAATTTAAAGAAATGTAGCCAATTTATTATTTACTACATTTAGCTAACATTAGATAGTTAATCTAGAGATTACTACCTCAGGATATGCCTACACAATACACAGCCCTTATTTTAAGTGTTTCAAAAATCCCTATGGGAAAAATGAACGGTGGAAAAACGATTGGAACCATTTCCCTGTTTGACCGCTAGGTTTTATTGGTATTATGACTCATACTGTGGTACTCTATGCTAATTCATTTCTGTGGTAATGATGTATTTGATGATGCAGTTAAACATCTACGCCACCAGGTGGCATAGTGAACATACAGTTACTACAGCAAAATAACTTGGTGTCACACAGTATACACTGAGTGTACAAAACATTAGGAACATCTGCTCTTTCCATGACAGACTGACCAGGTGAATCGAGGTGACAGCTATGATCCCTTATTGATGTCAGTTGAAAAATCCACTTCAATAGATGAAAGGGAGGAAACAAGTTAAATAAGGATTTTTAAGCCTTGATACAATTGAGACATGGATTGTGTGTGTCATTCAGAGGGTGAAAGGGCAAGAAAAAATATTTAAGTGCCTTTGAACTGGGTATGGTAGTACACTGCTGGATTTTTCACGCTCAACAGTTTCCTGTGTGTATCAAGAATGGTCCACCACCCAAAGGACATCCAGCCAACTTGACACAACTGTGGGAAGCATTGGAGTCAACATGGGCCAACATCCCCGTGGAACGCTTTCAACACCTTGTAGAGTCCATGCCTTGACGAATTGAGGCTGTTCTGAGGGCAAAAGGGGGTGTAACTCAATATTAGAAAGGTGTTCCTAATGTTTGTACACTCAGTCCACTCTGCAGAATACTGCTGACCAAATCCAATCAAATCAATCAAATATCATTTTATATGTCACAAGAAGAATAAAATGCAAAATAATGAAGCTATAGACAGGGAGTACCAAAAACATAACACTGTGCATGGGTACGAGGTATTTGCATGTATGTACATAAAGGCAGGGTAAAGTGACTAGGCATCACAGTAGCAGAAGCTGAATGATCTCTAGAGGTCCCGTCCACGGTCCTCCAAGTTCAAGTTCAGTTCCAGTTCCACACCTCTGTCCCACCTTCCCACATTGGAACATTGGGCACCCCGGGCTACTGCTTCAGCCTAGAACCAGCACCCTTGTCTGAGGTGGGGGGAAATGACTTGTTCCTGGCGGTAGATACAGCAGATAGAGGATTAACATGCCTCAAGGATTACCATACCTACCCGAATGTAGTACTACGGTTAATTAAATATTGGCAGGAGGGCTGTTTTGAAGCCACCCTGTCAACTGCCCGGCAGACTTAAAAACTGTCATTCTAGAGGGTAACCTTCAACGCTGCCCCTCTCTGCCATAAATCCCTGCAGATTATCAATACCATAGTGCTCGAGTCATTCCACATCCATTTTATTCTATTTTATTTATTTATTCCATTTCGATGCTATAAAATGTATTTATTCATGTCTGTATTTGTTTTTGACAAGTATATTCTATTACAGACACCATAATGCATACTTTTATATTATATTAAGTGAATTGAACCTGAAAATTCAAAATAAAAATATAAAAAAATATTCCTGATAGCATTTTTGTTTTACAAATGTTACTGTCCCCACTAGAACAAAGAAATACTTAAATACATGTCATTTTGTCCGTGAAACATTTAAACAAAATATAGTACAATTCCATTCATTCCTATGGAGGACTGCTCCTTCTGGGGAGTACCAATATGGCAGCCAGTAGCTTCAAAGCCTCTCATTGGCCATTACATGGCATTAGCATTCCAGGGTTTATACACATCGTTGTCTATCTCACAGCCACACAATGACTCTCAACAGAACTTTGCAAGTTTTTTTCAGGAAGCTGATAAAGCATGGGCAGACACACCTGTCTTATCTATCCTTATCTAACTCACTTTATTGGGCTGGCAGGCCAGATCCTGTTTCTTGGGTAAATATTTGTCTCTTTTGAACAGTCTGACATTATACACCACTATTATAAAGGCACTGCCTCTGAAATATGGGTGCACAGTTCTCTAGTCATGGTTCACATGGTTCATATTCACTAATCACTAATTGTCAGTATTGTGAAGGGTTGCGCTGATCGAATCTGGTATCAGGATAAATATGACACTGAGTCACCGATTTTCTGCTATGTATTTTTTATTAGCTAAGTAATAAGTGGTAAATGCAATTTTGATACATACGGGCTCTCTGTCACACCTCGCAGGGCAGAGAACTGGCCAACACCCTAAATATATATTCTTTAAATACTCTGACAGTAGTAGTTCCTGCTTCCGAGCTGGCCTGTCAGAATAGAGATCAAGTGTGGTTTAAACTTACTCAACCTATGTTGATTGTTGGCGCCCTAACTGGTCCCAGCCCCCGGGCGCTCCCATTGGCAGGTGTAGTTGTTGCTGGGCAGAATATCTATGCGCTCATACCCTAAATACCGTTATCTCACATCTGGTTCTTGTTACTGCTAAGTTTGAGTTCTAACAAAAGACAGTCTGTCTACTGCCTACATGCTGTACGTGTCTCCCACAACTCATGATAGCTGCCTATACCTCAAGGCCAGCCACAGCCTTTCTGCTAGTCACATCATATGTTGCAAAATGTTGCTTTTAACATACACAGACACCCTCATGATAGGCAAAGCATATTTTCAATCCTCACACTATTCACTAATTGTCTCAAACGTTTATTGAAAACAAATAGGCATACATTTGCACAATGAGCACTATTTGTCTCTCAAATACATACACTACCATTCAAAAGTTTGGGGTCACTTAGAAATGTTCTTGTTTTTTAAAGAAAAGCTATTTTTTTGTCCATGAAAATAGCATCAAATTGATCACAAATACAGTGAAGACATTGTTAGTGTTGTAAATGACTATTGTAGGTGGAAACAGCTGATTTTTAATGGAATATCTACAAAGGCATACAGAGGCCCATTATCAGCAACCATCACTCCTGTGTTCCAATGGCACGTTGTGTTAGCTAATCCAAATAGTACCCGCAAAACACCAGTCTCAACGTCAACAGTGAAGAGGTGACTCCGGGATGCTGCTCTTCTGGGCAGAGTTGTAAAGAAAAATACATATCTCAGACTGGCCAATAAAAATAAAAGATTAAGATGGGCAAAAGAACACAGACACTGGACAGAGGAACTCTGCCTAGAAGGCCAATATCCCGGAGTCGCCTCTTCACTGTTGACATTGAGACTGGTATTTTGCAGGTACTATTTAATCAAGCTGCCAGTTGAGGACTTGTGAGGCGTCTGATTCTTTAAACTCGACACTAATGTACTTGTCCTCTTGCTCAGTTGTGCATCAGGGCCTCCCACACCTTTTTCTATTCTGGTTAGAGACAGTTTGCGCTGTTCTGTGAAGGGAGTAGTACACAGCTTAGTACACAAGATCTTCAGTTTCTTGTCAATTTCTCTCATGGAATAGCCTTCCTTTCTCAGAACAAGAATAGAATGATGAGTTTCAGAAGAAAGTTCTTTGTTTCTAGCCATTTTGAGCCTGTAATCGAACCCACAAATGCTGATGCTCCAGATACTCAACTAGTCTAAAGACGGACAGTTTTATTTCTTCTTTAATCAGAACTACAGTTTTCAGCTGTGCTAACATACTTGCAAAAGGGTTTTCTAATGATCAATTAGCCTTTTAAAATGATAAACTTGGATTAGCTAACACAACGTGCCTGTCATGCCCTGACCTTAGTTATCTTTGTTTTCTTTATTATTTTGGTTAGGTCAGGGTGTGAGGAGGGTGGTATGTGTGTTTTTGTCATGTCTAGGGTTTTTGTATTCTATGGGGTTTTGGTATGTCTAGGTATATGTAGGTCTATGGTGGCCTGAATTGGTTCCCAATCAGAGACAGCTGTTTATCGTTGTCTCTGCGGGCTAGAATGGGCATCCAGCCAGGACGTATTGAGCCAGCTCTATGTTCTGGATCTCCAATGCGTCTCCACGGTCCAGTGTATCCTGTGCCTCCTCTCCGCACTCGCCCTAAGGTGCATGTCACCAGCCCAGTACCGCCAGCACCAGGCTTCCAGTGAGCCTCCAGGGTCCAGTACGCCGTGTTCCTGCTCCTCGCACTCGCCCTGAGGTGCGTGTCCCCAGCCCGGTACCACCAATGCCGGCACCACGCACCAGGCCTACAGTGCGCCTCAGCAGTCCGGAGTGTCCGGCGACGGGCCACAGTCCGGAGCGTCCGGCGACAGGCCACAGTCCGGAGCGACGGGCCACAGTCCGGAGCGATGGGCCACAGTCCGGAGCGTCCGGCGACGGGCCACAGTCCGGAGCGACGGGCCACAGTCCGGAGCATCCGGAGCGACGGGCCACAGTCCGGAGCGACGGGCCACAGTCCGGAGCGTCCGGCGACGGGCCACAGTCCGGAGCGTCCGGCGACGGGCCACAGTCCGGAGCGACGGGCCACAGTCCGGAGCGTCCGGTGACGGGCCACAGCCTGGAGCGTCCGGCGACGGTACCCAGTCCGGAGCGACGGGCCACAGTCCGGAGCGTCCAGCGACGGTACCCAGTCCGGAGCGTCCGGCGACGGGCCATTCAGCGAGGGTCCCCAGCCCGGGGCCTACGGCGACGGGCCATTCAGCGAGGGTCCCCAGCCCGAGGACTACGGCGAGGATCCGCAGTCCAGAGCCTCCGACGATGATCCACGGGTCAGTGCTACAAGAGCGGACTCAGGGTAAAGAAGGGGGGTGGCGTCCAGAACCAGAGCCGCCACCGAGGATAGATGCCCACCCAGACCCTCCCATATAGGTTTAGGTTTGTGGCCGGGAGTCCGCACCTTTTGGGGGGTACTGTCACGCCCTGACCTTAGTTATCTTTGTTTTCTTTATTATTTTCATTAGGTCAGGGTGTGAGGAGGGTAGTATGTGTGTTTTTTGTCTTGTCTAGGGTTTTTGTATTCTATGAGGTTTTGGTATGTCTAGGTATATGTAGGTCTATGGTGGCCTGAATTAGTTCCCAATCTAATTCTGATCAATTTGATATTTTAATGGTCAAAAAAATGTGTTTCTTTCAAAAACAAGGACATTTATAAGTGACACCAAATTTTGATTGGTAGTTACAGTTGTTAGCTAGCTAGCTCATTTTAGCCATATTAGCATTGACATGAAATCCGTCAACACCTCAAAACAAGATATGGTATCAAGATTAAACAAGCTGAAACGACCCACTTACAATTCCCCACAAGGCAGTTTCATGTCACATTTACCAACAGATGGCATCACTGTGCCATCTTACACCCATAACAATTGTTGCTAGCCATCTGGCCATCCAGAATCACAACAACTCATAGACTTCTGCCCCATTAAGGGAGTGAGCGCTATGGAGAAACTCGTACCTCTCTGAAATGAACATGACTGGCTAAATATATTTACCTAAACCCTTGTTTTATTTTCTTCTTCTTAAGCTAACAAGGGGTGGGCCTGTGCTTTTTGCCATCTTCTTTAATAAAAGGTAGGCTTATGGCATACCCCCTCAATTCGAGTCTTGGTTTTAACTTAACAGCCCTTCACTGACACGGAGGTAGGCTATTTAAAGAGTGCATGGTGGGTGGAGGAATTTACCGACAAAATCTGTGGATATTGCAGCCTATAGCCTAATTTCGTCTGTCAAACAGGTAGACCTATCTCTTATTTCTTAAATAGGAAGAAATATGCTCCAACACAAAGACTCTTGTTAGTAAAGTCTAAAATGAAGACTGTGCCTACTCGAATTTGCATACGTTCAGCAACATGAGATGTCTATAGGCTAGTCCGTGATTTTTTATTTTTTAGACTAGGCCTAATCAAAATGTATTTTCTGAAGAAGCCTTTGGAATCTGAACTGCCACCTTAGGCCTACACAGCACAGCCATTGGTTAGGCAGGACACAAAAAGGTTTTTGATCAGCAAGAGCAGAGCAGGCCAGGACTCAGGGTTTGAATATCCATTACAGTGTGTAATGCAGCCTAGTTGTATTTACACCATCCCAGAAATATAACTGCACTTTGTAGCCTATAGACTATGGATAATTTGATTTAGACAACACTAAATAGCCTATAGATTGGTTAGCTGACAACTTCACAAAAACAATGTGCATGTTCACTCCCTTAATGGGGCAGAGGTTTGAGTTTTTGTGGTTCTGGATGGCTAGATAGCTAGCAACAATGACAAACTGCCATGTGGAGAATCTAAGTGGCTTGTTTCAGTTAATTTCATCTTGTTCTTGATACCATATCTTGTTTTGAGGTGTTTTGACTGATTTCCTGTCAATGCTAATATGGCTATATTTTGCTAGCTGGCTAACCAACAACTGTAATGGTGTATTTGAGAGACAAGTCCTCATTGTGCAAATGTATTTGTTTTCAATAAACATTGGAGACTATATATAGTTTACATGTTGTCACCAATCTAAGCCAACCCTGTTTTGCCCTATAGTTGTGCACGTGTCCATGATATTGTATGACCAGCTAAGAATCAGAGATGGGGGGGCTGCACTTGGCACACATTGATAGGCTATCCATAACCTAATAAGCAACTAATTCTAAAACACTGAGAAATATTGAAATGTAATTGATTACAAATTACACGACCCTTCCCTGGACTAGATTTAAAAAATACTAAACCCTCCCCTTGACTGAAATTGAAAAAGCATGACCCTCCCTCATTTTCCTCCAATTAACTATTCTGTAAATTCTGATCCATCCCTAACCTGCCCATTGTTCTCGTGACAGCTAAGCCAGGTGTAACCCAAAGGCCAGCAGATGGCGATATTGAGTCGTTTCATTTTACCATCCAAAGGGAATGCATGCAGCCGGCTACACACATGTATCCCCTGTGGACCGCTTCATACATTAAACATTCATCATTCAGGCTGCAAAGTTGTCGATTTCCTCCTTAACTCGATTTGATGGAAAGAAAGCGAGAAAAAAAACTGGGAAAATAAGCATACTTTCTTTATGAAACATAATTTTCCACTACCATGCTAGAGCTGCTAATGCTTCTTCAAGATGTTGCGCCAGCCTTCAGCCAGGGGTAAACAACAGACCGCTGCAACCTGATTGGCTAAACGCCATAGCCACTCTAGTATGGTGGAGGAACAACTCAATATCACCATTTGCCGGCCTTTGGACTATGGACGATGTAGGTGATCGGCTACTTTTCTGTAGAATGAGCAGTGGTGGGAAAAAGTACCCAATTGTCATACTTTAGTCAAAGTAAAGATACATGCATAGAAAATGACTCAATTAAAAGTGAAAGTCACCCAGTAAAGGGTGATTCTGCATCTTCAGGCACCTTGGCCTAGCAATTTTTAACAAATTAAAATGTTTTGAAACACCATTTTACCTGTATTATAATCGTATTTGATTTGTCTAGAAATAATATCTGATCATGGCTGCGCTCGTACTATTCAGGAATGTATATATTTTCGTAATTTTTCTCAGACAGCCATAGACAAATGTCCTTTCCATCACATCATTAAACATCCATTTTAGTTGAAAATGCAATATCATACAAACACATTTCTTATACATTTGTACATTAACTTGCATTGAATATTATTTTTATTTTGTTATATTTTTAAGTTTTTCCTAAAGTAAATAATTCAACACAATGCCTGAATGTATAAACTTGCCTTTGTGACAGCTGAAAATATTTATTTATCATAAAATAAGATATTTCCACCCAACCTTTTTGTGAGATGATAACAACCATATGATGATAACAACCATATGATTTCCCTATCTAAAACAAATCAATAAATGTAAATTATACACAATATACTAATTTACCTAAAAAATATGGGTGTGGTGGAAATGACATTATGTAAAAAATAAACTTATGAAAATAATATTTTATTGCAAACATTTTGAACAACAACCATTGTAGAACATGGTTGAAAAAGTAAGATTCCAAAAGTGGGCAGAGCTTAAGGAAGTAGGTCAGTGGTTTTGAGAGATAAGCCCAGATTGCAGAGGGGTCATCCGCACAGAAGAGATCAGTGAGCAAAATGAAACGGTATCATTTGTGGTATGTCCAACACAGGTGTGGAGGGTCACCTGCATGTGAGAATAACCAAAGTGAACTGCTTGGATTTCACGGGTGTATTTATGCAGGTAGTTCTCTCAGTGGCAAACTTTGGTTTTAGAAGTGGGGGGGGGGGGGGATAATTATTATAATTTGTTTTATCCAGTTGGATAAACAATCCAAAAAGCATACCCGACCTCTCAGAGGAGTCTGCATGGTCCTAAAGCACACCATAGCCTCATTTTGTATCACATTCAAATGATAAAACGGGAGGGGACAAAAATGCTATTTCAGAACCCCCCCCCGTCCCCGTCCCCCTTCCCCAGTGATAGTTGTGCCCCTGAGTTCTCTGCAAAATCAATATGCACGATGATCTCCTCTTTCCGCAGATTATCTTTTAATTCTCTCAGTTTGGAGTATTGGTGTCGAAAGTTGTACATGTGTTTCCCCAACTTCTCTTTCAATCATTTGGAGAAGTCCTCCAGTAGAATATGTAGTGTGCCTCACACCTTTTCTTAAACTGTCAAATGTACAGTGAACTTTCCCATGTTTCCCTCTTTGTTTTTCCTTCTCTCTCTCTCCAGCTCTTCAGATATTTAAGCTCTTTGGCTTGGCAAAGGGAGAACTGTGTACATGCAGTCTTTCTTCAGGTTCTCACAGCAGAAAGACTCATTAGGGTTCTCATTGTTGTTGCAGCTGATCACTGTGATACTGTAGTTTGTCCGCCATGAACTGGAGGTTGGCGTGGGTTTTGCAGAGGCATGTGTCCCTATCTTGGACTGTTGGCTTGACAACCCAAAAAGGACGTCTTTTGCAGAATTCACAGTAGGAAATTGGAATTTCTGAATATTCCCTCAAACTTCTGATAAAGGTTCTGAATTGTGCCATTCAAGAAGCGCTTCTGCTTTTTCTTCTTGTTCCTCGTTAGTGTGTCCCTTTTCCCTGTTGTTGCTCTGCTGTTGTCATCACGTTCATAGAATCTAGTGATTTTTCTCTTCTGTGGCAGTGCTAATTCTGTTACACAGATTTTTCCTGGAGTATTGAAGACTTGATGGCCTGTTTTCATTTGCCCTCATTGCTTTTGCTGAAAAGCAAAAATCTCTGTTTGCGGCTTTGACCAGGCCATACTTTCTCAGGATGTTGCCCATGAGCATTGTTGAAGCCACTTGTTTGACCTTGGCACTGCACTTTTTAAAAAATACTTTTGTGTTAACTCTACAAGGATGGTATTTTGAAACAAAAAAATCATTCTCAAGTTCTTCTGAGTTCCCTTCATTTTCTGTTTTGTCTTTGGGAAATCGTGTCTCTCCATTTTGTTCATCAGTCGATCATACTTTTTTTGTATTTCTCAGCTTTCCGTAAAGCATTATCAAGTTTGACATTTGTCATACTAAGATCTCTGTATGCTTTTGAGCGATCTCTTCCAACCTTTTTCCTTCCAGCAAGTATTCAACTTCTCATTCCTGTTGCAGACCATGAGGAAGGGGTATCAGGGCAGGTGAGTTAGGGGCAGGTATGTTAGCCTCATGTTCTGGCTGCAAGTCATCTGGTGACTGAGGTGGTGTGTTGCCTGATAGGTAGGTATCCATTGCAACTGTTCTCTTTAAAGTCTGTCTTCTATTCCATTGGTTACATTTCCATTGTCTTCTCTTGTTTCTTTGTTCTCGCTTTGTAAGCTCAGAGATAGATTTCACTTCTCCCTTCTCTTTTTTTTCTCCAGTATCTCTCCCTGTCTTTTTGCAGATGTTCCTGGTATCTTATAGGATCATTATTTATTTAGTTTCTATGTCTGTGACCTCTGTGCTGTTTTATGTGGCATCTTCTAAAAATAAAGACAAATACTACTTAGTTTTCAACTTGTGCACCCCTTGGAGCATTTTCTAGATTCAATTAATTTCAATAAGCCTAAAGTAAAAACGAATAAGATAATGGATTTGTCTCATTTCCACCACTTTCTGTAATTTTCACCACACTTAAGTTTGGAAATGACTGTGATGGAAATGACACTTCTACAGTTTCTGGGGGAAATTAACAGACTGCTTAGCATGCTTTGGTTAGTATTACAGCTAGCATATCATTTACACTAAATACATAAAATATCAAATTAAAGAATAACAAATTAAAGAAATTAAAGCCTGTTTGGAAATGACTGACAATTAAAATATTCTCTACACAAGCAATATTTACCTCGATTTTTCTTCAACTTCTGGAACAACTGTCCACTGCAGCCATGTGGTTCAGTGTCACAATATGTTTCCATGGTAACTAAATGAACATTCTCTTGAAAAAACTTTATTAATGAGGAATTTGTCCTCAGTGGTGGAAATGACACCACTCCCAAAGGACAGGTCTATTTTGTGTAAAAAAAAAAACAATATAAAGGGCATACTCACAAATATTAATATAGATGTTATTTAATTGACTCTTTCTGTAGTACATAACATTATATAATGTGTAATTATTAATGTTTTCTCATAGAAAGACCAGAAGCTTAAAAGTCTGGGTCAGGGACAAGGGCAAAATAGTGAAATTTAAGTATAAAATGCATCTGAAAAGTAGCTAGAATACTTGATAGAGAGATGTTTAAAAAAAATGATGGGGTGATTCCAGTGTGAACTTAACATACAAGTATTTGTTTTATTTTGATAAAATCCCCAAAATTGACCAGAGGACATAGTAGTGCCCATAGTTGCATAATCACCCTAAAATTCTACCTGAGTAAAATCATAAAGGTATTTTGTTTTAAATATACAGTACTTAAGTATACACACGTAAATGTAATTTCTAAAATATACTTAAGTATCAAAAGTTAAAGAAAAAGTATAAATAATTACAAATTCCTTATATTAAGCAAACCAGACAGCACAATGTTTTTTAAATTTATGGATAGCCATGGGCACACTCCTAGACTACTTACTTTACACCACTGGGAATGAGGGTTTCTTGTGTTGAAAATGTGCCCTCATTTATAATATTGCTTTGTTAATGTTTCCCTTAATAGTTTACTCTCCATTATGTTGGATGTTGGGGAGGCTGTTGCAAAGATGAAGTTAAATATTGTAACAAAATGTGTTTTTGACGTCTGATTTGCTATTTTTATTTCATTTATGTTATGTTTTACCCCACTGTTTCCCTCTTTATGAACTTGAACGGTATTGATGCAGGCGCTATAGCCTACATTTCACTTTGAAAACGTAATCTAAGGAAGGCTCTACTGCGCATGCTCTTGGGGGTGGGTGACAGATGACGATCGACTTCACTGTACAATACTTTGTGAAAGCCCGCTCTCCGCTCTCGCTGGTTGACAAACACATTTGTGTTGAAGAAGAACCATGCTTCGAGTTGTGTTATCCCGAACTTTTCCTCGGATCTCTGGCATTTCCAATTGTCAGTATTCGGCGGCCGCCATCCCGGTTCCAAGCGCACAGCCCGAAGTCCATTATAACAAGGTAAGCGATAAGCATTGACCTGTTGAATGACCTGTTGAGTAGCTATTATCATTTTTGCACACGACTGAAATGATCGGTTTAGTTTATTTCTGTCATGTGCAAATCTGTCATGTGCAAGGCAACTAGGCATACGTGAGAATTGCAATATCTTTTGGACTAGATGCATTATTATTAACTCTTGTTGACATTAAAACACTTGACCTGATTGAACCTTGTGAGAACGTACTTATCCGATACATTAGGTCAACTGAATTACATATACACTAGATAATTGTTGGGTATGATGGTGTTATGCAAAACTGTAATGTGGCAGACAGCCAGAAACCTTCCTGGGTTGCATTAATACAACTTTTGCTAGAGTCGAAAGACCAGCTTGTACATAGAGCCACAACACACATAATGTACATGCATGTGTTTCTGTTCAATTGTTTTGTAGAAATGTATAAAGAGACTTCTAAACCATTGTAATCTTATGTCAGAGACAGTATCTTACAATACTGCACAAATAAAAACTGAAGGGACGTAATGGGATGCAACTGGACAATAGTGTTTATACTGGCTCCCAATTTATTTTCAGTCTATTGGATCAAAGAGTTATGATAACATATGTAATCTAAACATAGAGCCTAATCAAATCTCCTCTGTCTCATTACAGCTGTTCATCAATAACGAGTGGCAGGATGCCGTCAGCAAGAGGTCCTTCCCCACCATCAACCCAGCCACAGGAGAGGTCATCTGTCAGGTGGCTGAGGCAGACAAGGTCAGTGGCTGGAACTGCCTTGAAACCTGGCCCTGTTCTGTCTAATTACAAGACTTACATTCTCGATTCCTTGGAGTAATCACTGATCTAATATAATTGGATAGGTGAAAGCAGGTGTTCCACTAGCCTACATAGCTTGGACCTATTCAGTCGTAATGACTGTCTCAAGGGAGGAAGGAAGACGGCATTTTTCAAAGCATTTGAACAGGCCCCTCACTGTTTCTGTATTCAACAACACTACATCCTTGGCATGCTAAGACAACGAAGTTGCCTGAAACAGAAACATGACAATTAGGTGTGGTAGGAGGACGAGAGGGTAAAATAAACATGGAAAAAGTTAACTGTAACAACAGGTGTAATTAGAGCACAATCTTGCAGCAGTGTGCATTGTTTTCCTTTCTGTTTTCCATTTTTTAAATTATATAATCTAATATTTCTGATTTGGTTTGCTTGTCTTTTCATCTCCCTCTGTTTTCCATCGGTGGCCTCCTTCTCCCTCTTTCCAGGCAGATGTGGACAAGGCTGTGAAGGCTGCCAGGGAGGCCTTCCGGTTTGGGTCACCATGGCGACGCATGGACGCGTCGGACCGCGGGCTGCTCCTGAGCCGGCTGGCAGACGCAATCGAAAGGGACACAGCCTACCTAGCGGTCAGTGACGCCGTCCCATTACTGCTGGTCAATGGAAATGATTAACCTGAAGTGGTGTTATGAGCGGCTAATTAGATGCACAACATTCCTGGTCTGGCACCCATGCCAAAGAAAGCAGTTGTTTGGGTTGTATTAGAGTTTACTTGTGTGGCACAGTGCTTTGTCTGATGACAAATGTTACCTTCCAGTGGTGGAAATGTTTTACATTTCAGATAGATTTATTTGGCTTGTAAAACAGCAGCGCCATATTTTGCAGAGTCACTGTTAGTCCTGTATTCCACAGGTTGCTGACCTGAGCAGCTCCCACGCTGAAGTCACATGGCAGAGATAGAGACGCAGGGTCACGGCTAGGTCACATGATCAACACTGAGAAACCGCTGAGGAAGTGGAGTAAAATAATTCCTTAGTGCTGCTCTTACAAGACATACACAAAACATATGTGTTGTTTGGTGAAAGTAATAGGGGGGAAGGCTATAGTCGTGAAAGGGTTTTCTCTGGGCTTGTTTTGATAGAAGAATGAACAGCTTCAGCATAGGAAGCTGTCCTACTTTGCCTGGTAAATGAGGCCCTGCTAAAATCAGGTTTCCTTTTGTTTACGCAAGGGATTGGTTCTTGGAGAGAGAAACAAGCTTCTTAGTGTGTGTGTGTGTGTGTGGTGTATTACAAGAGAGTAGGATTGTTAGTACAGTATTTAGATTGGACTTGATTAACTACTGTCAGATTGGCTTATCAGGGGTGCAAGGTCCATCAGGACTGGAAATAGCAATGATTCTGTCCACTGAACCGGCTCCACCTACATGTTAAATATGGATATGGTGTGTATTTGAGGGATTCTGTCCAGAGCCAAGCCAGTGACTCGTCAGTACTTGTAAGACTGGCCAATCTGTTTAAGTAAGTTCAGTCCAATGTCTTCAACATGAACTGTATGTGGCTGTAAATGTTGTATCTAGATACGTTTTGTCGTGTGTGTGTTATGTTGACCACATATACCCTTTTGTTCCCATTTGCCAAGACAAATAAATGGTGTGTGGACGACCATAATCTTTGATTCACTCTGTTGGCGATGAGCCAATGAATTCCCCGGGTTTTGTCTTGCTTTGGATTCTAATGTGACCTAACTAAAGTGAGGGTTACTGGTGTAACTGGACTCTGAACTGATTAACACCCTGTAGCAGTAAATAGTCCCTGTAATTTGATATGACAATGTTATAGTAAAACATCTGTTTAGCCCATTAGCAGCATGTTACAGAGCCTACCTCTAAATACATACTGTATGCTTCTGTGTACAACACTGGATATCTATTAGCTCTTTCTAGGAAGGTATTGCCATTTTTTAAATGAACATTTTTTAGAGGGTAGATCAGCTTTATTATTGCAGATGGCTTCCAGCAATGTAATTGTCTGCATTGTTTCCAATCCCCCATATATTTTTTTGTAAAAAACAACATATATATATATATATATATATATATATATATATACACACACACACTAACGTTCAAAAGTTTGGGGTCACTTAGAAATGTCCTTGTTTTTGTCCATTAAAATAACATCAAATTGATCAGAAATACAGTGTAGACATTGCTAATGTTGTAAATGACTATTGTAGCTGGAAACTGATGATTTTTTTTTAATGGATGATCTACTTAGGCGTACAGAGGCCCATTATCAGCAACCATCACTCCTGTGTTCTAATGGCACGTTGTGTTAGCTAATCCAAGTTTATCATTTTAAAAGGCTAATTGTCATTCGAAAACCCTCTTGCAATTATGTTAGCACAGCTGAAAACTGCTGTGCTGATTTAAAGGAGCAATAAAACTGGCCTTCTTTAGACTATTTGAGTATCTGGAGCTTCAGCATTTGTGGGTTCGATTACAGGCTCAAAATGGTCAGAAACAAAGAACTTTCTTCTGAAACTCGTCAGTATATTCTTGTTCTTAGAAATGAAGGCTATTCTATGCTAGAAATTGCCAAGAAATTGAAGATCTCGTACAACGCTGTGTACTACTCCCTTCACAGAACAGCACAAACTAGCACTAACCAGAATAGAAAGAGGAGTGGGAGGCCCCGGTGCACAACTGAGCAAGATGACAAGTACATTAGAGTGTCTAGTTTGAGAAACAGATGCCTCACAAGTCCTCAACTGGCAGCTTCATTAAATAGTACCCGCAAAACACCAGTCTCAACGTCAACAGTGAAGAGGTGACTCCAGAATGCTGGCCTTCTAGGCAGAGTTCCTCTGTCCAGTGTCTGTGTTCTTTTGCCCATCTTAATATTTTATTTTTAATGGCCAGTCTGAGATATGGCTTTTTCTTTGCAACTCTGTCTAGAAGGCCAGCATCCCGGAGTCGCCTCTTCACTGTTGATGTTGAGACTGGTGTTTTGCGGGTACTATTTAATGATGCTGCCATCTAGATCCTCTGAGGCTGTGGAGGGATCCAAATTGTGGACTTAAAAGAAAACATGAATCATCCGTGTACAATGACACCTTGGTTTGACAATGTTACGTAATACAGAATACAGCCTTGGTACTATCTGTCCTCAATCAAACTTCATCAGTTAGGCCATGGCGGAACTCTGTTGACACTTTGACCTTATTTTGCCATAGGAACTGGAGACCCTGGACAATGGGAAGCCCTATGCTGTATCCTACAGTGTGGACGTGCCCATGGTGGTCAAGTGCCTCAGGTCAGTCACAGTAATATACATTGCAGTGTATGTGTGAGAGCAGTGAAATGCACGCATGCATTTTATCCTTGGGGGATCAGACTTTCAGCTCGACTGCCCCCAGCCTCTGGAAGGCCCCTTCCGGATCAGCTGAAGGCACCACAGACTCTGGGCTCCTTTAAAACGGGCCTAAAAACCTTTCTCTTTAGGAAGGCTTTCTGTTGATAGCTGTGCTCCTTGGTGACCTTGTCCCTTGTAGTGTCAGCTGTGTTCTTTGTGTCAGTTGCCTTCTAACATTCTATTTTTATTTTATGCACTTTGATATTATTCTGTATATTGAAAAGGGCTTTACAAATGTAATACATTAATATTATTACTTTCTGCAATCCAAAATGTATGAGTTGTCATGAATCTTAAGTGCCAAATGTGGCGTTATGCTATATGGCTGAATGTTTATGTTACATTTCAAGTGTGTGTGAAGTTGTAGGGCGAAGCAGAGACAGAATGGTGGGAAAGAGAGGGGGAGAAAGAGGGTGAGACTGACTGTGAATTAGTTCTTAAAAGAATGTGACTGCAGACTGCCAAACCTCCCTTATTTGATTGGCTGGCACACAGCACCATGACCTAGACTGCTTACTGTATACTCACTGTGCATCCAATCACTATCTCAATCTACTGTCTGCTTGTTTACCTTTGAATGGATTGGAAATAGACTCATTTACAGTTTCCTTCTTAGACAAAATCCACATTTCCTTCTACTCTTGATATCTAAAACTATAGTTGCTGCAGATCTATTTCATAAGAAACATTTATACTTGGTAGCCCTACTGAGTCTAGTGTCCTGGTACTTACTGAATATGGAATGTAGTGAGTACACCCCCAAATCCCTTTTGATGTATCTGAAAGGTGTAATATTTTTGAGGATTCTTGAGTCCAAGTGTTTACTGTCTGTGTGTGCACAGGTACTGTGCGGGCTGGGCAGATAAGTGGGAGGGGAAGACCATTCCCATCGATGGAGACTTCTTCTGCTACACCCGTCATGAGCCCATCGGTGTGTGTGGCCAGATCATCCCGGTGAGTGAAGGAACTGTTCAGGGGTTAGCGATGGACCTTGATGAATCTTAAGCTGTTCAGGGGTTAGAGATGGACCTCCTTGATGAATCTTAAGCAACATTCTCAATATACTTTCTCAATATGTAATTTAAGGCGACACCCTGCCTCCAAACCTGGTAGAGCTGCAAGGATGTGTTGTATAAATATAGTGGCAGCCTGGACTTTAATGTGTTGAGTGCCTGCATGGATTTATGTCTGTGTACTTTGCACACGTTTGACATGGTCTGTCTTCACTCTACCGTTCACTGTCTTCCTCTATCTTCCCTCAGTGGAACTTCCCTCTGCTGATGCAGGCATGGAAGCTGGGGCCAGCTCTGGCTACAGGCAACACTGTGGTGATGAAGGTGGCTGAGCAGACCCCCCTCACTGCCCTGTATGTGGCCAGTCTCATCAAGGAGGTTGGTACACTAACACACACACACACCCTCCTTACCACATTCCTTAAGCTCCCTCTCTATCTCCTCTCTCTCTCTCCTCTCAGGTTGGTTTCCCTCCAGGTGTGGTGAACATCCTGCCTGGTATGGGTCCATCTGCTGGTTCTGCCATCGCCTCCCACATGGATGTGGATAAGGTGGCTTTCACAGGATCTACTGAGGTAAGACAGACCGCCCATACCTCAGGCATCTCAAAGAACTGAGTCACTGCTTTCAAAGGGCCAATGTGTTTTGGTGTATTAGTGTGTGTATGAGAATGAATCCTGTACTGTCTAAGCAGCTCCATGCTCTATGTGTCCAGGTAGGTCACCTGATCCAGCAGGCATCTGGCTCCAGCAACCTGAAGAAGGTCACTCTGGAGCTGGGAGGAAAGAGCCCCAACATAATCATGTCTGATGCCAACAGTGAGTATGGCTCAAGGCGACTTTACTTTTGGGATGGGCATCCAGTTAGAAATATGTCAAAAATGGGAACACTTCATTTGGATAGTCTGCTACAGATTATTTAGCAATATCTTAAGCAAAGTGTGGTGTCCGTTTTATTTATGAAGTACCAATTGCAGCAGGCAGCTGCTACTTTTACAACAAAGGACATCTACCACAGGAGGCTGGGGGGATGAGTTATAGGAGTACAGGCTCATTGTAATGACTGTAATGGAATCAATGGAACGGAGTCAAACGTGGTTTCCATATGTTTAACGTGTTTGTTACTGTTCTGTTTATTCCATTCCAGCATTACAATGAGCCTGTCCTCCTATAGTACCTCCCACCAGCCTCCTTCATTCCAGCATTACAATGAGCCCGTCCTCCTATAGTACCTCACACCAGCCTCCTTCATTCCAGCATTACAATGAGCCCGTCCTCCTATAGTACCTCCCACCAGCCTCCTTCATTCCAGCATTACAATGAGCCCGTCCTCCTATAGTACCTCCCACCAGCCTCCTCTGAAATCTACTAAGGCGTGTGCATGTTTGCCTGTGTGTCTTTATTTGTTTGATTGCGATTGCTGTGTCTGACTTAGCTGATATGTTTTGACTGGAGGTTATACACCTTCCGCTTCAAGTCGAAACTTTGCTCAGCTATAATTTTTGCACCGCAGTGACAAATGCAGGATAGGGCTAGAAAACATACCTCAGTCCAGGGATGGAAGATGTCACAGTACTCCTAATTATCCCATTATCTGACATGGAAAACCGAGAAGATTGAAATACTGCTAGTTTTTTTAACTGCCTTTTTCATCAGCATGCTAGGCTAGCTAATGCTAAAGCAGCCCATTGGATTCCACAACTCTTCCGGCAGCTACTCACCCCAAGGCCAGGTGTCAATTTCATGGAGTCCAATGCTGCAAAACGTCAAGTGGAAACATATCGGCTATGTATGACTGTGTTCTCTCTCTCTTTCTGCAGTGGCGGAGGCGGTGGAACAGTCCCACTTTGCCCTGTTCTTTAACCAGGGCCAGTGCTGCTGTGCCGGCTCCCGTACATACGTGCAGGACACCATCTATGATGAGTTTATGGAGCGCAGTGTGGAGCGGGCCAAGAGCAGGGTGGTGGGAGACCCCTTCAACATGAAGACTGAGCAGGGACCGCAGGTTAGAAATACTGCATGGTGCACACGCCCAGACGAGTAGAGTAGGAGTTGAAGACACGCCCAGACGAGTAGAGTAGGAGTTGAAGACCCGCCCAGACGAGTAGAGTATGCATACATACTTGCATGCATACATATACACAAGCACATGTAGTCTGGTTTGGTTTATAGCTCTCTCCCTAACACATTAATAAGGCACCCACTTACGAGCACTGTAAAACGGTTCCCTATCTAGGTGGATGAGGAACAGTTCAAGAAGATTCTGGGCTACATCAGCAGTGGGAAGCGTGAGGGGGCCAAGCTGATGTGCGGGGGAGGAGTGGCTGCAGACCGTGGCTACTTCATCCAACCAACCATCTTTGGCGATGTCCAGGACGGCATGACCATCGCCCGTGAGGAGGTACAGCATGGCATTGGCATTATTAACAACTCACTCTGTCAAGATTCACCATTTTGGCTCCTGGGGCTGCCTTGGCAGAACCCATGAAAATGGAAAGAAAAGCCTGTATATTTTGGTTGTCTAAAGTATATTGGTGTGGCTATTCTGAAGCTAGAATCCTTAGTTGCTACATTCATTTTAGAACTTGTAAATTAATGATATACAGTTGAAGTCAGAAGTTTACATACACCTTAGCCAAATACATTTAAACTCAGTTCTTCACAATTCCTGATATTTAATACTAGTTAAAAATCCCTGTCTTTGGTCAGTTAGGATCACCAATTTATTTTAAGAATGTGAAATGTCAGAATAATAGTAGAGAATTATTTCAGCTTTTATTTTCTTTCATCACATTCCCAGTTGGTCAGAAGTTTACATACACTTAATTAGTATTTGGTAGCATTGTCTTTAAATTGTTTAACTTGGGTCAAACGTTTCAGGTAGTCTTCCACAAGCTTCCCACAATAAATTGGGTGACTTTTGGCCCCTACTTCATGACAGAGCTGGTGTAACTGAGTCAGGTTTGTAGGCCTCCTTGCTCGCACTCGCTTTTTCAGTTCTGCCCACAAATGTTCTATGGGATTGAGGTCAGGGCTTTGTGATGGTCATTCCAATACCTTGACTTTGTTGTCCTTAAGCCATTTTGCCACAACTTTGGAAGTATGCTTGGGGTCATTGTCCATTTGGAAGACCCATTTGCGACCAAGCTTTAACTTCCTGACTGATGTCTTGAGATGTTGCTTGAATATATCCACATCATTTTCCTCCCTCATGCTGCCATCTCTATTTTGTGAAGTGCACCAGTCCCTCCTGCAGCAAAGCACCACCACAACATGACGCTGCCACCCCCGTGCTTCACGGTTTGGATGGTGTTCTTCTTCGGCTTGCAAGCCTCCCCCTTTTTCCTCCAAACATAATGATGGTCATTATGACCAGTTCTATTTTTGTTTCATCAGACCAGAGGACATTTCTCCAAAAAGTACGATCTTTGTCCCCATGTGCAGTTACAAACCGGAGTCTGGCTTTTTTTATGGCGGTTTTGGAGCAGTGGCTTCTTCCTTGCTGAGTGGCCTTTCAGGTTTATGTTGATATAGAACTTGTTTTACTGTGGATATAGATACTTTTGTACCTGTTTCCTCCAGCATCTTCACAAGGTCCTTTGCTGTTGTTCTGGGATTGATTTTCACTTTTCACACAAAAGTACAGTCATCTCTAGGACACAGAACGCATCTCCTTCCTGAGCGGTATGACGGCTTCGTGGTCCCATGTTGTTTATACTCGCATACTATTGTTTGTACAGATGAACGTGGTTCATTCAGGCATTTGGAAATTGCTCCCAAGGATGAACCAGACTTGTGGAGGTCTACAATTGTTTTTCTGATTTCTTTTGATTTTCCCATGATGTCAAGCAAAGAGGCACTGAGTTTGAAGGTAGGCCTTTAAATACATCCACAGGTACACCTCCAATTGACTCAAATGATGTCAATTAGCTTATCAGAAGCCTCTAAAGCCATAATTTTCTGGAATTTTCCAAGCTGTTTAAAGGCACAGTCAACTTAGTGTATGTAAACTTCTGACCCACTGGAATTGTGATACACTGAATTATAAATTATATAATCTGAGGAAACAATTGTTGGGAAAATTACTTGTGTCATGCACAAAGTAGATGTCCTAACCGACTTGCCAAAACTATAGTTTGTTAACAAGAAATGTGTTGAGTGGTTGAAAAATGAGTTTTAATGTCTCCAACCTAAGTGTATGTAAACTTCCTGAATTGAACTGTATACCCATTAATTAAACGTATAAATGCCTCATGAGGGATATCACGGATGGTCAGTTCTTGCATCCATAGCACTGTCTATGAATTTGAGTGGTTACATTTTTTCCATCCCTTAGCTTTTTAGCTAAACTGTGGCGAGGAGAACACTTTTGTTTCAATGAAGTATTCTAGCTCTAAGGAAAGTAGCCAGACAAGCTCATACATGTGTAACATGTTCTCTTCAGAGAACATATCTCTTTCGATTAGATTCTTTAAATTAATTTATCCTCTATAACACTGCCTTTGTCTGTGTTCAGATCTTTGGGCCGGTGATGCAGATCCTGAAGTTTAAGACTCTGGAGGAGGTGGTTGAGAGAGCCAACGACACAAAGTACGGCCTGGCAGCTGCTGTCTTCACCAAAGACATCGACAAGGCCCACTACATCTCTAGCGGAATTCGCGCTGGCACTGTCTGGTACGCTGATTTTCTAGCTTACTTTATTTTACATTATGTCTATCAAATTATCAATTTCTTTCCGTTGTATAAAGGTCCAGAAGTTGGCCCATTATAATACGATAATTGTGTATGTGGTTTGTCCATTTCTTTCTCCTAAGGATTAACTGCTATAATGTGTTTGGAGCACAAGCCCCCTTCGGTGGCTACAAATATTCTGGTAACGGTCGTGAGCTGGGAGAGTATGGCCTGGACAACTACACTGAAGTGAAAACGGTAAGGACCCCATCACTACCACAATACTGTAGGAGAAAATGTTCAGGCCACATACGTAAATGTATGGACGCTGTTGCCACACGTTGCATACGTAATAAACAGCAACATCTCACAAGCAGCTGTATCTATGTTCACAAAATGTGTTCATGTCAAAGCTTCAAAACATATTTTATTCTTTACCTCAGGTAACGATCAAGGTCCCTCAGAAAAACTCGTAAAGACGTCAGAACTCTGCCTCCAATCAAGGAAACTAACTGACCATAGGGAAGGCTCTATGGAACTAAATCAGCCTTTATTTTGTTTCACAGAGTCCTCAGTTATTCAGTTGGACTTTAGTGTTACTTAGCCTCTGTACTCATCTCTAACTTCATGTAAAGAATTTCCAAACAAGATGAGAAAACAATTACAGGCATGGTGCTGTTAGTTTACACCCAGCTTGTTGTACAGCCTTGTCAAACTTCAACAGCTTATTTTAAGCACTTCATAGAGCATGCCATAATATTTCATAATACTTATTTCAGTCATTATGTTCATCCTGTTTTAATATGGTGAATCCCTGCTACAATGCAGAGTAGTTTTGTACTCTTGTAGAGTGAAAGTGTGAACTTTGAAAGGATTTTGGATAATAAATGCACTTGATACTCGCTATTACTTGTTTTTAACATAGTCTCATCTGATTGGACACAAACAATCATTTAGAAAGTGTTTTATTAATCGGAAAACAATTCAAATGCTTTTATGGAGGAAAACAGTATGGGATTAAAAAATATAGATATTGACTGAAAAGAAACATCACAGAACTAACTGGCAGTTCTAGTGCCACACAACAATATGTCTCAACATATGTACATTATCTAGGTTGAAGTGTGTAACTCTGGATTGCAGTTTGAAAATAGGCTGCTGTATTACGCTCAGGTGTAATGATAATGATATAGCATTTAGGGAAGAAGTAACCAAAGAGTATACCATACAGACTGCACAGCACAGAGAAAGGATTGACGAAGAGTGTGTGCTTTCCTTTGGTAGACAGGTGCACCGTCAGAGAGATGACCCAAGAGATGAAGAAGATAAGCAAGCTGAAAGTGATAGATTTACCCTCGTTGTAGTTTTTGGGCAGGTCAGTTCCCATGTAGGCAAAACTAAAGCATGCAATACCCAGCAAAACGGCAAACAGTACTATCACATAAAAGATGGGGATGACTCCATATGTGCAATCCAAAATTATCTCGCTATACAATGTTATCTGATTGGGCTTGGGTCCTTCAATGGCTATCCACAAAATGCACAGAAACAGCATTATGACAGTGGTTGTGATAATAGTGATCCACTGACCACCATGCTTGACCCAGAAATCATACGCTTTGGGCAGTTTGGCGGCCATTTTGAAGATACAGACAATCTGGAAGGAGCGAACAGCGAGACAGGACAGGCAGGCCACATAGAAGACTACAAACACAGAATTGCGTAAGGTGCAGATGGCCTCTGTGGGTTTGCCGATGTAGAGGAAGACGCTGATGGAGGACATGGACAAGCAACACAACATGAAGAAGCAGAGCCTCCCACCGGCTGACTTTACCACAGGGGTGTCATTCTTACAAAGGAACAGAACCAAGATGGCCATTGAGATGAGGATGATGGAGCTGGCCTGGAACATCAGAAAAATGGCCAACGAAGCATCAGAATGCAGATACTCTATAGAGCGCTTAGTGCATGATGTACTGCCATTCCTGGCCCACTCATCCTTTTGGCATGCTATGCAGCTGTAGGGATCGGCTGTTTGGGAGAGGAAGGGAAGAGAACGTCTGGGTGACAGATTGTAATATGTGAACAGATAACAATCATTCTTATCATAGGTGTTCTTTCTGACCTCTTGACCTGTCCAGGAAAAACTCCAGGCAAAAACAGAAAGTCATGTTGCTCAGTACCTGTGTGGTTGATGTACTTTCCATCAGAGCAGATCTCACACTCAAAACAGCAGGTGTGGAAGCCAGTTTGAACTCTTCTGGAGCCAGATGTACACTCACTAGAACACTGCAGAACTGGAGCCTGCAAGAAGTAGGAACAGCTTAAAATATCACTGGAAAAGACCAGCATCAGTTATCAATCCTTTGAATGCCACGCAATGTTTTGATGGTGTATAATGTATACTTGCATGTTTTTGAACAATGTAGTACAAACCTTTGTGCCCTCAAACCAATGTATGAGAGTTTCATTAATATGGAAGCTTGGTGTGGGGTTGGTAAGGTATGAGCCAATGTCCACATTAGAACATGTTTTATTTTTGCAGTCCCAGTGTACAATGTCGTAATGAGCCGGTGGGTCCCCGTTCTCATCAAACTCTATACTTTGATCATCCAATTTGAATTTGACCTGTTTTAGTGCCTCCGTGACCTGGGAATGCAACACAAAATGGTCAAATAAAAGATCATGTCAATTAATAATCATATTTTTGGTGATGTGGTTGACCATAAGGCTTCATATTGAAGGAGATGCAGCTCACTTACCATGTAAGGATAAGCAATGAATTCTGAGTTGGCACAGTTCCCCGTCCCACACCGCAAAACATTGTGGAGTGCATGAGCCACAGCATACACTGCAGAGTAGATGACAAAGCTGTATGTCGGGTCCTCCCCAATAATTGTCTGGGCACTGGTGGAGTTGCAGTCAGAGCAAATCTGACCACATCTTTCCTTCAAGTCCATGTCAGTGCATGCATTCTCATGTCTGGATTTTACTGTGTTGTTAATGAACTCATCAAATCCTCTCAGGTCCTTGTGCCTCTGTACAGTGACACCTAAGACCGTCCCTATCCTCTCAATCTGACTCTTCTTGATCAACTCTTGGTTCATGGACCATGTCTCACTAGCGATCCATATCTTCTCCTTCACTCTGAGATCTATGGCCTTTTGGATGAAAGGAATGACAAACTCCACATTGGCAAAGACTACAATAACCTGGACATTGAACATGGCAATGTTGTTGAATAGACGCCCTATTAAGGATTGGTTTTGGGGAATGGTGTCTTGGTACGCCAAACAGATGTTAGCTGGTCTAATCTTATCCTGAAAAACTGTCAAGGCATCTCTGCTGTAGTCATTGTCACCACCGATGAAAGCCACCCAGTTCCAGTTAAATTGTTGGAGTATACGGACTATAGACTCCACCTGATATTTGTCGCTGGGAATGGTTCGGAAAAAGGAGGGAAATCTGTTTTTTGAGCTCAGTTGGACACTTGTTGCCCCATGAGTCACCTGTTGAAGTAAAACACAAATCGATAATGCTTTTGTGAGAACAAGGATTGTTACAGTGCAGGTACATTTATTTTGCAGTGTTCTACAGAACCATTCCTGAAGAGTACAAACACAAGGCAGCTACTGTATAAATAGCACCATCATGAGGTTATATTGTGCCATAAAACACTACTTACCATTGGAATCATCTCAGACATGTACAGAGGGGCGACACTGATGGTTTGGCTGCTGCCAAACGGGCCAGTGACTGAGATGACTTTAGGTCTGTAGTTTGTACCGTTCCACACGGGGATGCCTCCTCTTCCCTTTTGGGTCAGAAAGTCCAGAGCAGCCCCATAACTGAGCAAGTCAGAGCAGTAGTCAAAAATCTCATAGCCCAGGCTGACACCAGGCAACAGCAATGTGGAGTTGTTGATCTCTTCAATAGCAAACCTCATGACTTGAATCTGCTGGTAGCTTGCTGAGGAAAATTTAAACCTGGGATGTAGAAGGTTGCATAGTTTTACTGTCCATGTGGGCAACAAAAAAGGTTTGGCATTTACGGTATTTTTTTTTCCCCCCAGTGGTGAAAGCAGACTTGGCCTTACCTGTGACATTGAAGCACCTCAGGTTTTCTGTTTTCAGTGTCAGTCGCTGGACCAGTCCCTCCATACTTCTCATGCAGCTGGAATAGTCCCCCCACAATGTAGTCTCCATCCAGGCTCAGTCGTGGTAAAGAGGAGCATGTGTCACTTTGTTTCACCAGGTGAAATGACACCATCACCACAAGAAACAACATTGTAGGTTTCTAAGTAAGAGAGAGTTGTTAGAGCTGAGGCTGAAATGCTCTCCATCTACTGAGGTGACTGATACCAATCATCTCACTCTGTTTTACATGTTGCGTTACTTCCTTGTTCGTGTTCCATGCCCCAGATACCTGGATAACCACATCCACCTATCCATGGTTAGGCTATTATGGAAAAATGTCTTGAGGTTTATGAAAATATCTTTCACATATCCATTTATACAAAATAATTAGACATTTCCACCAGAGGAGGCTGGTGGGGGAGCTATAGGAGGACGGGCACATTAATGGATGGAATGGAATAAACAGTAGCGGTGCGTGGGTAAAATCACTGGGGAAGCCAAGCCAGAATAAAAAGCCATATTACAACCTGTTTTGTGATAATTGCATTGTGCTCTATAATCTGTGCTCTATAACCTGTTAGTTCATATGCCTTGCGACTGTGATATATATGCCTAAGGCCGAGACAATAAGAAGACACAGTGGCAAAATAAATTCAACCACACCTTTGTTTCATCACAAAACCAGAAAGCAACCTCTGTCTCAACCTCTGTCTGGTGCAGTCCACAAAGCATATTGCATGTAACAATCCGTTACATGACCTACAGCATGGTCAAGCAAGTTACTGATTCTGACATTTTAGGACCACTAAACAACTATTGATTTAGAACCATGGTGAGTTACCGCAAGTTGCAAAGGAAACATGAGCTGCCTCCACTATACCTGCACCTTTTCACCTTCAACATTATCAAATCACCTGTGCTTTGTCTAATACAGTGACAGCTAAAAGATACCAAAAACAATTTAGTCCAATCAACATAAGCTGCCCGTTCGTGCAAATAGAAAAAACATGTTGACTCACCCTACTTGTAGAGAAACGCCAATGCCATCCTCCTCTCATGTTGATGAAACGTTTTTTTACTCTGTCATACAGTACACACTTTCATGTTTTGATGTCCTAGGCTACCCTGGCTAAAATGCTTGCTCGCTAGCCTAATTTCCTTTCATGGGCATGTGTGCGCCAGGACCACTCACAGTTGAGCTCTATACTGATTGGCTATTATTTTATACAAAAGGCTTGCTTTGCATTCAATGCTACTGGTGCCATCAATGTCATACTCTTTTGGACCAGACAGCATCAGATAGATGGCCTACCCATACAGAGACAAACAGTGCTGTTTAGCTCGCTCGGATGCGTTCTCCGGTGAGATTTGGGGAATTTTGGGGGGGAACCTGGCTTTCCTTTGCATCCATGAATATACACCACTGGGAATACATGGAATGGTTTTGAACATGGAAACAACCTTTGACTTTGTTCAATGTACTGTATTTCACAATGAGCCCGTCCCTCTATAGGTCCTCCCACCAGCCTCCTGATTTTCAATCAGTTTTTAAACCCAGAGACACATCATTGTGAGACTTACGGGAATGCTTGCGAAACAGACAAAGCAGAACAGGATGGGGTTTGGTGTTTGAGAAGTCAATGAGAAGTGAAAAATTCTTCCTTAGTTCATTTTCTCAAAATCTAAAGACACAATCTAGATCTGAACCAATGTCTTAAGTAGTTGAACATGTTATTACGCCAACCTCATGAAAGTGACAAGATTTCCTTTTGCCTTGCAGCATTGCATTGCAGAGGCATTTGCAGGGCGTTCTGTGTGGTGCATATGTTGGATTTATCGAACGTATGAGTCAAACTGTATGCTTAGACGGTTTGACAGAAATGGTAGAAGGTGAATGTTGAACTTTTGTTTCACAAATATCCAGATGATGCTGCGTACCATTTTAAGCTGTCGGCGTGATCGAATAAGACCTGATGACGAGTTTCTGTACATGAGCTTAGCTAGCACACTTCGCCATAACATTGCCTACAAGCGTCATCTCGGATTTCTATTGGAGAAGTAGGCCAACTATGCTGAAAGAGTAAAGTGTGTGTGTGTGAGAGAGAGCAAGTTCTCTCACACTGTACTATGCAATTTACATATGCTCATCATCATTTGCATCTGAAAGGCACTGTTCATTCACCACTTGTTGCCATCCCCACATTATAGCTTGAAACAGAGTTTTACATCAGTCCTGCCTAGGGTTGCATGTAGTGACCAAGGTGGCTCCGATAGACATGGCAGCTCTGTTTCTAGCTCCAAATGTTAGATGGGACCAATACAATTTCAATGGGAGGGTATATTACTGGTAACCTTCAAAGTTTACCAGTAAACTACCAGAATTTGGGTAATTTCAAGTTTCTTTGGAATTTTATCACAGGACTTCTAGTGGCCTTTTTGGGTACTTCTGATTATCACAGGTGTCTATCTCTGGCCCTCTGTGTGGCCTTATCACATGTAAATAGATAAATGAATAAGATAACATGATTTAAAAATTAAAATAAATAGAATGACAAGCTGTAAAACATTTTCCTCAATATAAACGTTCATGTTTTTGCACCCAACTGGTGGCAGTTGTGAAAGACAATCAAGTTGGAAGAGTTGCAGAGTTTATTGAAAATAATGCCATTGTTTAGATTTTTTCATTCACTAGGCTATTTTCTCATTAACCAGGCTATTTTCTCATTAACCATAAGGTGTATCCACCAGAAACTCATGGACAATATGGACCCAAATATACACTTAAAAAAATACTATGAAAGCATTTAAAAAAGTTATTCAAGTATAAAATGACCAATGTTACCATAGATTACATGTTAATTACCAAAATTACAGAATGTTCCAGGAACTTTGGTAAATTACCAGTGGCTTTGCAACCCTAGTTCTGCAGTCTTGTGTGTAAAATAGTTATGGCATTCTGTTTAAATCTTCAATATACAGTGCCTCACAAAAGTATTCCTCCCCCTTGGCATTTTTCCTATTTTGTTGCAGTACAACCTGTAATTTAAATGAATTTTTATTTGGATTTCATGTATAAATAGTCCAAATTGGTAAAGTGAAATGAAAAAAAAAATTGCTTGTTTCAAAAAAATTCTACAACAAAAAAATACAGAAAAGTGGTGCGTGTATATGTATTCACACCTTCGCTATGAAGCCCCTAAATAAGATCTGGTGCAACCAATTACCTTCAGAAGTCACATAATTATTTAATGAAGTCCACCTGTGTGCAATCTAAGTGTCACATGACCAGTCACGTGATCTCTATACATACACACCTGTTCTGAAAGGCCCCGGAGTCTGCAACACCACCAAGTGGCACCATGAAGACCAAGGAGCTCTCCGAACAGGTCAGGGACAAAGTTGTGGAGAAGTACAGATCAGGGTTGGGTTATAAAAAAAAATCTGAAACTTTGAACATCCTACAGAGCACCATTAAATCCATTATAAACAAATGGAAAGAATATGGTACCACAACAAATCTGCCAAAACTCAGACCAGGTAAGGAGGGCATTAATCTGAGGCAACAAAGAGACCAAAGATTACCCTGAAGGAGCTGCAGAGCTCCACAGCGGAGATTTGAGTTATCTGTCCATAGGACCGCTTTAAGCCGTACACTCCACAGAGCTTCACAGAAGAGTGGCCAAAAAAAAAAGCCATTGCTTAAAGAAAAAAGTAAGCACACACATTTGGTGTTCACAAAAAGGCATGTGGGAGACTCCCCAAACATATGGAAGAAGGTACTCTGATGAGATTAAAATTTAGGTTTTTACCATCAAGGAAAACGCTGTGTGGCGCAAACACAACACCTCTCATCACCCAGAGAACATCATCCCCATCACACTGTGGGGATGTTTTTCCATTGGCAGGGACTGGGAAACTGGTCAGAATTTAAGGAATGATGGATGGCGCTAAATAGAGGGAAATTCTTGAGGGATACCTGTTTCAGTCTTCCAGAGATTTGAGACTAGAGGTTCACCTTCCAGCTGGACAAGGACCTTAAGCATTCTGCTAAAGCAACACTTGAGTGGTTTAAGGGGAAACAGTTAAATGCCTCAGAATGGCCTAGTCACAGCCCAGACCTCAATCCAATTGAGAATCTGTGGTATGACTTAAAAATTTCTGTACACCAGCAGAACCCCATCCAACTTGAAGGAGCTGGAGCAGTTTTGCCATGAAGAATAGGCAAAAAGCCCAGTGGCTAGGTGTGCCAAGCTTATAGGGAGGGGGGGGGGGGGGGGGGGGGGATAGTTATGTAACCTCAAGTTTCCTGTTTTCTCTAATTTCTTGTTTGTTTCACAAATATTTTGCATCTTCAAAGTGGTAGGCATGTTGTGTAAATCAAATGATACAACCCTGCCAAAGAAAATCCATTTTAATTCCAGGTTGTAAGGCAACAAAATAGAAAAAATGTCAAGGGGGGTGAATATTTTCACAAGCCACTGTACACCCACACAAAAATAAATCCCTCAAATGTCCAGCTTCCACAAAAACGTTCAGAGCTTATAACAAGAGTCATTTAATATTCAATCCTACAAGGACACTTAAATATTTTATAAGAATTACACTTAAGTTCATTTATGTCAATGTTCCAATAGGGACAGAAGTTTCCAGCACAGCAAGCTTGTCCTGAAAATAAGAAATAGGTCAATTTTAAAATGGCTGGTATGACAAACACTTGCAACTGAAACTGACATTGAAACTCAAGTAGGCAGCATTGAAACATTGACTAGACTATATGAAAACTAACCTTTGTGGATGGTTTCCAAAACCTCCCCAGCTCCTCTAGGGCTGGTCCTTGGTAATCTTCTCTCCACTCGGCAGGCTCCATTTACCCCTGCAGAAACGCTGCTGCTTCGTCCACCAAAGCCATCTGTCCAACCGCCACTCTCTCAACCTTTGATCCTTCTATCCCAGCAACCTGCTCCTTAACTTTCTTTGACACCTTAGCATTTGTGGTGACAACACACAACATGTTCCACTGAGCTACCTCCTTAACCACAGTATTCTCCTCAGGAATATTGCCCATCTTTACCTCCACCTCTGTACCCTCAGGTATCTCCTCCTCGGGTACATGTTCCAAAGTTACACTTGCTGTCACTTGGCCTGTGCCATTCTCTTCAGCCTCCACCACCTCCTTCTCAGCCCCGTTTGTCCCCAATCGGCTCCTCCACACCCCCTTCTTTTCTGGCTACCACCCCCTCTCTCACTTCTATCCCTTACTGCACCCCATCTACCTTATTCATAACAGCGACTGACATGTTTTTCTCCTCCTGCCAAGGAGCGACTGCCAAACTTTTAAACTTCACCTTCTCCTCCTCTTTATAAGTGACTACCAAGGTCTCCTCCACCCTTTCCTCGCTGTTTGGCTGTCTCTCCTCAGCCTGAATGGGTAAACTCTTCTCCCTGTCCTCCAACTCTCCAGGGTTGACTGGTGATCAGGCTTTTCACTGAAGGATACTTCAAGGCTGGCCCTGGTTACATCAGGGAGAACCACAGGTTACAGATCAGCATACATTGTATTGACTAATTCATCTAAGATGAATTAAAGAGAAAAAAGGTGGTCCAGCATTAACTGTGTTGTATACTTACAAAACTCTGGCAAGTCAGACAGAATCACAGCAGGAGCACACAGAGTGAGGGCCATACAGCTCCTCCCACCTAACAAGATATAACAACCAGGGGTGTAATCATTCCTCCAAAACGTTTTGCAACGGAGATTTCAGTTTGGAGTAAACGAGTTTCTATTGGACAAATTCAGGTAGGTCTCTCCCTGTTTCGTTAGCTTCCGTTTGGTTTCGAGTGAATAAACCTCTACTTAACCAGTGCAAAAAACAATGCATGACAACTAAATGACTTAATGATTTTATTATTATCAGTGTCCTACACACTGATCATGACCACCGTCTATGTAACTTGTGACGGAATTATTGAGCGAATGATTGATTGACAGTGGTGTAAAGTAAAAAATACTTTTAAGTACAACTTTTTGGGGATACCTGTACTTTACTATTTATATTGACAACTTTTTATTTTACTACAGATATTCCGGAGAAAAAAAACGCTTTACTCCCATACATGTTCCCGGACACCCAAAAGTACTCCTTACATTTAGAGAGCTTAACAGGACAGAAAATGTTCCAATTCACAGATTTATCAAGAGAACTCGCGGGCATCACCACTGTCTCTGATTTTCCAGGCTTACTAAACACAAATGCTTTGTTTGTAAATTATGTCAGTGTGCCCCTGGCTATCCAGAAATAAAATAGTGCTGTCTGGTTGGCATAATACAAGGAATTTGAAAAGGTTTATCATTTACTTTTGATACATAAGTATATTAAAAATAAAATACTTACTCAAGTAGTATTTTACTGGGTGACTTACTTTTACTTGAGTATTAAGGTATCTTTACATTTAATCAAGTATGACAATTGGGTACTTTTCCCAGCACTGGATATAGAAATAGATCAGATTGGTCGAGGTTACTGTTGAGACTCTAAAAAGACAGTTTACCTTCCCACTGTGCTATTGTACGGGATTTGGCGCTGCGCTCTCAGGTGGATTTCATGACAGTCATAGTACAGTGCAGGTAGAGACGCTGTGGAACAGAGTACGGATTATATAAATCACTATTCACTACCGTTGTGGAAACATTTGTTTACCATAAAATCACATATCACTGCCACGGTTAGGCTTTGGGGGAACAGGAACGCATCCACAGTGAAACGCAGGACATTTGACTCTCGGGAGAAGAACAGAGACTGACTGCCTTTCCGCTTGCTGTCCACCATACATCTAAAACACATACACGCGGATATACCCACCACTAGAATAGATACAAATGCTATAGCTACATCAGTGTGTGAGAACTTAAGTGTCTGATTACCCAAAGTTGTGAATTACTTCATGGCGGGGTGTGGTATGTGGGTCCTTGGATGTCGTAACAAAGCAGGAATCAACAAACACACCCATCTCTGGGGACAAAAGCTGCATAGGCTTTGAAGTACATTGGCTCCCCAAGCATGTAGCTCTCTTCTGACGACAATTGTTCCCATCTCTCTAGATGTTGAGAAAAATATTTTCCCCTCATTCTCTGCACCTTAAAATCAACTTGCCAACTCTTGTAATGGGTCATGTTTACTTACCATTGCATGCAGTGAGCCTAAAGATGCGTTTGCCATTCATACTCTTCAAGAGAGTGCGGTCATGCACCTCGGGTACATAACCAACTTTGTAGGAGTAGTGGAATCTTAAGGAAATAGATGGTAAACGGCAAAAAAAACTCATTCACACAGTAGTAAGACTGAAGTATAAATGTCTACTGTAGGCTAATCTATTGGGCACTATACCGGTTATATATGCACTGAATGCGGAGGTTGAGAGGTATGGCTCTTATCATTGGCCCTTGTGGTTCTGGAGAAAAATGAAGTGAGCTGGAGTACACCAGCTGGCCATTCATGGTCTGGAAGTCATTAACAGAATAAAGAGTACATATTTTAGGGTCAGTTTAAGAGAGTGTGCTCCAAATGGATAGTGAGGGCAAAATGTATCCCAACACATTTTACCGTTTGAGTACTGCCACCGTCATTCAGGTCATAATGGAAGTAAAAGAAAAGTGGGGTGCCCAGGAAGAGCATGGAGGCCAGACACCTAAACCTGAGCTGACCTCTGTTGATGCGCCCGGAAATCCCGCACCACACCTCCACTCCACGCGGATTTACGCACGGGAGAGAAGTGGTTGCGCTCTGGACTATTTTGTGGCGGAAGCAATAGGTTGGTCAAGATACTGGGGAAACGTATTTTCCCGGTGACTGGTCTGAACAAGTCCCTATCGACGATGGGAACCGCCGAGTGCTGGAACATGGGAAGGAAGTAGTATGGTGGTTCTGACCGAGGGGCACCGATGGCATCGTCTTCCCCTGTCCGAGGCCTGATCACCTCACGCACTGGTACATTGCCCGAGAGGTGCCGCTCCGCAAATTGGTAGTCTTGATGCTCTTGACCACCCCATCTGTCAACGTTAAAATCAGCTTCCGCTGATACTTGTGTGAATGGAAAGGCAGAAAAAAATCCATACAAATAGACAAAACATCCACGTAACTTGTGCAATGTTCAACGTGACCAAAGCCGCAGAAAAAAAAAATCCGTTGTCCAGAGCGCCACGTGGACACACTATTGTTAGCAAACTTGTGACCATTCAAAGATTGTTGTAGGCGCTTGATAATTGCGCTCACCTGGTTTTGGCGCAACAATTACGCACTTGGCACACACGGCGACGTTCGTGCATGTAGGCTACTGGGCGTAGGTGATCAATTAATGATTCACTTCATATTTGCAATGATATATGAAAACGTATTATGCATAGCCTACAATGTTGTTACAATGTAAACTTTTGAGTATGTAATTCACTTATCTTTCCACCAGATGCCAGTATAAACTGTGCTCTCAATTTTACTCAGTGACTTGTGTGAATACAACACTCGGCCTTCACCTTGTTATATTCATATTCAATAACTCTCAACTAGGAAGAGCGCAATTGTGTTGATGAACATGAGTCAAACGGTCCTAAATTGGTTCTAATTGCATGTCGTTTTATGGTATAGGTGACCCCACAGACAACCTTTTGAACTAAACAGCATTTACCATTGACAATGGAATAGATAAACGGAGGATTGTGCTAATGTAAGCTGCGACCAAAGATACAGCTAGGGGCATAGAGTAGGCCTTCAGGGTAACAATAACCTGTCTTTAACACTTCCAGTAGCACGTGTTCATCAATCGTCACCTCTAGGAAGACACTGGTTCAAATACAGTGGAGACACTGTTCTCAGTGTACCCATTTGATTGTAAACCACCAATCAATGTATCTAGCTAGCTATAATGCTATGTTTACACTTACACTTTACTCAGAGCTGCCTGCTACTGTATATTGGCAACAAAATATTGTCACAAGAGTGCAAGACTGACAAGACTGATTCCTAATAAGTTAATTCGTAGCAACACCAACTTTGTGGTTCTTCATAGACATCATCCCCACCACACCCAACCAACACCAGTTACTCAGGTACAAAAGAAAATAATGAAATAACTTGAGGTCAAACGCAAATCTCAGATTTATTATGCCATGTCAGTGATCACTTAGCTTGCCACATCAACAGTTTGTCTTTGTGGTAGGCCTGCTACTGTATGCACATTGCTCAGATGAGGGTCTGTCGACAAAGCTGAAAAAAGCAGAAAGCTGTGATTTGCATTTGACCTTTGTGTGCAAAAGTATACTCTTTATTCTTATATATCCAACTTTATTCTTACCCAGTTTCCCCCATTCAGGCCCCGCCCAGTGGCTGACTTAAACTAAGTCAGTGTTTTAATACCACCTTTAACTGTTACATTTAGTCAATGCCCAACTTTCACCAGCAGGAAGAAGGCAACCAAACAAAAAACAGAAGAAAACAGGTTCATTTTTACCTTTTCTTTTTCTTGTTAAATAGTAATAAATACATGAGATGCAGTGGTTTATTTTTTCCATTTTTTTCTGAAGCAGGAGGGTTAAAAAGTTTCATTTTTATTTATTTATCTGTCTGTCTGTTTGTTTTCTTTAGCAGCAATCCGAACATGGTTGAAAGTGTAGATAGCAGCCGAGAGAGAAGTAGTTCACTTTTTTTTTGACTTGATGGCAAACAGCACTCACAGAGTGTCGTGAAGGAGGGAGGGAAGGGGAGAACAAAAGACAGGAGTAAGAAAAGATGCCAGAGAAGTCAGTCACGGGGGCTGTAGGGGTAAGGAGGGCATGAAAGTGTCCCCTCATAAGTATGTACTCCTCCCTCCTGCTATATATTGCCCCCCTCCCCCCTCCCTTCCAACAGAAAAATGGGGCAGAGGAGAAGAGAGCGAGAGAGAGAGAGCGAGCAAGATTTGGCTTAGCATATCCAGTTACTCCAACCCAAAATGTGTTACGTTTCTGTAGTTTATGGTCCAAAACAAAATTGAGTAAGAAAAGACAGAGAGAAAGACAGAGAAAGAGGGTGAAAGAGTCTGGTTAGATGTTGAAGTAGAAGGCAGACTATTTTTTTTTTTAAACAACAGGGAAGCATTTTGGTTTTCCTTGTGGCAAAATGTTTTGTTGTTTTTCATTCTTGAATCACTTCCTCCTTTTGTGTAGAAGTTCTGTTCCCCCTCTCCTCTTGAAAGCGTCTCACTTCGTCAAATGTTTCAGCCTCCTCATCGTATAGTTTCTCACTGTGTGGTGACTACGGTTTTTGTCATTTGCTTCATTTCATTTCTATGATCTGTTTCGTAGTTTCAGATATATAAGCCAGTGTCAAGCGAGAGAAGATTGGAAACATAAAAAAAATAAATGTAACAAAAGTGTGTGTGTGTGTTTCGGGGGTGAGATATACTGAACTGAAAAACAAACTAAAAAAGACCCTAGTTTGTTTGTTTCTCTGTGTATGCACAAGTGTTTACTGTCCATCAGCGGGAAAAAAACCTGTATAAATTAAAATGAATAAATAAACCACCTCTCAATTTAGCGCTCTCCGATCTCCCCGCTTACCCTCCTCCTCATGTAGTGATGTTTAATAAATAAAACATGTACAATTAAACCTAGACTTCAGAAAAACTCAACAAAAACAAAAAAAAATTAAAAAGATTGAAAAAAATAGCATAAGGGTACTCTCTCGTGCCTCCCTCTTCTAAACCAACAATTACCACTTTTCAAACCATTCATTTACTTTTGCGGTCTTCATTCCAAAAAACAACCCAAACAACAAAAATCTCGCTGCAAATCTTTCCTTAAATCACATAAAATCAAATAATATAATAATAATATTAATAACAAAAACAAACTTATCTGAAACTTTCCATTCCAACTACTGAGCCCCGTTTCTTTCCTTCAACAAAATAAAAACAAAGAAACTGAAAAAAGGATAAAAAAATTTCAAAGCCTTCCCTCTCTTACTCTCCCTCTCCCACTCTCCCTCTCTTACTCTCCCTCTCTTACTCTCCCTCTTTTACTCTCCCTCTCCCTCTCTTACTCTCCCTCGACCTTCTCCCATGCAAAACAAAACAAAACTCCTGTGATATTTCACAAGTTTGTCTCTGTAACTGTATGTGTGGCCGTATTTGTTCCAAACTCAAGTGTGTATACTGTGTATGTATGCGTGTTGAAATTGTAATGTTGTCGTTGTTAAAATTGTATGGCTTTTGGAATTTGTTCAAGATTTATCAAGAGTTGGCCGCGTTCTGACCACCGCCTCCTCCACTGCCGCACACACCCATCATGGTGGACTCCTCAGAGTCCGGCCTCCCCCCACCGCCCCCTACTCCCCTGGGTGGGGGCCCCCCGGTGAGCATCCCGCCCCCGACCACGCTACCCTGGGGAGGGTTGTTATTGTTGTTACTTCCCGGGTAGCATGGGGGGATGTATCCAAGCCCGGAGGCAGCGACCAAGCTGTCCTGAGAGGCTGGGGGCTGGGCCAACTGTTGCTGAGAGCCGGCGGGGGGCGGCTGGGGGGCCATGACCGTCCTAGTCCGAAAGGCAGAGAGGCCCAGGTGGAGGTTGGAGGAGCCGTACTGGCTGGAGTCCAAGCTGGATGGGGGCGGCATGATGGAAGACTGACCCAGATGGTGGTGGTGTGTGAGGCTGAGCTCGATGCTGTCCGGCATCTGTGGGGAGGAGATGGGCATCAGGGGCTGGCCCTGTGAAGCCTGGCCCTGGGGCTGGTTCCCCTGCCCAGTCTGCCGCAGGCCCCGCCCGTTGCCGTGGTGACTGCCGTAGATGGGGTGCGGGTGGTGTGGTTCCATCATGCCCCCGACGCCACCGCCTCCCAGGAAGTGGCGCGAGTGCTGGGTGGCCGCCGGCTTGTGCAGCAGCAGCTGGGGGTATGGGGGGTCGCCAACGCTACTGCCGCTGTTGGACAGGGGACCCATGCCCCCCTCTCCCCCCGGCCAGAGGCGCAGCTGCTGCTGAGATGGAGCCTTGGCAGTGGGGGGGGAGAGGTCATCGTTAGAAACAGAGAACGCAGCATCTACAGTACATCATGTATAGAGGAAGAACATGTTGTTCCATGTGATGAGATCTGAGACATCAGAGTGAGGTCAGATTTAAACCGCTCACCTGTGGACTCTGCATCTCATAGTCTGAGTGAGTAACTGCACTGTTGTAGTACCGGTTACTGTACCGGTAATTCCGGTTGTCATTGGAAGAACCGCTAGATCCACCTGGACAGAGGGAGTAGGGGAGGAGAGACGGAGTAGGGGAGGAGAGACGGAGTAGGGGAGGAGAAGGGGAAAAGACACTCGGTCAGTCAGAATACACAATAGTTGTGTTACGTCATCATACTGACAGTCCATCACTGCTGGGACCATAACCTGTTGCTGAGCTGCTGAACATGGTGCTGTAGCTAAGATGACTAGCTGTTGCCATGGTGAATGGGAGCTGTAGCTGTGGCAGAGGAGAGGCCGCTGAGGCTGAGCTGTTGCTATGGTGACGGTGTGCTGCAGGCTGTAGGGACTGAGCTGCGGCTGAAGTGACTAGGAGCTTGTTTCTATGGAGACTGTGTAGCTGTTGCAGAGAGTGAGGGGCTGTAGGGGCTGGCTGAGATGTAACATTGAACCACCATCACTATGACGCAGTAGACTGCAGTGTTCCCCCGAAGACTATGTAGGTGGGAGGGATCTCCCAGACAAGATCCTTTACAGTACTGTACTAACCAACATGGCTTCAACGGACTTTGAATAGCTCTCAATCTAAGGAATCTTGGTGTTTTTCACAAACATAGGAGATAATTATCTGGGGGGAAACACTGCAGTAGGAATATGGGATCAAATAGGCTGCCAATGCTTAGTTTGCTCTATTGAGGTTTGACCTCTGCAGTGGTTTCTGCTAGATGTTTCCCCATGCAGTGGACTGTGACTTATGGTAAGGGTATACTGTATACTAACTGCTGTGTCCCGTACCGGAGCTGGAGACGGAGCTGGTGGTGGAGGTGGAGTGGCTGTGGTCCATGGCCGGGCTGGTGGAGGTGGAACTGCTGGTGTTGGTGCCCTCGTCCGTCGTCTTCTTGAAGAAGTTGTGCTGCAGCGCATAGAAGGGCGTGATGCGCGTTTTGGGGTCGTAGTCCAGCATGCGCAGGATCAGGTCCTTGAACTTCAGGTAATCGCAGGGAGCGTGCCCCTGCTCTCCGCCCCGCCTCCCGCCAGGACCCCCGGTCTCCACCCCCAGGATCTCATGGAGCCGCCGCGTCGCAGGAGGCTTGTACTCCTGAAGAGGGGGATAGAGGGAGTGAGGGAAGGGGGAGAACAGAGAATATGGATGTGGGGAGGTGCAGAGAAACACTTGAGTTCTCATTTTCTTTGAGGCAGTTTTAGTGACTTTTAGTTATTATTATGGTTGAATTTCACACATGCAAGCATGCCTGTTGTTATGACGGTGAAATGGTTGATGGTCAGTAGAATGCATATTATGAATGGATAGACTCACTATTAGGCCTACGTTATTTACACAACACCAAGCCAGTGATGAGAAGCTGGAATGAAGCTGGAATGTTGAAACCAACATGTATCCTTACATGGTCTCTGGTCTAAAGACCATCAGTTCCTAGTCCTACAACTAACAATAAGTTTTCTTATCCTGCACTATATCATTCACTTAACCCCTAATCATCTAGTGAAAATACATGCCAACACCCATAGGTGTAAACCCGTGCTCACACACCCACACAGGTGTGCCTGCCTCTGGGGTGAGATGGCTGATCCCCCACCATCTCCAATCCCTTTTGGACAAAGTTAATTAACCTCTGATCCAAACTTTTCTCCCCCTCTTTCTCTCACCTCCAACGTAACCCAGGCCTCTCCCTTTGTTCAACCTCCACCTTCCACCTGCCTCCGCTGCTCCTTCACCTCATCCCTCTATCTTATTAAGGGCTATGTAATGCTTCTGATACACAGAATAATGGAACGATAAGGACCACCTTTTTAGACGATTAGGGAAAGTTAATGACGAGGGGTTGTACAGTTTAGATGATGATGACTGGAGAGGAAGATGCTGAGGACTCAGATCTCCTTCCTAAGAGTGGGAGTTTAGGTTGGAAAGGAGAAAGGGGGGAAAATACCGCTTCTGCACAAATGACTTTCCAAAATCAAGCTAACCCTCCTCCACCTCGGTTTTCTACCCATCTCTCTTTATCTACAGGTAAATGGTTAATACAAGTAGGAAGTTCGTAGAGATGCTACCTCTAACCTCTGACACTAGGGTCAAATTCTTTCCATCCCCTCGTAGTTACGTTTAGGTTTGGAGGTAAGAGCAAGGTAATCTGATCCAAAATGTATTGGGTGACAGGAGAACTACTGCGTTGTGAGTGACAGGAGAACTTAAACCTACTGCGTTGTGAGTGACAGGAGAACTTAAACCTACTGCGTTGTGAGTGACAGGAGAACTACTGCGTTGTGAGTGACAGGAGAACTTAAACCTACTGCGTTGTGAGTGACAGGAGAACTTAAACCTACTGCGTTGTGAGTGACAGGAGAACTTAAACCTACTGCGTTGTGAGTGACAGGAGAACTACTGCGTTGTGAGTGACAGGAGAACTTAAACCTACTGCGTTGTGAGTGACAGGAGAACTACTGCGGTGTGAGTGACAGGAGAACTACTGCGTTGTGAGTGACAGGAGAACTTAAACCTACTGCGTTGTGAGTGACAGGAGAACTACTGCGTTGTGAGTGACAGGAGAACTTAAACCTACTGCGTTGTGAGTGACAGGAGGGATGTGGTTCGGAGATGAGATGAGAAGATTAAGTAAGAGCAGAGTTTTACTCACGGAGGCCGAGGGGTAAAGTACCTTCTTTATGTCCTTGTTCTTCTTGACGGTCCACAGGCCGTCGGATAGCTTGTCAAAGTACTTCCGTGCTTTGGGAGCCTGATCCAGCATGTGGTTGGGAGGGACCCCCAGCACCTCCACTATCTTATTCATCTGATCCACCTGGAGAGAGAGAAACAACAGGACAGGTCAGGGACAGATTCGGCATCGACACCCAATGCTGTGTGTGTTCTCACAGCCTACCTCGTTGGAGCCGCTGAAGAGGGGTTCTCCCGTGTGCATCTCCACCAGGATGCAGCCCAGGGACCACATATCAATGGCCAGGTCGTAGGGCATGCCCAGCAACACCTCCGGAGATCTGTAGAACCGACTCTGGATGTACTGGTAGATCTGTGGTGGAGGAGAGGATGGAGGGACAGAATGAGGTGATGTAAGAAACAAAAAGAGGTGGAGAGGGAGAGAAGGTGGTAGGTAGAAAGGGCGAGAGGACAGATGAGGGATGGACAGGTAGGGGTGAAGTAAAGAAATAAAATATATGACCAAAGAAGAGAGCGAGATAGAAAGGCGAGGGGAGAAAATGTGATGAGAAAAGATAGAGGTATTAGCTCCAGTATGTTGGTTACAGCAGAACAGAGCTGTGGCCCTTTAATAACATTTCTAATCTAAATTAGAGCACACTCACTGGTGGAGGGAGACAGGATGGTGGTGGAAGTGGTGCAGTGACACCGTTCGTCCACACGGGGGCAGGCCAAGCTGAGTAGAAATATCTAAACTGGGTGCAGCAGAGCCGCTGGGATTCTATACTTGAGCACTGTAGTGAGGCCCATTTCCTCATCTTCCCAAGAGTCCTCAAAGACGTGCTGTGAATGCCAGTTCTTATTCAACCTGGCAACGGCCTCCCTCCATAGCTTCCCTCTCCATGTCTATTTACCCTCTGCAGAAAACTGAGCTCATTTCAAAAGGAGACCGAATCATCATATGTGGGCTATTCTCTCCCTCATCCATCCATCCGTCTACCCCACCCTTCTCTTCTCCCTCTTCCTGAGATATCCAGAGGCATTAGCAGACAAATAATACAATGTTTTAGAAAAGGTTAATATACAATGAACATTTATCTGGTTTACAAAATGCTGTCTCTTATTAATTCTACCTCTACCATTTCCTACCTTCCCCGGCGTCTCTCTCTGTCTATCCCCCCAACAGCTCCCTCCTCTCTCCCTGCCCCAATTTTCTTCTCTACCCAACCTCCCCCCTAGCATCTAGAGGGGATATAGCGTGCATTAAGGTCCTACTATATAAACCACAGTCGACTGCTGATGTATGCATTGGTTTAAGTCGATCTTAAATATAACACACAGGAGCATGCAGATATAGCCAGAACAATTCACAAAGGATCCATTGGGAGTGGTGAACTGCAATATACTGATTTCAGGAGTGGACTGTATATATTGATGTGCTTGGTAAGGTGTAGTCCTCCCTCCCCTTGCTTCTCCCTCTCTCCTAGCCCAATGGTGTTCTTTCCTCAACACCCCTCCCCTGACCCCCACCCAGCACATGCATTGGGTTCATTATGGTCTTCTATATCTTTGTGCTTGGTTAGTCAGCTAGTCTCCTCACCCTCTGGCCTAGTTGACAAGAGCTGCCAAAGTCCACGATCTTGATGGCGCTGCGCTTGGGGTTGCACAGCAGGATGTTCTCGGGCTTGAGGTCGCAGTGGATGATGCTGAGCTCGGGCGTGGCCAGGAACAGCAGCGCCGTGCACAGCTGCTGGGCAAACTTTCTGGTCAGGTTGAGAGAGACGCCGCGGAAGTTGGTGTTGCGCAGGAGGTCGTACAGGTTGTAGGAGAGAAGCTCGAACACCAGGCACAGGTGGTTCCGGAACATGAAGTGCCTCTTCAGGTGGACTAGAGGGGGAGAGGAGGGAAAAGGGGGGAGGTTAGTAGGGGAAACAGTATACTGCAGTAACCTATCTGGGTGCTCTGCTCTACATGGGTAGTGGTTGAGGTGACTTCCAGAGTGACAGTGTGCCCTTGGAGTGGAGAGCAAGGTGCTTTGACCACATGGAAAACAGCTCGGCCATATAAACGCCATCTATTATTATATTATTGTGTGTCAATCACCTCGCTCAGCGCTATAGGAGCTTAGTGAGGTAGAGGTGATTCTGTGACAGGTTTATCATTGCGAAGGCTACTGGATTGATATGTATGTAGCATGAAATGTATACATAGGGATATATGTGAAGTAGGGCATTGGTCTATATTTCAATTGAGATGTTAAATGTGGAGCAGATTGCATGTGACAAGTGAGGCACAGTCAAAGAGGCACAGTATGAACTCATTTTAGTAGATGGTATACAATGCAATAGTGTTAGATCATAAGTGGGGGCTTAAGGCAGAGTGTGTGTGTCCTCACCTATGTAGTACTTCATCTCGGTGTCGTGTTTGTTCATGAGCTCCAGCAGTCGCAGCTCTATCTGGGCCTGGTTCAGGAAGGCTTTCTTGTTCTTGATGATCTTGATGGCCACCCACTCCTGCTCGTGGTGGTCATATGCTTTCACCACCTGCGGGATGCAAAAGGTCACAGGTCAGACAGGCAGCCATGTTGTTTGTAGTATATGCAGGTGGTAGGGGCCAAGGGAAAGCTCCTTCACCAAACAAAATACAGTGATTATCCCTCTCCTCTTTCCTCTGGCCCACAAGAGCAATGACCCGTTTATTCTCCTCACGTCTGTAGACATACTTCATTCATCCCATGCAACTCTTCACCTTAAACTTTGGAAGTGTTTCTCCTCTCTTTTCTTCCATCCTCTTCTTTCTCCCTCCTCCCCCCTGACCTATCCTCCCCCTAACCCCTGACCTATCCTTCCCCCTGACCTATCCTCCCCCCTACCCCCTGACCTATCCTCCCCCTACCCCCTGACCTATCCTCCCCCTACCTATCCTTCCCCCTACCCCTTGACCTATCCCCCCTACCCTATCCTCCCACTACCCCCTGACCTATCCCCCCCTACCCTATCCTCCCACTACCCCCTGACCTATTCTCCACCTACCCCCTGACCTATTCTCCCCCTACCCCCTGACCTATCCACCCCCTACCCTCTCCTCCCACTACCCCAACCTATTCTCCCCCTACCCCCTGACCTATCCTCCCCGACCTATCCTTCCCCCTGACCTATCCCCCCCCCCTACCCCTGACCTATCCTCCCCCAACCCCCTGACCTATTATCCTCCCCTGACCTATCCTCCCCCTACCCCCAACCTATCCTTCCCCCTACCCATCCTCCCCCTACCCACGACCTATCCTTCCCCCTACCCCCTGACCCATCCTTCCCCCTGACCTATCCTCCCCCCACCCTCTGACCTATCCTCCCCCTATCCTACCCTATCCTCCCCCGTACCCAATGACCTATCCTTCCCCCTACCCCCTGACCTATCCTCCCCCTATCCTCCCCCGTACCCCATGACCTATCCTCCCCCATATCCTCACCTATACCCTCTCTCCACTAACCTGTCCTCCCCTGTACCTTCTCTCCCCTCTGTCCACTGACCTGCCCGAAGGAGCCCTTGCCGATGAGCGAGTCAATCTCGTAGCGGTCCAGCCACTTCTCCCCGTTCTTGACGATGTAGTCGTAGTTGTCGTCATCGTAGCCATCGTTGTACACCTTCCGCTCCTTCTTAGTGCTCGTGTCCTCCGGGGGCACCTGCTGGGCACGCCGCTTCTTCTTCGTGTAGTACACCTGGACACGGAGGAGAGGAGATGGCGATGGTAAGGGCCGGGTGGGAAAAGAGAAAGAGGGGTAAATCACTGATATTTCTCATTTTGCCACACTACTGTTTGGCTAGATCTCGGAGGACCAAACCAATGATAAAACTGATATCCTTCACTTGTACATCAGTTTATGCTAATGCAGTTACATATACCTAGGGTTGAAAAACGGGTAAGCTTCCAACTGGGATTTCTGGAAAACCAGGGACATTTGGGAAATCAACCAGAATCTAATGTTTATACCAGGGGTGTAAAACTAATTTTGCCCTGGAGGCCTCATTCGGTCTTCATCGAGGTCCGGAGGGTGGCACTGAAAATTGGTTATACTTCCTCGCTGTCAATATTTGCAAAAAAAATGTCTGATGTTCCCTGACCTGCTTTCATTTTGGTGCTAAGTGAGCTGGACAGTCAAGAAACTGTATGAATGTAAGTCCATTATCAATTCTACACAGTTTTGATTTTGTTATTTAGTCATTTGAAAGTATATTGAAAGCCTCCCCCCAACATAAATAATAAAAAACACAAATATTTTTATTTTTATTTTACTCAAACCACCCGTGAGCCGGATTGGACCCTCGCGGGCCGGATCCCAGCAGGTAAGCTGTGAGGTGACGTTTCCTGGAGATTATGACTCCTGCAGCAGCAGAGTCCTGTAGGACCTGATGGCTGGCTGACACACACACACACTCCACTCACCTCATTGATGTGCTTGTAAGTCTTGATCAGATCGACAGAGAGTTTTCTCAGCGGGGCGCTGGCGGGATCTCTAAAACTTGGGGGGATCCTCCTCTGCAGTATGGTCGCATCAGACAGCACCTGGAGGGGACAGGTGGTAAGGGGAGCCCCAAAACTGTCCAAGACATCCCTGCAGTATTCTAACTAGCGGTTATAAGAACTAAAGTAAGTAAAGGTCACTCACTATACAATGAGTGGAAGGAGTAATTTCCAATGAAATAACTGGGCATGTTTGAGTTAACCTATGTATACAGGCAACACTGTTGCCTAGCCACAGAACAATCTATCAGTGATGGTGGTTGTAGTTGCTTGTCAATAGAGTACAGTACCAGTCAACATTTTAGAACACCTACTCATTCAAGGGTTATTCTTTATTTTTTACTATTTTCTACATTGTAGAATAATGGTGAAGATATCAGAACTGTGAAATAACACATACGGAATCATGTAACCAAAAAAAGTGTTCAGGAAATCAAAATATATTTTATATTTGAGATTCTTCAAAGTAACCACCCTTTGCCATGATGACAGCTTTGCACACTCTTGGCATTCCCTCAACCAGCTTCATGAGGTAGTCACATGGAATGCATTTTAATAAGGCACATCTGTTAATTAATTGAAAGTTAATTTGTGGAATTTCCTTCCTTCTTAAATGTGTTTGAGCCAATCAGTTGTGTTGTGACAAGGTAGGGGTGGTATACAGAAGATAGCCCTATTTGGTAAAAGACCAAGTCCATATTATGGCAAGATCAGCTCAAATAAGCAAAGAGAAACAACAGTCCACCATTACTTTAAGACATGAAGGTCAGTTAATGTGGAACATTTAAAGAACTTTGAAAGTTTCTTCAAGTGCAGTCGCAAAGACCATCAAACGCTATGATGGACCATGAGGACCACCACAGGAAAGGAAGCCCCAGAGTTACCCCTGCTGCAGAGGATAAGTTCATCAGAGTTAACTGCACCTTAGATTGCAGCCCAAATAAATGCTACACAGAGTTCAAGTAACAGACACATCTCAACATCAACTGTTCAGAGGAGACTGCGTGAATCAGGCCTTCATGGTTGAATTGCTGCAAAGAAACCACTATTAAAGGACACCAATAAGAAGAACTTTGCTTGGGCCAAGAAACACGAGCAATGGACATTAGACCAGTGGAAATCTGTCTTTTGGTCTGATGAGTCCAAATTTTAGATTTTTGGTGCCAACTGCCGTGTCTTTGTGAGACTCAAAGTAGATGAACGGATGACCTCTGCATGTGTGGTTCCGCCAGTGAAGCATGGAGGAGGTGGCGTGATGGTGCTTTGCTGGTGACACTGTTGGTGATTTATTTAGAATTCAAGGCACACTTAACCAGCATGTCTACCACAGCATTCTTCAGCGATACGCCATCCCATCTGGTTTGGGCTTAGTGGAACTATCATTTGTTTTTCAACAGGACAATGACCCAAAACTCACCTCCTGGTTGCGTAAGGGTTATTTGACCAAGAAGGACTGCAGATGTGTAAAAATAAAGAAAAACCCTTGAATGAGTAGGCGTGTGCCAAAATTTTGACTGGTACTGACGTGTTTGAGGTTGTGGATGTATAGTGCAATCCAACAGGTTGGTCAGCCTATCATTATGTCCATTCAGTATGTGATGCTAATACCTACGTTCACATGATGGGTGTGTATAGCGTCAGTATAAGGGTGTGTGTGTATAGCGCCAGGTTGTGTGTGTGTGTGTGTATAGCGTCAGGTTGTGTGTGCATAGCATCAGGGTGTGTGGGGTGTGTATAGCATCAGGGTGTGTGTGTGTGTGTGTGTATATAGCGTCAGTATAAGGTCAGTTCCTAAACAGAGTATTATTCTAAACAGAGCATTAGAGGAGTGTCCTGTGAGGGCGTTAGCCGCTGGGTACCTGCTGCTGTTCAGCCATGGAGTGGATGTTGCTGAAGGAGGGGTGGCTGTGCTGGCTCGACATGGTTGGCTCAGCGGGGGAGAAGCCCAAGGCGGCAGGCTGGCAGAGGGTAGAGGAGGGGGGCTTGCATCCTGAGCTGCTTCCACCTTCACAGGATAGACGTTGAGATGGAGGGAAGGGGGAGAAAGGATGAGAGAGGGGGAGATGATTTTAGAAAAAAATACATCGACATTAAGCTTCCTAACTCATCATACACACACTGGCACTGCCGTGGGTGTGGGCACGAGCACTGCACTGCAGAGGAAAAGTACACATGTGCTCTCTCACACACCCTTCTTGGCTGTTCTTTGAAGTCACACACATACACCCTATCATGGATGTAGAGCAAGAGGGTGGGATGGCTACTTAGTAGGGTACCACTCCACAGGGCCATTTAGCTCCCTGCCAGAAAGACCACACAAATAATGGTGGAGTGAAATATCTCTATGCAAGAGGGTGTCCTGTTTCAGTAGAAAAAGCATTAGCGCAGGTCAACCTGACAAACCCGGTGTGTGCGTGTGCGTGCGTGTGTGTGTGTGTGACATAGAGAAAGATATGAGACCTTTGTGGAGGTCAGTAGTCCACATTGTCACACCTCAAAACCAGGAGGGTATTTCCAAGCAGAACTCTTTCGCTCCAACTCCTGCTTTTATATGAAAAGAGAAAGGAGAGGTGGCTTCTTACAAGATATAGAAGATGGAACTTAACCCAACCATTTTTGTTGCTGAATGTTGTGAGCATTAAAATCTTCTGATTCTGTCAAGGTAGCTAGCAAAGATGGACAACGTGGGTTAGAGCGTCAATGGGACAAACCACTGTGTGACAAACCACTGTGTGACAAACCACTGTGTGACAAGACTGTTGCATCATCCTACAAAAAAATGACGAGTCACTGTTTAGTGTGCTGCTTTGCTTCGTCATTAAGTTCCACCAGACTGTTTTTTCTGTCAGAATCCCAGGTTCAACTTGACTGAGATTCTCTGCAGTCTTGAGACTTTGCTTTTCCTGCAGTTTGACTGCAGTCGAGCTAAAATCATGGCTGGAACACAGCAGGCTTGGTAAGAGCAGTCGAGGGTGGTATTGACAGTGCCGCACGCTCAAGCCTGATTTCCACCAAAGCCAAGACCACAGCAGTTTGGACCGCTGGCTCCTGGGTAAACCTTGGCCTCACTCACTTAGCTAGAGGTGGGCTGGTCGCTTGTACAAAAACAAAAAACCTCCACCAGTGGCTCAGCAAACCAGCCTGGAAACTCATTCCACTGGCATTCAAGATAGGAGTCAGACCACGCTTTGACCTAGTTGTGGATGGTGGAAGGTTTACAACAAGATGTCCATCCTGGTTGTGGTAAGGGGAGCCCCAAAACTGTCCAAGACATCCCTGCAGTATTCTAACTAGCGGTTATAAGAACTAAAGTAAGTAAAGGTCACAATGAGTGGAAGGAGTCATTTCCAATGAAAAAACTGGGCATGTTTGAGTTAACCTATTAACTCTTAACCTCTTAAAGTTAAAGTTTGAATCAAATTGAAGTTCAGACCAGGGTTTCCGTTAGCCTGTAATAGACTGCTTTTTAGCCAATAAAAAAAAGAAAGAAAAGCTGGTGAATAAAATTGGTGCCGGCCAAAACATTGCAAAATAATGCTTGTTAGCCCATTCATTGATGGAAATACACTTGACTGGTCATGCTTATCGGTCTATTAGGTTCATTTGCATAATTCTGTGGAATTCAATTTAGCGCATATACAGTAAATTCGTTATGTATCATATTTACCACACGTACAGCATAAAAATACAGAGCGGAAAATCTGAAAACATATACTTAATGGTTGGAAACATCAACGTTTTACTACCTATGAGGCATGTCTTACCTCAAAGTAGCCTAGCCAAAATTAGACCATATTCCAGGGAATTATTTTAAATCAACTTTTCTTACACTGTCCAGTAGCCAAAGGCACAATACTAGTCACATTTGCAACCAGTGCTAGTTGTTGCATATTAGATTTCCCTCTTTCTTAAATTTCGAACAGATTTTTCCATCTCTGTCACATGAAACCACTCGTATGTGCTTTACGCTTTTGCTAACGGTCTTTCCTGCGAATTGCATTATGGAACCAACATTCGCGCGTAGCCTACTACCATGTGTGCTTTGCTGCGCTTATAATGTGAAATAATATTTTAGCAACATTTTAAGCTAAACGTTCTGATTGGTTGCATCAGACTCATTTTCATGTAGCCTAGGTCTACTGGTTGTATGAATTTGGGATATATTGTTCCACAACTGACCCAGAGTCTGTTTGGAATGGGCCATTTCTTTCTCGACAAGCTGACCGATAAACTTTTCCACCATGGGGATAGTAGATTGACAGGCTAGTGATGTTGCTGTTCATTACTCTTCTTGTTCTTGTTGGAAAAGTAAACGTGCAGTTATTCTAACATCTTCAAAGTGCACGTCAGAATCCAGTAAGAAGGACGCACATCGTTGCATACTCGACTTGCATGTTCTGTTAATATGAATGGCCATCATGTAAAATGTGATTTCTGTCATTCTGAGGACTGTGGGTGGACTCCCTGATCAGGTTACGCACCCAATACATGTGGGTCCGGTAAATCTCTCAACTGTCTGGTCAATTAAAAATGCTCCAATGACCTTACACTACTCAACAGCACCAACAGCATGTCCTGTTCAACGGTTTGGTTACTTTTAGTGCAAACCCTTTCAACACATCTTACAGTGCAATGTCCTAAGTTGCTGATGAAAATCTCAACCACTGTGTTAGAGTCCTGCAAAACCAACACATTCATTGCACGTCTCCAGTAAAGTGCAGAAAAAAATCATATGAAAAGGGGTTAATGAAATTGATGAGATATTTCACTGCCAATGCTTTTATCACTGACTTTTAAAGTGACGAGTAACGGGGGTGAAATTTATCAACGACACATTACAACTTGAAATAGCCCGCCGGTCAATGGCCGTAGTTTAAACAAAGTGCAAAACAGCACGTCTAAGCGCCATCAATCCTGAGGGGTGACTGCACGCATTCCCTCCTATTATAGGATGAGTCCCAACACCGGCATCAGGAGCGGGCTGAGAGGGAAGGAGGAAACATTACATACGTGACTCATCTCAAACTGCTTTCTGTCTCGGCACAGATACAGAGAGAAAGAAAGAAACACACAGACACAAATATTTATAATATTTCTTATTGTTGTTGAATTGTCAAGAAGGAACCTGCAAGTAAACAATTAGTTGAACAGTGTATGCCATGTGTATCCTGTACATACGACTAATAAACCCTGAAACACACACAGCATGTTTATATGTACACTAATAATTCAATATGATTATGTCAGTAGGCAGATCATTTACTGAGCAATCCTTTTCATTATTAGGACATGTGAACACCGACATTCCAGAGGTGTCTTTGATCTGCACATGTGCTAGCACCAGCAGGGCAAGCCTCCCTCTGTAGCCCGAGTGAAGTGTGTTTTAAAGTCGTTTTCACATACAAACTTTGTCCGAATTCAGAATGAAAAATTCTCACTGTGGTAGAACATTTATTTCCAGTAAGCCTGATCTCTGGTGTGTCCATGTAAACAGGATTATTTGGGAAATTCTTCTTCTTGCAAAGCATGTAAATGTTTTAATCAAACTATTATATTCATCTGACTATCCACAATAATCACATTATTGTGAGCAGGTAACCACACTCACACAGACCTGTGAGCTTACAGTGTTACAGTTAATCAGCCTTTCAGATCAATACGACCACGTTCTACAGCAAAGACTGTTTAATAAATCTCCATCAGCATTGGCCATGCATTGTGAGAGGTTAACAATACAAAATGGTCAACAGCTGCACCTGCAATGTTGTGGTTTTATGCTACAGTAATGACTGTAGATGCACTGGAATCAGAATTGCAAAGCAGTAGAAAACCGGTCTACAAAAAAACAGAAGAGAAATTTCAGAACGCACGGAAACTGCTGTTGTTATGAGAGGCCTTGTTCTGCCCTGGCCTCAGTTGGGAGGGATATGACGATAGTTATGAGGGCTATCTGCCGAGCACTGAGAAATGTCACACTGTGCCTTTAAATGCTGAAGTGAACACATTGAGAACTTCCTGAGTGTGACACCCCCTTCCTCTCTAGCTGCTCATTGGCTGCTAGTATCCAAGGGCTGGGCAGCGAGGTCTCTATAAATAAACCTGGTAGCTTGTGCTGTATCAGCAAACCTTCCCACAATGCCGCTCTCGCCCTCCCTCTTCCTCCTCTATTTCGCTCTGCATGTTACCTCTCTCTCCCATTCTCTCTCGCTCTCTTGCTCTCCCAGTCTCTCCTGCTCTCTCACTCTCTCAGTCTCTATCTCTCTCAGTCCCTCTCGCTCTCTCAGTCCCTCTCGCTCTCTCAGTCCCTCTCGCTCTCTCAGTCCCTCTCGCTCTCTCAGTCTCTCTCGCTCTCTCAGTCCCTCTCGCTCTCTCAGTCCCTCTCGCTCTCTCTCTCTCTCGCTCTCTCAGTCTCTCTCGCTCTCTCAGTCTCTCTCGCTCTCTCAGTCTCTCAGTCTCTCTCGCTCTCTCAGTCTCTCTCGCTCTCAGTCTCCCAGTCTCTCTGTCTCCCAGTCTCTCTGTCTCCCAGTCTCTCTGTCTCCCAGTCTCCCAGTCTCTCTATCTCTCTGTCTCCCAGTCTCTCTCGCTCTGTCTCCCAGTCTCTCTCGCTCTGTCTCCCAGTCTCTCTCGCTCTGTCTCCCAGTCTCTCTCGCTCTGTCTCCCAGTCTCTCTCGCTCTGTCTCCCAGTCTCTCTCGCTCTGTCTCCCAGTCTCTCTCGCTCTGTCTCCCAGTCTCTCTTCGCAGTCTCTCTCGCTCTGTCTCCCAGTCTCTCTCGCTCTGTCTCCCAGTCTGTCTCGCTCTGTCTCCCAGTCTGTCTCCCAGTCTCTCTCGCTCTGTCGCTCAGTCTCTCTGGCTCTGTCTCCCAGTCTCTCTGGCTCTGGCTCCCAGTCTCTCTGGCTCTGGCTCCCAGTCTCTCTGGCTCTGGCTCCCAGTCTCTCTGGCTCTGGCTCCCAGTCTCTCTCGCTCTGGCTCCCAGTCTCTCTCGCTCTGGCTCCCAGTCTCTCTCGCTCTGGCTCCCAGTCTCTCTCGCTCTGGCTCCCAGTCTCTCTCGCTCTGGCTCCCAGTCTCTCTCGCTCTGGCTCCCAGTCTCTCTCGCTCTGGCTCCCAGTCTCTCTCGCTCTGGCTCCCAGTCTCTCTCGATCTGGCTCCCAGTCTCTCTCGATCTGGCTCCCAGTCTCTCTCGCTCTCTGTCTCCCAGTCTCTCTCGCTCTCTCAGTCTCTCTCGCTCTCTCAGTCTCTCTCGCTCTCTCAGTGTCTGTCTCCCAGTCTCCCTGGCTCTGTCTCCCAGTCTCCCTGGCTCTGTATCCCAGTCTCTCTGGCTCTGTCTCCCAGTCTCTCCTGCTCTCTCACTCTCTCAGTCTCTATCTCTCTCAGTCCCTCTCGCTCTCTCAGTCCCTCTCGCTCTCTCAGTCCCTCTCGCTCTCTCAGTCTCTCTCGCTTTCTCAGTCCCTCTCGCTCTCTCAGTCTCTCTCGCTTTCTCAGTCCCTCTCGCTCTCTCAGTCCCTCTCGCTCTCTGTCTCTCTCTCGCTCTCTCAGTCTCTCTCGCTCTCTCAGTCTCTCTCGCTCTCTCAGTCTCTCTCGCTCTCTCAGTCTCTCTCGCTCTCAGTCTCCCAGTCTCTCTGTCTCCCAGTCTCTCTGTCTCCCAGTCTCTCTATCTCTCTGTCTCCCAGTCTCTCTCGCTCTGTCTCCCAGTCTCTCTCGCTCTGTCTCCCAGTCTCTCTCGCTCTGTCTCCCAGTCTCTCTCGCTCTGTCTCCCAGTCTCTCTCGCTCTGTCTCCCAGTCTCTCTCGCTCTGTCGCTCAGTCTGTCTCGCTCTGTCTCCCAGTCTCTCTGGCTCTGGCTCCCAGTCTCTCTGGCTCTGGCTCCCAGTCTCTCTCGCTCTGGCTCCCAGTCTCTCTCGCTCTGGCTCCCAGTCTCTCTCGCTCTGGCTCCCAGTCTCTCTCGCTCTGGCTCCCAGTCTCTCTCGCTCTGGCTCCCAGTCTCTCTCGCTCTGGCTCCCAGTCTCTCTCGCTCTGGCTCCCAGTCTCTCTCGCTCTGGCTCCCAGTCTCTCTCGCTCTCTGTCTCCCAGTCTCTCTCGCTCTCTCAGTCTCTCTCGCTCTCTCAGTCTCTCTCGCTCTCTCAGTCTCTCTCGCTCTCTCAGTGTCTGTCTCCCAGTCTCCCTGGCTCTGTCTCCCAGTCTCCCTGGCTCTGTCTCCCAGTCTCCCTGGCTCTGTATCCCAGTCTCTCTGGCTCTGTCTCCCAGTCTCTCTCGCTCTGTCTCCCAGTCTCTCTCGCTCTGTCTCCCAGTCTCTCTTGCTCTGTCTCCCAGTCTCTCTCGCCCCCGTCTCTCTCAGTCTCTCTCGCTCTCTCACTCTCTCGCTCTCTCACTCTCCCAGTCTCTCTCAGTCTCCCAGTCTCTCTCAGTCTCCCAGTCTCTCTCTGTCTCCCAGTCTCTCTCGCTCTGTCTCCCAGTCTCTCTCGCTCTCTCAGTCTCTCTCGCTCTCCCAGTCTCTCTCAGTCTCCCAGTCTCTCTCAGTCTCCCTGTCTCTCTCAGTCTCCCTGTCTCTCTCGCTCTCTGTCTCTCTCGCTCTCTGTCTCTGTCTCGCTCTCTCAGTCTCTCAATCTCTCTCGCTCTCTCAGTCTCTCTCGCTCTCTCAGTCTCTCTCGCTCTCTCAGTCTCTCTCGCTCTCTCAGTCTCTCTCGCTCTCTCAGTCTCCCGGTCTCTCGCTCTCCCGGTCTCTCTCGCTCTCCCAGTCTCTCTCGCTCTCCCAGTCTCTCTCGCTCTCCCAGTCTCTCTCGCTCTCCCAGTCTCTCTCTCTCTCAGTCTCCCAGTCTCTCTCGCTCTCAGTCTCTCTCGCTCTCAGTCTCTCCCGCTCTCAGTCTCCCAGTCTCTCTCGCTCTCAGTCTCCCAGTCTCTCTCGCTCTGTCTCCCAGTCTCTCTCGCTCTGTCTCCCAGTCTCTCTCGCTCTGTCTCCCAGTCTCTCTCGCTCTGTCTCCCAGTCTCTCTCGCTCTGTCTCCCAGTCTCTCTCGCTCTGTCTCCCAGTCTCTCTCCCTCCCAGTCTCTCTCGCTCTCCCAGTCTCTCTCGCTCTCTCAGTCTCTCTCGCTCTCTCAGTCTCTCTCGCTCTCTCAGTCTCTCTCGCTCTCTCAGTCTCTCTCGCTCTCTCAGTTCCCAGTCTTTCTCGCTCTCAGTCTCTCTCGCTCTCAGTCTCCCAGTCTCCCTCGCTGTCTCTCTCAGTCTCTCTCGCTCTCAGTCTCTCTCGCTCTCTCAGTCTCTCTTGCTCTCAGTCTCTCTCGCTCTCTCAGTCTCCCAGTCTCTCTCGCTCTGTCTCCCAGTCTCTCTCGCTCTCCCTCCCAGTCTCTCTCACTGTCTCTCTCCCTCTCAGTCTCTCTCACTGTCTCTCTCCCTCTCAGTCTCTCTCGCTGTCTCTCTCCCTCTCAGTCTCTCCTGCTGTCTCTCTCCCTCTCAGTCTCTCTCGCTGTATCTCTCCCTCTCAGTCTCTCTCGCTGTATCTCTCCCTCTGTCTCTCTCGCTGTCTCTCTCCCTCTCAGTCTCTCTCGCTGTCTCTCTCCCTCTCAGTCTCTCTCGCTGTCTCTCTCCCTCTCAGTCTCTCTCGCTGTCTCTCTCCCTCTCAGTCTCTCTCCCTCTCAGTCTCCCAGTCTCTCTCCCTCTCAGTCTCCCAGTCTCTCTCCATCTCAGTCTCCCAGTCTCTCTCCCTCTCAGTCTCCCAGTCTCTCTCCCTCTCAGTCTCCCAGTCTCTCTCCCTCTCAGTCTCCCAGTCTCTCTCACTCTCAGTCTCCCAGTCTCTCTCCCTCTCAGTTTCCCAGTCTCTGACCCTCTCAGTCTCTCAGGTCTCTCTCGCTCCCAGTCTCTCTCGCTCTGTCTCCCAGTCTCTCTGTCTCTGTCTCCCAGTCTCTCTGGCTCTGTCTCCCAGTCTCTCTCGCTCTGTCTCCCAGTCTCTCTCGCTCTCAGTCTCCCAGTCTCTCTCGCTCCCAGTCTCTCTCGCTCCCAGTCTCTCTCGCTCCCAGTCTCTCTCGCTCTCAGTCTCCCTCGCTCTCAGTCTCCCTCGCTCTCTCAGTCTCCCTCGCTCTCTCAGTCTCTCTCGCTCTCTCAGTCTCTCTCGCTCTCTCAGTCTCTCTCGCTCTCTCAGTCTCTCTCGCTCTCAGTCTCTCTCGCTCTCAGTCTCTCTCGCTCTCAATCTCCCAGTCTCTCTCTCGCTCTCAGTCTCCCAGTCTCTCTCTCGCTGTCTCCCAGTCTCTCTCTCGCTCTGTCTCCCAGTCTCTCTCGCTCTGTCTCCCAGTCTCTCTCGCTCTGTCTCCCAGTCTCTCTCGCTCTGTCTCCCAGTCTCTCTGGCTCTGTCTCCCAGTCTCTCTGGCTCTGTCTCCCAGTCTCTCTGGCTCTGTCTCCCAGTCTCTCTCTCTCTCGCTCCCAGTCTCTCTCTCTCTCTCTCGCTCCCAGTCTCTCTCTCGCTCCCAGTCTCTCTCTCTCTTGCACCCAGTCTCTCTCTCTCTCTCTCGCTCCCAGTCTCTCTCTCTCTCTCTCGCTCCCAGTCTCTCTCTCTCTCGCTGCCAGTCTCTCTCTCTCTCTCTCGCTCGCTCACAGTCTCTCTCTCTCTCGCTCGCTCACAGTCTCTCTCTCCCTCTCTCGCTCCCAGTCTCTCTCTCCCTCTCTCGCTCCCAGTCTCTCTCTCCCTCTCTCGCTCCCAGTCTCTCTCTCTCTCGCTCCCAGTCTCTCTCTCTCTCGCTCCCAGTCTCTCTCTCTCTCGCTCCCAGTCTCTCTCTCTCGCTCCCAGTCTCTCTCTCTCTCTCTCGCTCCCAGTCTCTCTCTCTCTCCCAGTCTCTCTCTCTCTTGCACCCAGTCTCTCTCTCTCTCTCGCTCCCAGTCTCTCTCTCTCTCTCGCTCCCAGTCTCTCTCTCTCCCTCTCTCTCTCTCTCGCTCCCAGTCTCTCTCTCTCGCTCCCAGTCTCTCTCTCTCGCTCCCAGTCTCTCTCTCTCGCTCCCAGTCTCTCTCTCTCGCTCCCAGTCTCTCTCTCGCTCCCAGTCTCTCTCTCGCTTCCAGTCTCTCTCGCTCGCTCCCAGTCTCTCTCGCTCGCTCCCAGTCTCTCTCTCTCTCTTGCTCCCAGTCTAACTTGCTCGCTCCCAGTCTCTCTCTCTCTCTTGCTCCCAGTCTCTCTTGCTGGCTCCCAGTCTCTCTCGCTCTCTCTCTCGCTCCCAGTCTCGCTCTCTCTCTCTCTCTCGCTCCCAGTCTCGCTCTCTCTCTCGCTCCCAGTCTCGCTCTCTCTCTCTCTCGCGCTCCCAGTCTCGCTCGCTCTCTCTCTCTCTCTCTCTCTCTCTCTCTCGCTCCCAGTCTCGCTCTCTCTCTCTCGCTCCCAGTCTCTCTCTCGCTCCCAGTCTCTCTCTCGCTCCCAGTCTCTTTCTCGCTCCCAGTCTCTCTCTCGCTCCAAGTCTCTCTCTCGCTCCCAGTCTCTCTCTCTCACTCCCAGTCTCTCTCTGTCGCTCACAGTCTCTTTCTCGCTCCCAGTCTCTTTCTTTCTCGCTCCCAGTCTCTCTCTCGCTCCCAGTCTCTCTCTCGCTCCCAGTCTCTCTCTCTCTCTCGCTCCCAGTCTCTCTCGCTCTCTCGCTCCGAGTCTCTCTCTCTCTCTCTCTCTCGCTCCCAGTCTCTCTCTCTCTCGCTCCCAGCCTCTCTCTCCCTCTCTCGCTTCCAGCCTCTTTCTCACTCTCTCGCTCCCACTCTCTCTCTCTCTCTCTCGCTCCCAGTCTCTCTCTCTCTCTCACACTCCCAGTCTCTCTCTCTCTCTCTCGCTCCAAGTCTCTCTCTCTCTCTCTCGCTCCCAGTCTCTCTCTCTCTCTCGCTCCCAGTCTCTCTCTCTCTCTCTCTCGCTCCCAGTCTCTCTCTCTCTTTCCCAGTCTCTCTCTCTCTCTCTCGCTCCCAGTCTCTCTCTCTCTCTCTCTCGCTCCCAGTCTCTCTCTCCCTCTCTCGCTTCCAGCCTCTCTCGCTTCCAGCCTCTCTCTCCCTCTCTCGCTCCCAGTCTCTCTCTCTCTCTCTCTCGCTCCCAGTCTCTCTCTCTCTCTCTCTCGCTCCCAGTCTCTCTCTCTCTCTCTCTCGCTCCCAGTCTCTCTCTCTCTCTCTCTCTCTCTCTCGCTCCCAGTCTCTCTCTCTCTCTCTCTCGCTCCCAGTCTCTCTCTCTCTCGCTCCCAGTCTCTCTCTCTCTCGCTCCCAGTCTCTCTCTCTCTCGCTCCCAGTCTCTCTCTCTCTCGCTCCCAGTCTCTCTCTCTCTCGCTCCCAGTCTCTCTCCCGCTCCCAGTCTCTCTCTCTCTCTCTCGCTCCCAGTCTCTCTCCCGCTCCCAGTCTCTCTCTCTCTCTCTCGCTCCCAGTCTCTCTCGCTCGCTCCCAGTCTCTCTCTCTCTCTCTCTCGCTCCCAGTCTCTCTCTCTCGCTCCCAGTCTCTCTCTCTCTCGCTCCCAGTCTCTCTCTCTCTCGCTCCCAGTCTCTCTCTCTCTCGCTCCCAGTCTCTCTCTCTCTCGCTCCCAGTCTCTCTCTCTCTCTCGCTCCCAGTCTCTCTCTCTCTCGCTCCCAGTCTCTCTCCCGCTCCCAGTCTCTCTCTCTCTCTCTCGCTCCCAGTCTCTCTCGCTCGCTCCCAGTCTCTCTCTCTCTCTCGCTCCCAGTCTCTCTCTCTCGCTCCCAGTCTCTCTCTCTCTCTCTCTCGCTCCCAGTCTCGCTCTCTCTCCCAGTCTCTCTCTCGCTCCCAGTCTCGCTCTCTCTCTCTCGCTCCCAGTCTCGCTCTCTCTCTCTCTCGCTCCCAGTCTCGCTCTCTCTCTCCCAGTCTCTCGCTCCCAGTCTCGCTCTCGCTCTCTCTCTCTCGCTCCCAGTCTCTCTCTCTCTCTCTCGCTCCCAGTCTCTCTCTCTCTCTCTCGCTCCCAGTCTCTCTCTCTCTCTCTCGCTCCCAGTCTCACTCTCTCTCTCTCGCTCCCAGTCTCGCTCTCTCTCTCGCTCCCAGTCTCGCTCTCTCTCTCGCTCCCAGTCTCGCTCTCTCTCTCTCGCTCCCAGTCTCGCTCTCTCTCTCGCTCCCAGTCTCGCTCTCTCTCTCTCTCTCTCTCGCTCCCAGTCTCGCTCTTTCTCTCTCGCTCCCAGTCTCGCTCTCTCTCTCTCGCTCCCAGTCTCGCTCTCTCTCTCTCTCGCTCCCAGTCTCGCTCTCTCTCTCTCTCGCTCCCAGTCTCCCTCTCTCTCTCTCGCTCCCAGTCTCGCTCTCTCTCTCTCGCTCCCAGTCTCGCTCTCTCTCTCTCGCTCCCAGTCTCGCTCTCTCTCTCTCGCTCCCAGTCTCTCTCTCGCTCCCAGTCTCTCTCTCGCTCCCAGTCTCTCTCTCTCTCGCTCCCAGTCTCTCTCTCTCTCGCTCCCAGTCTCTCTCTCTCTCGCTCCAAGTCTCTCTCTCTCTCGCTCCAAGTCTCTCTCTCTCTCCCACTCTCGCTCTCTCTCGCTCCCAGTCTCTCGCTCTCTCTCGCTCCCAGTCTCTCGCTCTCTCTCGCTCCCAGTCTCTCTCTCTCGCTCCCAGTCTCTCTCTCTCTCGCTCCCAGTCTCTCTCTCTCTCGCTCACAGTCTCTCTCTCTCTCGCTCAGTCTCTCTCTCTCGCTCCCAGTCTCTCTCTCTCTCGCTCCCAGTCTCTCGCTCTCTCTCGCTCCCAGTCTCTCGCTCTCTCTCGCTCCCAGTCTCTCGCTCTCTCTCGCTCCCAGTCTCTCGCTCTCTCGCTCCCAGTCTCTCTCTCTCGCTCCCAGTCTCTCTCTCGCTCCCAGTCTCTCTCCCGCTCCCAGTCTCTCTCCCGCTCCCAGTCTCTCTCTCTCTCTCTCTCGCTAGCTCCCAGTCTCTCTCTCTCTCTCTCGCTCCCAGTCTCTCTATTTCTCTCTCGCTCCCAGTCTCTCTCTCTCTCTCGCTCCCAGTCTCTCTCTCTCTCTCGCTCCCAGTCTCTCTCTCTCTCTCCCAGTCTCTCTCTCGCTCCCAGTCTCTCTCTCTCTCTCTCGCTCCCAGTCTCGCTCTCTCTCTCTCGCTCCCAGTCTCGCTCTCTCTCTCTCGCTCCCAGTCTCGCTCCCAGTCTCTCGCACCCAGTCTCGCTCCCAGTCTCTCGCTCCCAGTCTCTCTCTCTCTCTCTCGCTCCCAGTCTCTCTCTCTCTCTCCCGCTCCCAGTCTCTCTCTCTCTCTCTCTCGCTCCCAGTCTCACTCTCTCGCTCCCAGTCTCACTCTCTCGCTCCCAGTCTCGCTCTCTCTCTCGCTCCCAGTCTCGCTCTCTCTCTCGCTCCCAGTCTCGCACTCTCTCTCTCGCTCCCAGTCTCGCTCTCTCTCTCTCGCTCCCAGTCTCGCTCTCTCTCTCTCGCTCCCAGTCTCGCTCTCTCTCTCTCGCTCCCAGTCTCGCTCTTTCTCTCTCGCTCCCAGTCTCGCTCTCTCTCTCTCGCTCCCAGTCTCGCTCTCTCTCTCTCGCTCCCAGTCTCGCTCTCTCTCTCTCGCTCCCAGTCTCGCTCTCTATCTCTCGCTCCCAGTCTCGCTCTCTCCCTCTCGCTCCCAGTCTCGCTCTCTCTCTCTCGCTCCCAGTCTCGCTCTCTCTCTCTCGCTCCCAGTCTCGCTCTCTCTCTCTCGCTCCCAGTCTCGCTCTCGCTCCCAGTCTCTCTCTCGCTCCCAGTCTCTCGCTCTCTCGCTCCCAGTCTCTCTCTCTCTCGCTCCCAGTCTCTCTCTCTCTCGCTCCCAGTCTCTCCCTCTCGCTCCCAGTCTCTCTCTCTCGCTCCCAGTCTCTCTCTCTCGCTCCCAGTCTCTCTCTCGCTCCCAGTCTCTCTCTCGCTCCCAGTCTCTCTCCCGCTCCCAGTCTCTCTCCCGCTCCCAGTCTCTCTCTCTCTCTCTCTCGCTAGCTCCCAGTCTCTCTCTCTCTCTCTCGCTCCCAGTCTCTCTATTTCTCTCTCGCTCCCAGTCTCTCTCTCTCTCTCGCTCCCAGTCTCTCTCTCTCTCTCGCTCCCAGTCTCTCTCTCTCTCTCCCAGTCTCTCTCTCGCTCCCAGTCTCGCTCTCTCTCTCTCGCTCCCAGTCTCGCTCTCTCTCTCTCGCTCCCAGTCTCGCTCTCTCTCTCTCTCTCCCAGTCTCGCTCCCAGTCTCTCGCACCCAGTCTCGCTCCCAGTCTCTCGCTCCCAGTCTCTCTCTCTCTCTCTCGCTCCCAGTCTCTCTCTCTCTCTCTCTCGCTCCCAGTCTCTCTCTCTCTCTCTCTCGCTCCCAGTCTCTCTCTCTCTCTCTCTCGCTCCCAGTCTCACTCTCTCTCTCGCTCCCAGTCTCGCTCTCTCTCTCGCTCCCAGTCTCGCTCTCTCTCTCGCTCCCAGTCTCGCACTCTCTCTCTCGCTCCCAGTCTCGCTCTCTCTCTCTCGCTCCCAGTCTCGCTCTCTCTCTCTCGCTCCCAGTCTCGCTCTCTCTCTCTCGCTCCCAGTCTCGCTCTTTCTCTCTCGCTCCCAGTCTCGCTCTCTCTCTCTCGCTCCCAGTCTCGCTCTCTCTCTCTCGCTCCCAGTCTCGCTCTCTCTCTCTCGCTCCCAGTCTCGCTCTCTCTCTCTCGCTCCCAGTCTCGCTCTCTCTCTCTCGCTCCCAGTCTCGCTCTCGCTCCCAGTCTCTCTCTCGCTCCCAGTCTCTCTCTCGCTCCCAGTCTCTCTCTCGCTCCCAGTCTCTCTCTCGCTCCCAGTCTCTCTCTCTCTCTCTCGCTCCCAGTCTCTCTCTCTCTCTCTCTCGCTCCCAGTCTCTCTCTCTCTCTCTCGCTCCCAGTCTCTCTCTCTCTCTCTCGCTCCCAGTCTCTCTCTCGCTCCCAGTCTCTCTCTCTCTCTCGCTCCCAGTCTCTCTCGCTCGCTCCCAGTCTCTCTCTCTCTCTCTCTCGCTCCCAGTCTCTCTCTCTCTCACTCCCAGTCTTCTCTCTATCTCTCTCTCGCTCCCAGTCTCTCTCTCTCTCTCTCGCTCCCAGTCTCTCTCTCTCTCTCTCTCACTCCCAGTGTCTCTCTCGCTCCCAGTCTCGCTCTCCCTCTCTCTCACTCTCTCTCTCTCTCTCGCTCCCAGTCTCTCGCTCCCAGTCTCGCTCCCAGTCTCTCTCTCTCTCGCTCCCAGTCTCTCTCTCTCTCGCTCCCAGTCTCGCTCTCTCGCTCCCAGTCTCGCTCTCTCTCTCTCGCTATCTCTCTCTCGCTCCCAGTCTCGCTCTCTCTCTCTCGCTCCCAGTCTCGCTCTCTCTCTCTCGCTCCCAGTCTCGCTCTCTCTCTCTCGCTCCCAGTCTCGCTCTCTCTCTCGCTCCCAGTCTCGCTCTCTCTCTCTCGCTCTCTCTCTCTCGCTCCCAGTCTCTCTCTCTCTCTCGCTCCCAGTCTCTCTCTCTCTCTCGCTCCCAGTCTCTCTCTCTCTCTCCCAGTCTCTCTCTCGCTCCCAGTCTCGCTCTCTCTCTCTCGCTCCCAGTCTCGCTCTCTCTCTCTCGCTCCCAGTCTCGCTCTCTCTCTCTCGCTCCCAGTCTCGCTCCCAGTCTCTCGCACCCAGTCTCGCTCCCAGTCTCTCGCTCCCAGTCTCTCTCTCTCTCTCTCGCTCCCAGTCTCTCTCTCTCTCTCTCTCGCTCCCAGTCTCTCTCTCTCTCTCTCTCGCTCCCAGTCTCACTCTCTCGCTCCCAGTCTCGCTCTCTCTCTCGCTCCCAGTCTCGCTCTCTCTCTCGCTCCCAGTCTCGCTCTCTCTCTCGCTCCCAGTCTCGCACTCTCTCTCTCGCTCCCAGTCTCGCTCGCTCTCTCTCTCTCGCTCCCAGTCTCGCTCTCTCTCTCTCGCTCCCAGTCTCGCTCTTTCTCTCTCGCTCCCAGTCTCGCTCTCTCTCTCTCGCTCCCAGTCTCGCTCTCTCTCTCTCGCTCCCAGTCTCGCTCTCTCTCTCTCGCTCCCAGTCTCGCTCTCTCTCTCTCGCTCCCAGTCTCGCTCTCTCTCTCTCCCAGTCTCGCTCCCAGTCTCGCTCTCTCTCTCTCGCTCCCAGTCTCGCTCTCGCTCCCAGTCTCTCTCTCGCTCCCAGTCTCTCTCTCGCTCCCAGTCTCTCTCTCTCTCTCTCGCTCCCAGTCTCTCTCTCTCTCTCTCTCTCTCGCTCCCAGTCTCTCTCTCTCTCTCGCTCCCAGTCTCTCTCTCGCTCCCAGTCTCTCTCTCTCTCTCGCTCCCAGTCTCTCTCGCTCGCTCCCAGTCTCTCTCTCTCTCTCTCTCGCTCCCAGTCTCTCTCTCTCTCACTCCCAGTCTTCTCTCTATCTCTCTCTCGCTCCCAGTCTCTCTCTCTCTCTCTCGCTCCCAGTCTCTCTCTCTCTCTCACTCCCAGTGTCTCTCTCGCTCCCAGTCTCGCTCTCCCTCTCTTTCACTCTCTCTCTCTCTCTCGCTCCCAGTCTCTCGCTCCCAGTCTCGCTCCCAGTCTCTCTCTCTCTCGCTCCCAGTCTCTCTCTCTCTCGCTCCCAGTCTCGCTCTCTCTCTCTCGCTCCCAGTCTCGCTCTCTCTCTCTCGCTATCTCTCTCTCGCTCCCAGTCTCGCTCTCTCTCTCTCGCTCCCAGTCTCGCTCTCTCTCTCTCGCTCCCAGTCTCTCTCTCGCTCCCAGTCTCTCTCTCGCTCCCAGTCTCTCTCTCGCTCCCAGTCTCTCTCTCGCTCCCAGTCTCTCTCTCCCTCCCAGTCTCTCTCTCGCTCCCAGTCTCTCTCTCGCTCCCAGTCTCTCTCTCGCTCCCAGTCTCTCTCTCGCTCCCAGTCTCTCTCTCTCGCTCCCAGTCTCTCTCTCTCTCGCTCCCAGTCTCTCTCTCTCTCGCTCCAAGTCTCTCTCTCTCTCGCTCCAAGTCTCTCTCTCTCTCTCTCTCGCTCCCAGTCTCTCTCTCTCTCTCTCTCTCTCTCTCTCTCTCGCTCCCAGTCTCGCTCTCTCTCGCTCCCAGTCTCGCTCTCTCTCGCTCCCAGTCTCGCTCTCTCTCGCTCCCAGTCTCTCTCTCTCTCTCTCGCTCCCAGTCTCTCTCTCGCTCCCAGTCTCGCTCTCTCTCGCTCCCAGTCTCGCTCTCTCTCGCTCCCAGTCTCTCTCTCTCTCTCTCACTCCCAGTGTCTCTCTCGCTCCCAGTCTCGCTCTCCCTCTCTTTCACTCTCTCTCTCTCTCTCGCTCCCAGTCTCTCTCTCTCTCACTCCCAGTCTTCTCTCTATCTCTCTCTCGCTCCCAGTCTCTCTCTCTCTCTCTCGCTCCCAGTCTCTCTCTCTCTCTCTCACTCCCAGTGTCTCTCTCGCTCCCAGTCTCGCTCTCCCTCTCTTTCACTCTCTCTCTCTCTCTCGCTCCCAGTCTCTCGCTCCCAGTCTCGCTCCCAGTCTCTCTCTCTCTCGCTCCCAGTCTCTCTCTCTCTCGCTCCCAGTCTCGCTCTCTCTCTCTCGCTCCCAGTCTCGCTCTCTCTCTCTCGCTATCTCTCTCTCGCTCCCAGTCTCGCTCTCTCTCTCTCGCTCCCAGTCTCGCTCTCTCTCTCTCGCTCCCAGTCTCTCTCTCGCTCCCAGTCTCTCTCTCGCTCCCAGTCTCTCTCTCGCTCCCAGTCTCTCTCTCGCTCCCAGTCTCTCTCTCGCTCCCAGTCTCTCTCTCGCTCCCAGTCTCTCTCTCGCTCCCAGTCTCTCTCTCTCTCCCTGTCTCTCTCTCTCGCTCCCAGTCTCTCTCTCTCTCGCTCCAAGTCTCTCTCTCTCTCGCTCCAAGTCTCTCTCTCTCTCTCTCTCGCTCCCAGTCTCTCTCTCTCTCTCTCTCTCTCTCTCTCTCTCGCTCCCAGTCTCGCTCTCTCTCGCTCCCAGTCTCGCTCTCTCTCGCTCCCAGTCTCGCTCTCTCTCGCTCCCAGTCTCTCTCTCTCTCTCTCGCTCCCAGTCTCTCTCTCGCTCCCAGTCTCGCTCTCTCTCGCTCCCAGTCTCGCTCTCTCTCGCTCCCAGTCTCTCTCTCTCTCTCTCACTCCCAGTGTCTCTCTCGCTCCCAGTCTCGCTCTCCCTCTCTTTCACTCTCTCTCTCTCTCTCGCTCCCAGTCTCTCGCTCCCAGTCTCGCTCCCAGTCTCTCTCTCTCTCGCTCCCAGTCTCTCTCTCTCTCGCTCCCAGTCTCGCTCTCTCTCTCTCGCTCCCAGTCTCGCTCTCTCTCTCTCGCTATCTCTCTCTCGCTCCCAGTCTCGCTCTCGCTCTCTCGCTCCCAGTCTCGCTCTCTCTCTCTCGCTCCCTGTCTCTCTCTCGCTCCCAGTCTCTCTCTCGCTCCCAGTCTCTCTCTCGCTCCCAGTCTCTCTCTCCCTCCCAGTCTCTCTCTCCCTCCCAGTCTCTCTCTCGCTCCCAGTCTCTCTCTCGCTCCCAGTCTCTCTCTCTCGCTCCCAGTCTCTCTCTCTCTCGCTCCAAGTCTCTCTCTCTCTCGCTCCAAGTCTCTCTCTCTCTCTCTCTCTCTCCCAGTCTCTCTCTCTCTCTCTCTCTCTCTCTCTCTCTCGCTCCCAGTCTCGCTCTCTCTCGCTCCCAGTCTCGCTCTCTCTCGCTCCCAGTCTCGCTCTCTCTCGCTCCCAGTCTCTCTCTCTCTCTCTCGCTCCCAGTCTCTCTCTCGCTCCCAGTCTCGCTCTCTCTCGCTCCCAGTCTCGCTCTCTCTCGCTCCCAGTCTCGCTCTCTCTCGCTCCCAGTCTCGCTCTCTCTCGCTCCCTGTCTCGCTCTCTCTCGCTCCCTGTCTCGCTCTCTCTCGCTCCCAGTCTCGCTCTCTCTCTCTCGCTCCCAGTCTCGCTCTCTCTCTCTCTCGCTCCCAGTCTCGCTCTCTCTCTCTCTCAAGCTCCCAGTCTCTCTCGCTCCCAGTCTCTCTCTCTCTCCAAGTCTCTCTCTCTCTCTCTCTCTCTCGCTCCAAGTCTCTCTCTCTCTCTCGCTCCCAGTCTCTCTCTCTCTCTCTCGCTCCCAGTCTCGCTCTCTCTCGCTCCCAGTCTCTCTCTCTCTCGCTCCCAGTCTCTCTCTCTCTCTCTCGCTCCCAGTCTCTCTCTCTCTCTCGCTCCCAGTCTCTCTCTCTCTCTCGCTCCCAGTCTCTCTCTCTCTCTCGCTCCCAGTCTCTCTCTCGCTCCCAGTCTCTCTCTCTCGCTCCCAGTCTCTCTCTCTCGCTCCCAGTCTCTCTCTCTCTCGCTCCTAGTCTCTCTCTCTCTCGCTTCCAGTCTCTCTCTCTCCCAGACTCTTTCTCGCTCCCAGTCTCTCTCTCGCTCCCAGTCTCTTTCTCGCTCCCAGTCTCTTTCTCGCTCCCAGTCTCTCTCTCGCTCCCAGTCTCTCTCTCGCTCCCAGTCTCTCTCTCGCTCCCAGTCTCTCTCTCTCTCTCGCTCCCAGTCTCTCTCGCTCTCTCGCTCCGAGTCTCTCTCTCTCTCTCTCTCTCGCTCCCAGTCTCGCTCTCGCTCCCAGTCTCTCTCTCGCTCCCAGTCTCTCTCTCGCTCGCAGTCTCTCTCTCTCTCTCGCTCCCAGTCTCTCTCTCTCTCTCGCTCCCAGTCTCTCTCTCTCGCTCCCAGTCTCTCTCCCGCTCCCAGTCTCTCTCTCTCTCTCTCTCGCTCCCAGTCTCTCTCGCTCGCTCCCAGTCTCTCTCTCTCTCTCTCGCTCCCAGCCTCTCTCTCCCTCTCTCGCTTCCAGCCTCTTTCTCCCTCTCTCGCTCCCAATCTCTCTCTCTCTCTCTCTCTCTCGCTCCCAGTCTCTCTCTCTCTCTCTCACACTCCCAGTCTCTCTCTCTCTCTCTCGCTCCAAGTCTCTCTCTCTCTCTCTCGCTCCAAGTCTCTCTCTCTCTCTCGCTCCCAGTCTCTCTCTCTCTCTCGCTCCCAGTCTCTCTCTCTCTCTCTCTCGCTCCCAGTCTCTCTCTCTCTTTCCCAGTCTCTCTCTCTCTCTCTCTCGCTCCCAGTCTCTCTCTCTCTCCAGTCTCTCTCTCTCTCTCGCTCCCAGTCTCTCTCTCTCTCGCTCCCAGTCTCTCTCTCTCTCCCAGTCTCTCTCTCTCTCTCTCGCTCCCAGTCTCTCTCTCTCGCTCCCAGTCTCTCTCTCTCTCTCTCGCTCCCAGTCTCGCTCTCTCTCTCTCGCTCCCAGTCTCGCTCTCTCTCTCTCGCTCCCAGTCTCGCTCTCCCTCTCTCGCTTCCAGCCTCTCTCGCTTCCAGCCTCTCTGTCCCTCTCTCGCTCCCAGTCTCCTCTCTCTCTCTCTCGCTCCCAGTCTCTCTCTCTCGCTCCCAGTCTCTCTCTCTCGCTCCCAGTCTCTCTCTCTCTCTCTCTCTCGCTCCCAGTCTCTCTCTCTCTCTCTCTCTCTCGCTCCCAGTCTCTCTCTCTCTCGCTCCCAGTCTCTCTCTCTCTCGCTCCCAGTCTCTCTCTCTCTCGCTCCCAGTCTCTCTCTCTCTCGCTCCCAGTCTCTCTCTCTCTCTCTCGCTCCCAGTCTCTCTCCCGCTCCCAGTCTCTCTCTCTCTCTCTCTCTCTCGCTCCCAGTCTCTCTCGCTCGCTCCCAGTCTCTCTCTCTCTCTCTCTCGCTCCCAGTCTCTCTCTCTCGCTCCCAGTCTCTCTCTCTCTCGCGCTCCCAGTCTCTCTCTCTCGCTCCCAGTCTCTCTCTCTCTCGCTCCCAGTCTCTCTCTCTCTCTCTCTCTCAAATTCAAATTCAAATTCAAATTCAAGCTGCTTTATTGGCATGAAAAACATTGTGTCAATATTGCCAAAGCAACAATGTATGCAATATACATTGTAACAAAATTATAAATGATAGCAAATAATAATATAAAATGGTAGTAAATAATAATACAAAAATAAATACAATAAAATGGTAACAGTCTACAGTAAACATTAATAATTATAGTAATAACAATAATAGTAATAATAAGTAAGTTACTGTTTACTATGCAGATGTTATTATTCAGTGTCCCTCAGGCTATGGCAGGAAAATACATATTTGGCTGCAAGAGGAGCCATTGCTCCTTCGCCCATGAGTATTCTTAGTTTTTCCTCTGGGTTCAATTTGTGAAAATTTGGAATATATGTAGTCATTTCTGTGAATAATGAGTCTCTTTGTGAGGAATATTTATCACAGTAAAGGAGAAAGTGCATCTCTGTCTCTACCTCCCCTGTCATGCAGTGACCACATACACGCTCCTCTTTGGGTAGCCATGTCTTTTTATGTCTGCCGGTTTCTATTGCCAATCGGTGGTCACTCAGCCTGTACTTGGTAAGGATCTGTCTCTGCTTCGTATCTCTGACAGAGTAGAGATAATCAGCCAATTCATATTCTCTGTTTAGGGTCAGATAGCAATTTAGTCGGCTTTGGGATTTTGTTTCGTTTTTCCAGTATTGTAAGTATGATTCCTTTGATTGGTTCATGATTTTGCTTATTGGAATTCTTTTTTTTGAAGCAGTGCTGGTGTCAGCTTGGTTGGTGAGGTCCAACACCATCTGACTGAGAGGGCTCGTTTCTGGGCTCAGCTCTTGGGCTTGAAGTGCTTTAAATTGCAGACTCGAATTTGGACTTGAATTTAGATGTAGCCAAAATTTTAATGATCTTTTCTGTATTTTCATTATTACTGGAAAACGGCCCAATTCTGCCCTACATGCATTAGTTGGTGTATTTCTCTGGACTTGTAGAATTTTCCGACAGAATTCTGCATGTAGGGTTTCAATTGGATGTTTGTCCCACATTTTAAAATCCAGTTTATTGAGTGGCCCCCAAACCTCACTTCCATAAAGTGCTATTGGTAGGATTACACTGTCAAATATTTTAGTCCAAATTCTAATTGGGATGTTGATTTTGAATAATTTCATTTTTATTGCATACATTGCTCTGCGGGCTTTTTCTTTGAGTGCCTTCACTGCCATATTAAAGTTTCCCGATGCAGATATGGTCAGACCAAGGTAGGTGTAATTTTTTGTGTGTTCAATTAAGGTGTTGTTCAGGGTGAATTTACATTTTTGTTTCTGACATCTGGGTTTTTTTTGGAAAATCATGATTTTAGTTTTTTGGAAATTTACTGCCAGGGCCCAATTATGGCAATATTGCTCCAGAATATTAATGTTTTGTTGAAGACCTTCTTTGGTTGGTGATAGAAGTACCAAGTCATCAGCATATAGCAGGTATTTCACCTCTGTGTCAAATAGTGTGAGTCCTGGGGCTGGAGATTGGTCCAACATGTCTGCTAATTCATTGATATAAATGTTGAAAAGATTTGGACTCAAATTGCAGCCTTGTCTCACACCTCGACATTGTGAAAAAAATTCTGTTCTTTGGTTTTTGATTTTTATTGCACACTTATTTTCTGTGTACATACATTTTATTAAGTCATACACCTTACCACCAAGCCCACTTTGTAGAATTTTGTAGAATAGCCCTTCGTGCCAAATCGAATCAAATGCTTTTTTAAAGTCAATAAAGCAAGCAAAGATTTTGCCCTCTTTTTTTTGGTGGACGTGTTTATTAATTAGTGTGTGTAAGGTGTATATATGGTCAGTAGTGCGATGGTTAGGGAGAAAGCCAATTTGACATTTACTTATTACATTTTTTTCTTGAAGAAAGGTTTGAATTCTTGAATTCAAAATGCTACAGAAAATCTTTCCCAAGTTACTGTTGACGCAAATTCCCCTGTAATTATTGGGGTCTGATTTGTCTCCACTTTTGTGGATCGGGGAGATGAGCCCCTGGTTCCAGACATCAGGGAAGCAGCCAGAAGTTAAAACCATGTTGAACAATTTAAGCACAGCATTTTGCAACTCAGGTGTGCTGTTTTTCAGCATTTCATTTCTGATGTTGTCTACACCACAAGCCTTTTTTGATTTAATAGATTTTAGCTTTTCATTTAGTTCTTGTTGGGTTATTGGGTAATCTAATGGATTTTGGTTGTTTTTAATGACTGATTCCAGGATGTTCAATTTTTCTTTAATTTCTAATTGGTTCTGGTTTAAGTCTTTTTGTGGGATGTTTTTGTATAGATTATCAAAGTAAGTTTTCCAAATTCCTACATCTTGTATGGCTAATTCTTGTGGCTTTGTTGTGCTTAAATTGTTCCACATGTCCCAGAACTGATTTTGGTCAATTGCGTTTTCAATTTCATCAAGTGTCTTGTTGGTATAATTCAATTTCTTGCATTTCAGTGTTTGTTTATACTGTTTCAGAGTTTCAAAGTATTCATATCGTAGCTCTGGGTTGTTTTGCTGCTTATGTTTTTTGTTTGACATTTGTCTTAGGTGTTTTCTAATTGTTTTACATTCATTATCAAACCATTTGTCAGAAACATTTTGATTTTTGCTTCTGATGTTGCATTGCTTTGGTTTTCTCAAATTTGCTTTCGATGCTGCTTTTTGGAATATGCAGTTGATGTTTTGGGTAGCTGAATTGACACCATCTTTATTGTTTTGGTACTGTGAGTTATTGAAAAACTGTATAGAGTTCATCATTTCATTTGAGTTCAATGTTTCAATGAATGCCTCTGCACTGTTTGGAGCCCATCTGAACGATTGGTTTATGTTGTAAAGTTTATTGGGCTGTTTTTTTGAATGAATATTGCCGGTTAATTTCTTCAGAAACACGTTGATCTGACTGTGATCTGACAATGGTGTCTGTGGTCTGACAGTGAATGCACTAATGGAGGAGGGGTCAATGTCAGTGATGGCATAATCGACTACACTTGTCCCAAGAGCTGAGCAGTAAGTAAACTGACCTAAAGAGTCCCCTCTGATTCTACCATTAAGCATGTACAGGCCTAAGGCTCGACAGAGATGTACTAACTCTTTTCCATTTTTGTTCAGTATTTGGTCAGGACTGTTTCTATTATTTATAATAGGGCTACTGTACAAGGAGGGGTGTCCAAATATGTGGTGGTTACCTCCCGCATCAGTGTAGTCAGGCTCAGAACCTGTTCTTGCATTGAAATCTCCACAAAGAAGCACTTTACCCTGCGCCTGAAATGTAATGATTTCTGTCTGGAGATTGTCAAAAAACTGATCATCATAATATGATGAATCTGAAGGAGGAGCATAAGCTGCACATATGTATACATCATTGTCACAATAGATTGTACCTTTGTTAAGTTTTAGCCAAATGTGAGTGGTACCTTTTTTCATTTCATTCAGTGCTAAGTCCTGCTTATGCCAAATGATGATTCCACCTGAGTCTCGGCCCCGTTTAACATTTTTATGTTTGATTGATGGTAGTAAACTTTCTCTATAGCCTGAGGGACACTGAGTATCTATGTCTCCACGACACCATGTTTCCAGTAGGATTATGATGTCCTGTCCCTTGATGTTTTTAATCAATTCTGGATTAGTTGTTTTATAACCAAAATGTGAAGAGTATAGGCCCTGGATATTCCAAGAGCTGATAGTTAATGATCTCATTTATAATAAGTGATATTCACTGGTTTGAGTGAAGTACATCGAAAAAAACAAAAAAAATAAAATATGTATATATACATATATATACATACACACATACACATATACACATATATACATACATATATACACATATACATACATATATACATACACATACATATATATATATACATACATATATACATACACATACACATACATACACATATATACATACACATACATATACACACATACATACATACATACATACACACACACACACACACATACATACACACACACACACACATACACATACATATATATATATATATATATATATATATATATATATATATATATATACACACATACATGCACATACACATATACACACATACATACATACATACATACACACACACGCGCACACACACACACACACACACACACACCATTACATATAATAATTATTATAATACCGGTGTCAATACATTTAGGAATATTTGTAAACAAATGAATAAGAATGGAATAAGATTGCATTGTACTTATGTTATGTGCAATCTGCAACCCTGTGTGTTTGTGTGTGTGTGTGTGCGCGTGCGTGCCCGTGTGTGAATTAAAGGGACTGTCTAGCTCAGTAGTCTGCATATTAGTTGCAGTAGTTGGCGCACCTCTCCTATCTCTGATTGTTCTAGGGGTCTTCTGCCAGAGGTTACCTCAGCATATGTAGGCTGACGATCTAATTGATACATGGTGTGGACTGCATCATGTGGTCTACTTCCCTGAAGGGCAGTGTTCTGACCGACCCTGGAGTAGTGGTCAGAGCTGTGTTGTGATGGGCCGGGTCTAGTAGAGCTGTGTTGTGATGGGCCGGGTCTAGTAGAGCTGTGTTGTGATGGGCCGGGTCTAGTAGAGCTGTGTTGTGATGGGCCGGGTCTAGTAGAGCTTTGTTGTGATGGGCCAGGTCTAGTAGAGCTGTGTTGTGATGGGCCAGGTCTAGTAGAGCTGTGTTGTGATGGGCCAGGTCTAGTAGAGCTTTGTTGTGATGGGCCAGGTCTAGTAGAGCTGTGTTGTGATGGGCCGGGTCTAGTAGAGCTGTGCTGTGTTGGGCCTGGTCTAGTAGAGCTGTGCTGTGTTGGGCCTGGTCTAGTAGAGCTGTGCTGTAATAAGCCATGTCTGGCTCTTTTCTCCTCGGGATGGTGGAGGTACTGTTGTTTCAGAAGGTGGGGCGGGGGACCTTTGTTGCTGGGGTGATGGGTGTGTGGGTCCCTGCCAAGTGTTGCATCTTTTAGGTCCTTGGCAAAGGTTCTGATACTGTCCTGATCAAGATGTATATTATCATATAAGTGTTGACATGTCAGAGTGGGGTGGTGAGCCGTTCTGACGTTGAGCAGTGAGGCACAGTCCACAGTGATCTGTTGATTTATTTTGTCGATCAACTTTTCTGGGAAGTCTTTTCTTGGTAGGAGGGTGGACACAACTATATTGGTTGTTGGGAACATAGCCTGTGCCCGTTCTGCCACTCTTCTCACTGCCCCAGATACATTTTCACCTTTGGCATGAAGGTCGTTTGTGCCAGTGTGGATGATGATGTTGTCAGGGGTGTCAATCCTGGTCTGACTGAGTAGCTGCATTGCACTCTCAGTTGTAGGACACCAGAACTTATACACCTGGTGTCTAGGGAATAATCTTTCCTGGACTAAGAACTTCCCATTTGAATCAATTAGAATTGCAGTTGTGGGTGATTGTCTGGGTGGAGCAGACTGGGAGGCTGGTATTCTGACCTGGGCTGGAGCAGACTGGGAGGCTGGTAGGTTAACCTGGGCTGGAGCAGACTGGGAGGCTGGTATTCTGACCTGGGCTGGAGCAGACTGGGAGGCTGGTAGGTTGACCTGGGCTGGAGCAGACTGGGAGGCTGGTAGGTTAACCTGGGCTGGAGCAGACTGGGAGGCTGGTATTCTGACCTGGGCTGGAGCAGACTGGGAGGCTGGTAGGTTGACCTGGGCTGGAGCAGACTGAGAGGCTGGTAGGTTGACCTGGGCTGGAGCAGACTGGTAGGCTGGTGCAGTGTCATCCGGCTGTGTAGTGGAGGCCATGCTGGTCTCAGGTTCTGCTTGTGTTGTACCAAGCTGGTGGACATGTTTTCTAGATGCAGAGGACACAATGACTCTCTGCCGGTTGAGGGTGTCAATGTACCTCTCTTTTTGTTCGAGCTCCTTTCTAGTTGTGCTCAGATGGTCTCTGAGGTCATCATTTGTCTGACTCAGCTTGTCCATTCTGCTTTCTAATTTAGCTATGGATGCTCTGCTCTCCTCCCTGAACTGTTTCATCTCTTCTTTGAGTTTCTGGACAGTGTCCTCCTCTTGAAGCTTCTTCTCTCTGAGTTCTATGACCTCTGCTTCGACTAGAGAGAGGGTGTTGTGGAAACGTTGCATAGCAGGTGTTCTTATTGAAATTGTCATGTCCTTGACTCTGTCTGCTGCAGGTGAGGTAGGTAAAGGGACGTTGAGGGCTTCCTGCTGGGTCACAGAGACCATTGGGGTCTGCTTTTCTCCATCTCCCTCCTTGACTTTTTCCTCATTTTCTGAGATGATGTCAGCGTCTTCTTTTAGGGTAGAAAACCTATTCTCAAAAGCCTGGAGGCTTGAATCATTGCCTTGTATCAATACAGTTCCATTATTATATAAGTTTACTGTTTGATATGTGTTGCTCTGGTCAGCTTCTTCAAAAATGCTGATCTGACATCCTTGGCTGATGCCCCTCTTTTTTGAGAAAGGGAAATGGTTGCAAATAACCTTTTTCCATATGTTCCCTCGATTGGTATTAAAAATTAAATTTGCTCTTGTTTTGTAACTGGTAAGATCTGCAAACAGGCATTCATGGTTCTGTCCCATCAACAAACCTTTGAAACTTTTCTTGGCTTTCTCTGTTTGGATGTCTGGTGGGTAAACAATTTCCATAGCAACGCTGGTGATGTTGGCTACAATGTTGCAATAGAAGTGCTGTTTCTTGTATAATGCTCTCTTGTTTCTTCAGAGGACTGTTTCACTTTGTTGTCCTTTTTTCTTTTCCTTTTTCTTCTGTCCTTATTTTGTCCTTATTTTGTCTTCCTTTCTTCTGTTAACTAGATATTTTTTTTGTTATTCTTTGTAAGCTAGCTAGCTTCTTCCAGGAGAGTCCCTAGCAACTGCTTAGCAACATGTAAACAATTCAGCTAACAATTCAGCTAGCTAAGATAACTGTATAATTTTATGAAAAATAGTTACTTTTTCAAAATCCTGTCTTTTTGGTTTGTTGCTTGTATTGTCTTCTATTGAGTCTTGCAGTTTTCTTTAGATTTTTTCGATGTACTTCACTCTAAAAAACCATTTAAATCTCAATATATACAGGAGCTCATTTTTCAGCAGCTGCTCAATTTGGAACTCCGGATCTCGCTCCCAGTCTCTCTCTCTCTCGCTCCCAGTCTCTCTCTCTCTCGCTCCCAGTCTCTCTCTCTCTCGCTCCCAGTCTCTCTCTCTCTCTCGCTCCCAGTCTCTCTCTCTCTCTCGCTCCCAGTCTCTCTCTCTCGCTCCCAGTCTCTCTCTCTCTCGCTCCCAGTCTCTCTCTCTCTCTCGCTCCCAGTCTCTCTCTCTCTCGCTCCCAGTCTCTCTCTCTCTCGCTCCCAGTCTCTCTCTCTCTCTCGCTCCCAGTCTCTCTCTCTCGCTCCCAGTCTCTCTCCCGCTCCCAGTCTCTCTCTCTCTCTCTCGCTCCCAGTCTCTCTCGCTCGCTCCCAGTCTCTCTCTCTCTCTCTCTCGCTCCCAGCCTCTCTCTCCCTCTCTCGCTTCCAGCCTCTTTCTCCCTCTCTCGCTCCCAGTCTCTCTCTCTCTCTCTCTCTCGCTCCCAGTCTCTCTCTCTCTCTCTCACACTCCCAGTCTCTCTCTCTCTCGCTCCAAGTCTCTCTCTCTCTCTCTCGCTCCGTCTCTCTCTCTCTCTCGCTCCCAGTCTCTCTCTCTCTCTCTCTCCCAGTCTCTCTCTCTCTTTCCCAGTCTCTCTCTCTCTCTCTCTCGCTCCCAGTCTCTCTCTCTCTCGCTCCCAGTCTCTCTCTCTCTCTCGCTCCCAGTCTCTCTCTCTCTCTCTCGCTCCCAGTCTCGCTCTCTCTCTCTCGCTCCCAGTCTCGCTCCCAGTCTCGCTCTCTCTCTCTCGCTCCCAGTCTCGCTCTCCCTCTCTCGCTTCCAGCCTCTTTCTCCCTCTCTCGCTCCCAGTCTCTCTCTCTCTCTCTCTCTCGCTCCCAGTCTCTCTCTCTCTCTCTCACACTCCCAGTCTCTCTCTCTCTCGCTCCAAGTCTCTCTCTCTCTCTCTCGCTCCCAGTCTCTCTCTCTCTCTCGCTCCCAGTCTCTCTCTCTCTCTCTCGCTCCCAGTCTCTCTCTCTCTTTCCCAGTCTCTCTCTCTCTCTCTCTCGCTCCCAGTCTCTCTCTCTCTCGCTCCCAGTCTCTCTCTCTCTCTCTCGCTCCCAGTCTCTCTCTCTCTCTCTCGCTCCCAGTCTCGCTCTCTCTCTCTCGCTCCCAGTCTCTCTCTCTCTCGCTCCCAGTCTCTCTCTCTCTCTCTCGCTCCCAGCCTCTCTCTCCCTCTCTCGCTTCCAGCCTCTTTCTCCCTCTCTCGCTCCCAGTCTCTTTCTCCCTCTCTCGCTCCCAGTCTCTCTCTCTCTCTCTCTCTCGCTCCCAGTCTCTCTCTCTCTCTCTCACACTCCCAGTCTCTCTCTCTCTCTCTCGCTCCAAGTCTCTCTCTCTCTCTCTCGCTCCAAGTCTCTCTCTCTCTCTCTCGCTCCCAGTCTCTCTCTCTCTCTCGCTCCCAGTCTCTCTCTCTCTCTCTCGCTCCCAGTCTCTCTCTCTCTTTCCCAGTCTCTCTCTCTCTCTCTCTCGCTCCCAGTCTCTCTCTCTCTCCAGTCTCTCTCTCTCTCTCGCTCCCAGTCTCTCTCTCTCTCGCTCCCAGTCTCTCTCTCTCTCCCAGTCTCTCTCTCTCTCTCTCGCTCCCAGTCTCTCTCTCTCGCTCCCAGTCTCTCTCTCTCTCTCGCTCCCAGTCTCGCTCTCTCTCTCTCGCTCCCAGTCTCGCTCTCTCTCTCTCGCTCCCAGTCTCGCTCTCCCTCTCTCGCTTCCAGCCTCTCTCGCTTCCAGCCTCTCTGTCCCTCTCTCGCTCCCAGTCTCCTCTCTCTCTCTCTCGCTCCCAGTCTCTCTCTCTCCCAGTCTCTCTCTCTCTCTCTCTCGCTCCCAGTCTCTCTCTCTCGCTCCCAGTCTCTCTCTCTCGCTCCCAGTCTCTCTCTCTCGCTCCCAGTCTCTCTCTCTCTCTCTCTCTCTCGCTCCCAGTCTCTCTCTCTCTCGCTCCCAGTCTCTCTCTCTCGCTCCCAGTCTCTCTCTCTCGCTCCCAGTCTCTCTCTCTCTCTCTCTCTCTCGCTCCCAGTCTCTCTCTCTCTCGCTCCCAGTCTCTCTCTCTCTCGCTCCCAGTCTCTCTCTCTCTCGCTCCCAGTCTCTCTCTCTCTCTCGCTCCCAGTCTCTCTCTCTCTCTCGCTCCCAGTCTCTCTCTCTCGCTCCCAGTCTCTCTCCCGCTCCCAGTCTCTCTCTCTCTCTCTCTCTCTCGCTCCCAGTCTCTCCCGCTCGCTCCCAGTCTCTCTCTCTCTCTCTCTCGCTCCCAGTCTCTCTCTCTCTCTCTCTCTCGCTCCCAGTCTCTCTCTCTCTCTCTCTCGCTCCCAGTCTCTCTCTCTCTCGCTCCCAGTCTCTCTCTCTCTCTCTCTCTCTCTCTCGCTCCCAGTCTCTCTCTCTCTCGCTCCCAGTCTCTCTCTCTCTCGCTCCCAGTCTCTCTCTCTCTCGCTCCCAGTCTCTCTCTCTCTCTCGCTCCCAGTCTCTCTCTCTCGCTCCCAGTCTCTCTCCCGCTCCCAGTCTCTCTCTCTCGCTCCCAGTCTCTCTCGCTCGCTCCCAGTCTCTCTCTCTCTCTCTCGCTCCCAGCCTCTCTCTCCCTCTCTCGCTTCCAGCCTCTTTCTCCCTCTCTCGCTCCCAGTCTCTCTCTCTCTCTCTCTCACACTCCCAGTCTCTCTCTCTCTCGCTCCAAGTCTCTCTCTCTCTCTCTCGCTCCCAGTCTCTCTCTCTCGCTCCCAGTCTCTCTCTCTCTCTCTCGCTCCCAGTCTCTCTCTCTCTTTCCCAGTCTCTCTCTCTCTCTCTCTCTCTCGCTCCCAGTCTCTCTCTCTCTCGCTCCCAGTCTCTCTCTCTCTCTCGCTCCCAGTCTCTCTCTCTCTCTCTCGCTCCCAGTCTCGCTCTCTCTCTCTCTCGCTCCCAGTCTCGCTCTCTCTCTCTCGCTCCCAGTCTCGCTCTCTCTCTCTCGCTCCCAGTCTCGCTCTCCCTCTCTCGCTTCCAGCCTCTCTCGCTTCCAGCCTCTCTCTCCCTCTCTCGCTCCCAGTCTCCTCTCTCTCTCTCTCGCTCCCAGTCTCTCTCTCTCTCTCGCTCCCAGTCTCTCTCTCTCTCGCTCCCAGTCTCTCTCTCTCTCTCTCTCTCTCGCTCCCAGTCTCTCTCTCTCGCGCCCAGTCTCTCTCTCTCTCTCTCTCTCTCTCTCTCTCTCTCTCGCTCCCAGTCTCTCTCTCTCTCGCTCCCAGTCTCTCTCTCTCTCGCTCCCAGTCTCTCTCTCTCTCTCTCGCTCCCAGTCTCTCTCTCTCTCTCGCTCCCAGTCTCTCTCTCTCGCTCCCAGTCTCTCTCCCGCTCCCAGTCTCTCTCCCGCTCCCAGTCTCTCTCTCTCTCTCTCTCGCTCCCAGTCTCTCTCGCTCGCTCCCAGTCTCTCTCTCTCTCTCTCTCGCTCCCAGTCTCTCTCTCTCGCTCCCACTCTCTCTCTCTCTCTCGCTCCCAGTCTCTCTCTCTCTCTCCCAGTCTCTCTCTCGCTCCCAGTCTCGCTCTCGCTCCCAGTCTCTCTCTCGCTCCCAGTCTCGCTCTCTCTCTCTCTCGCTCCCAGTCTCGCTCTCTCTCTCCCAGTCTCGCTCCCAGTCTCTCGCTCCCAGTCTCGCTCTCGCTCTCTCTCCCAGTCTCTCTCTCTCTCTCTCGCTCCCAGTCTCTCTCTCTCTCTCTCGCTCCCAGTCTCACTCTCTCTCTCGCTCCCAGTCTCACTCTCTCTCTCTCGCTCCCAGTCTCGCTCTCTCTCTCGCTCCCAGTCTCGCTCTCTCTCTCGCTCCCAGTCTCGCTCTCTCTCTCTCGCTCTCTCTCTCTCGCTCCCAGTCTCGCTCTTTCTCTCTCGCTCCCAGTCTCGCTCTCTCTCTCTCGCTCCCAGTCTCGCTCTCTCTCTCTCGCTCCCAGTCTCGCTCTCTCTCTCTCTCGCTCCCAGTCTCTCTCTCTCTCGCTCCCAGTCTCTCTCTCTCTCGCTCCCAGTCTCTCTCTCTCTCGCTCCCAGTCTCTCTCTCTCGCTCCCAGTCTCTCTCTCGCTCCCAGTCTCTCTCCCGCTCCCAGTCTCTATCTCTCTCTCTCTCTCTCTCTCGCTAGCTCCCAGTCTCTCTCTCTCTCTCTCGCTCCCAGTCTCTCTATTTCTCTCTCGCTCCCAGTCTCTCTCTCTCTCTCGCTCCCAGTCTCTCTCTCTCTCTCTCCCAGTCTCGCTCTCTCTCTCTCGCTCCCAGTCTCGCTCTCTCTCTCTCGCTCCCAGTCTCTCTCTCTCTCTCTCGCTCCCAGTCTCGCTCTCCCTCTCTCGCTTCCAGTCTCTCTCTCTCTCTCTCGCTCCCAGTCTCCTCTCTCTCTCTCTCGCTCCCAGTCTCTCTCTCTCCCAGTCTCTCTCTCTCTCTCTCTCGCTCCCAGTCTCTCTCTCTCGCTCCCAGTCTCTCTCTCTCGCTCCCAGTCTCTCTCTCTCGCTCCCAGTCTCTCTCTCTCTCTCTCTCTCTCTCTCTCTCTCGCTCCCAGTCTCTCTCTCTCTCGCTCCCAGTCTCTCTCTCTCTCGCTCCCAGTCTCTCTCTCTCTCGCTCCCAGTCTCTCTCTCTCTCTCGCTCCCAGTCTCTCTCTCTCTCTCGCTCCCAGTCTCTCTCTCTCTCTCGCTCCCAGTCTCTCTCTCTCGCTCCCAGTCTCTCTCCCGCTCCCAGTCTCTCTCTCTCTCTCTCTCTCTCGCTCCCAGTCTCTCTCGCTCGCTCCCAGTCTCTCTCTCTCTCTCTCTCGCTCCCAGTCTCTCTCTCTCTCTCTCTCTCGCTCCCAGTCTCTCTCTCTCTCGCTCCCAGTCTCTCTCTCTCTCTCTCTCTCTCTCTCTCTCTCTCCCAGTCTCTCTCTCTCTCGCTCCCAGTCTCTCTCTCTCTCTCGCTCCCAGTCTCTCTCTCTCGCTCCCAGTCTCTCTCCCGCTCCCAGTCTCTCTCTCTCTCTCTCTCTCGCTCCCAGTCTCTCTCGCTCTCTCCCAGTCTCTCTCTCTCTCTCTCGCTCCCAGCCTCTCTCTCCCTCTCTCGCTTCCAGCCTCTTTCTACCTCTCTCGCTCCCAGTCTCTCTCTCTCTCTCTCTCTCGCTCCCAGTCTCTCTCTCTCTCTCTCACACTCCCAGTCTCTCTCTCTCTCGCTCCAAGTCTCTCTCTCTCTCTCTCGCTCCCAGTCTCTCTCTCTCTCGCTCCCAGTCTCTCTCTCTCTCTCTCGCTCCCAGTCTCTCTCTCTCTTTCCCAGTCTCTCTCTCTCTCTCTCTCGCTCCCAGTCTCTCTCTCTCTCTCTCGCTCCCAGTCTCGCTCTCTCTCTCTCGCTCCCAGTCTCGCTCTCTCTCTCTCGCTCCCAGTCTCGCTCTCTCTCTCTCGCTCCCAGTCTCGCTCTCCCTCTCTCGCTTCCAGCCTCTCTCGCTTCCAGCCTCTCTCTCCCTCTCTCGCTCCCAGTCTCCTCTCTCTCTCTCTCGCTCCCAGTCTCTCTCTCTCTCTCGCTCCCAGTCTCTCTCTCTCTCGCTCCCAGTCTCTCTCTCTCTCTCTCTCTCGCTCCCAGTCTCTCTCTCTCGCGCCCAGTCTCTCTCTCTCTCTCTCTCTCTCTCTCTCTCTCTCTCTCTCTCTCGCTCCCAGTCTCTCTCTCTCTCGCTCCCAGTCTCTCTCTCTCTCGCTCCCAGTCTCTCTCTCTCTCTCGCTCCCAGTCTCTCTCTCTCTCTCGCTCCCAGTCTCTCTCTCTCGCTCCCAGTCTCTCTCCCGCTCCCAGTCTCTCTCTCTCTCTCTCTCTCGCTCCCAGTCTCTCTCGCTCGCTCCCAGTCTCTCTCTCTCTCTCTCTCGCTCCCAGTCTCTCTCTCTCGCTCCCACTCTCTCTCTCTCTCTCTCGCTCCCAGTCTCTCTCTCTCTCTCCCAGTCTCTCTCTCGCTCCCAGTCTCGCTCTCGCTCCCAGTCTCTCTCTCGCTCCCAGTCTCGCTCTCTCTCTCTCTCGCTCCCAGTCTCGCTCTCTCTCTCCCAGTCTCGCTCCCAGTCTCTCGCTCCCAGTCTCGCTCTCGCTCTCTCTCTCTCGCTCCCAGTCTCTCTCTCTCTCTCTCGCTCCCAGTCTCACTCTCTCTCTCGCTCCCAGTCTCACTCTCTCTCTCTCGCTCCCAGTCTCGCTCTCTCTCTCTCGCTCTCTCTCTCTCGCTCCCAGTCTCGCTCTCTCTCTCTCGCTCCCAGTCTCTCTCTCTCTCGCTCCCAGTCTCTCTCTCTCGCTCCCAGTCTCTCTCTCTCTCGCTCCCAGTCTCTCTCTCTCGCTCCCAGTCTCTCTCTCGCTCCCAGTCTCTCTCCCGCTCCCAGTCTCTATCTCTCTCTCTCTCTCTCTCTCGCTAGCTCCCAGTCTCTCTCTCTCTCTCTCGCTCCCAGTCTCTCTATTTCTCTCTCGCTCCCAGTCTCTCTCTCTCTCTCGCTCCCAGTCTCTCTCTCTCTCTCTCCCAGTCTCGCTCTCTCTCTCTCGCTCCCAGTCTCGCTCTCTCTCTCTCGCTCCCAGTCTCTCTCTCTCTCTCTCGCTCCCAGTCTCGCTCTCTCTCTCTCGCTCCCAGTCTCGCTCCCAGTCTCTCGCACCCAGTCTCGCTCCCAGTCTCTCGCTCCCAGTCTCTCTCTCTCTCTCTCGCTCCCAGTCTCGCTCTCTCTCTCTCGCTCCCAGTCTCTCTCTCTCTCTCTCGCTCCCAGTCTCGCTCTCTCTCTCTCGCTCCCAGTCTCTCGCACCCAGTCTCGCTCCCAGTCTCTCGCTCCCAGTCTCTCTCTCTCTCTCTCGCTCCCAGTCTCTCTCTCTCTCTCTCGCTCCCAGTCTCTCTCTCTCTCTCTCTCTCTCTCGCTCCCAGTCTCACTCTCTCTCTCTCGCTCCCAGTCTCGCTCTCTCTCTCGCTCCCAGTCTCGCTCTCTCTCTCGCTCCCAGTCTCGCTCTCTCTCTCTCTCGCTCCCAGTCTCGCTCTCTCTCTCTCTCGCTCCCAGTCTCGCTCTCTCTCTCTCGCTCCCAGTCTCGCTCTTTCTCTCTCGCTCCCAGTCTCGCTCTTTCTCTCTCGCTCCCAGTCTCGCTCTCTCTCTCTCGCTCCCAGTCTCGCTCTCTCTCTCTCGCTCCCAGTCTCTCGCTCGCTCCCAGTCTCTCTCTCGCTCCCAGTCTCTCTCTCGCTCCCAGTCTCTCTCTCTCGCTCCCAGTCTCTCTCTCTCGCTCCCAGTCTCTCTCTCTCGCTCCCAGTCTCTCTCTCTCGCTCCCAGTATCTCTCTCTCTCGCTCCCAGTATCTCTCTCTCTCGCTCCCAGTCTCTCTCTCTCTCGCTCCCAGTCTCTCTCTCTCGCTCCCAGTCTCGCTCTCTCTCTCGCTCCCAGTCTCGCACTCTCTCTCTCGCTCCCAGTCTCGCTCTCTCTCTCTCTCGCTCCCAGTCTCGCTCTCTCTCTCTCGCTCCCAGTCTCGCTCTTTCTCTCTCGCTCCCAGTCTCGCTCTTTCTCTCTCGCTCCCAGTCTCGCTCTCTCTCTCTCGCTCCCAGTCTCGCTCTCTCTCTCTCGCTCCCAGTCTCTCGCTCGCTCCCAGTCTCTCTCTCGCTCCCAGTCTCTCTCTCGCTCCCAGTCTCTCTCTCTCGCTCCCAGTCTCTCTCTCTCGCTCCCAGTCTCTCTCTCTCGCTCCCAGTCTCTCTCTCTCGCTCCCAGTCTCTCTCTCTCTCGCTCCCAGTCTCTCTCTCTCTCGCTCCCAGTCTCTCTCTCTCGCTCCCAGTCTCTCTCTCTCTCGCTCCCAGTCTCTCTCTCTCTCGCTCCCAGTCTCTCTCGCTCGCTCCCAGTCTCTCTCGCTCGCTCCCAGTCTCTCTCGCTCGCTCCCAGTCTCTCTCTCTCTCTCGCTCCCAGTCTCTCTCTCTCTCACTCCCAGTCTTCTCTCTATCTCTCTCTCGCTCCCAGTCTCTCTCTCTCTCTCTCGCTCCCAGTCTCTCTCTCTCTCTCTCTCACTCCCAGTGTCTCTCTCGCTCTCGCTCCCAGTCTCGCTCTCCCTCTCTTTCGCTCTCTCTCTCTCTCTCGCTCCCAGTCTCTCGCTCCCAGTCTCGCTCCCAGTCTCTCTCTCTCTCGCTCCCAGTCTCTCTCTCTCTCGCTCCCAGTCTCGCTCTCTCTCTCTCCCAGTCTCGCTCTCTCTCTCTCGCTCCCAGTCTCGCTATCTCTCTCTCGCTTCCAGTCTCGCTCTCTCTCTCGCTCCCAGTCTCGCTCTCTCTCTCTCGCTCCCAGTCTCGCTCTCTCTCTCTCGCTCCCAGTCTCGCTCTCTCTCTCTCGCTCCCAGTCTCTCTCTCGCTTCCAGTCTCTCTCTCGCTCCCAGTCTCTCTCTCTCTCGCTCCCAGTCTCTCTCTCTCTCGCTCCAAGTCTCTCTCTCTCTCTCTCGCACCCAGTCTCTCTCTCTCTCTCGCTCCCAGTCTCTCTCTCTCGCTCCCAGTCTCGCTCTCTCTCGCTCCCAGTCTCGCTCTCTCTCGCTCCCAGTCTCGCTCTCTCTCGCTCCCAGTCTCTCTCTCTCGCTCCTAGTCTCTCTCTCTCTCGCTCCCAGTCTCGCTCTCTCTCGCTCCCAGTCTCGCTCTCTCTCGCTCCCAGTCTCTCTCTCTCGCTCCTAGTCTCTCTCTCTCTCGCTTCCAGTCTCTCTCTCTCGCTCCCAGTCTCGCTCTCTCTCGCTCCCAGTCTCGCTCTCTCTCTCTCGCTCCCAGTCTCGCTCTCTCTCTCTCTCTCTCGCTCCCAGTCTCGCTCTCTCTCTCTCTCTCTCTCTCGCTCCCAGTCTCTCTCTCTCTCTCTCTCTCTCGCTCCCAGTCTCGCTCTCGCTCTCTCTCTCTCGCTCCCAGTCTCGCTCTCTCTCTCTCGCTCCCAGTCTCGCTCTCTCTCTCTCGCTCCCAGTCTCGCTCTCTCTCTCTCGCTCCCAGTCTCGCTCTCTCTCTCTCGCTCCCAGTCTCGCTCTCTCTCTCTCGCTCCCAGTCTCGCTCTCTCTCTCTCGCTCCCAGTCTCGCTCTCTCTCTCGCTCCCAGTCTCGCTCTCTCTCTCGCTCCCAGTCTCGCTCTCTCGCTCCCTCCCAGTCTCTCTCTCTCTCTCGCTCCCAGTCTCTCTCTCTCGCTCCCAGTCTCTCTCTCTCGCTCCCAGTCTCTCTCTCTCGCTCCAAGTCTCTCTCTCTCGCTCCCAGTCTCTCTCTCTCGCTTCCAGTCTCTCTCTCTCGCTCCCAGTCTCTCTCTCTCTCGCTTCCAGTCTCTCTCGCTCCCAGTCTCTCTCTCTCGCTTCCAGTCTCTCTCTCTCGCTCCCAGTCTCTCTCTCTCTCTCGCTCCCAGTCTCTCTCTCTCTCTCGCTCCCAGTCTCTCTCTCTCTCTCGCTCCCAGTCTCTCTCTCTCTCTCGCTCCCAGTCTCTCTCTCTCTCTCGCTCCCTGTCTCTCTCTCTCTCTCTCTCGCTTTCTCTCTCTCTCTCTCGCTCCCAGTCTCTCTCTCTCTCTCGCTCCCAGTCTCTCTCTCTCTCTCGCTCCCAGTCTCTCTCTCTCTATCTCTCTCCCAGTCTCTCTCTCTCTATCTCGCTCCCAGTCTCTCTCTCTCTCTCGCTCCCAGTCTCTCTCTCTCTCTCGCTCCCAGTCTCTCTCTCTCTCTCGCTCCCAGTCTCTCTCTCTCTCTCGCTCCCAGTCTCTCTCTCTCTCTCGCTCCCAGTCTCTCTCTCTCTCTCGCTCCCAGTCTCTCTATCTCGCTCCCAGTCTCTCTCTCTCTCTCGCTCCCAGTCTCTCTCTCTCTCTCGCTCCCAGTCTCTCTCTCTCTCTCTCTCTCTCGCTCCCAGTCTCTTGCTCCCAGTCTCTCTCTCCCTCTCTCGCTCCCAGTCTCTCTCTCCCTCTCTCGCTCCCAGTCTCTCTCTCCCTCTCTCGCTCCCAGTCTCGCTCTCTCTCTCTCCCAGCCTCGCTCTCTCTCGCTCCCAGTCTCGCTCTCTCTCTCGCTCCCAGTTTCGCTCTCTCTCTCTCGCTCCCAGTCTCTCTCTCTCTCTCTCGCTCCCAGTCTCTCTCTCTCTCTCTCGCTCCCAGTCTCTCTCTCTCTCTCTCTCGCTCCCAGTCTCTCTCTCTCTCGCTCCCACTCTCTCTCTCTCTCGCTCCCAGTCTCTCTCTCTCTCTCTCGCTCCCAGTCTCTCTCTCTCGTTCCCAGTCTCTCTCTCTCTCGCTCCCAGTCTCTCTCTCTCTCGCTCCCAGTCTCTCTCTCTCTCGCTCCCAGTCTCTCTCTCTCTCTCTCCCAGTCTCTATCTCGCTCCCAGTCTCGCTCTCGCTCCCAGTCTCGCTCTCTCTCTCTCGCTCCCAGTTTCGCTCTCTCTCTCTCTCGCTCCCAGTTTCGCTCTCTCTCTCTCGCTCCCAGTCTCGCTCTCTCTCTCTCGCTCCCAGTCTCTCTCTCTCTCTCGCTCCCAGTCTCTCTCTCTCTCTCTCGCTCCCAGTCTCACTCTCTCTCTCCCAGTCTCGCTCTCTCTCTCGCTTCCAGTCTCTCTCTCTCGCTTCCAGTCTCTCTCTCTCGCTCCCAGTCTCTCTCTCTCGCTTCCAGTCTCTCTCTCTCTCTTGCTCCCAGTCTCTCTCTCTCTCTCTCTCTCCCAGTCTCTCTCTCTCTCTCTCGCTCCCAGTCTCTCTCTCTCTCTCTCGCTCCCAGTCTCTCTCTCTCTCTCTCGCTCCCAGTCTCTCTCTCTCTCTCTCTCTCGCTCCCAGTCTCTCTCTCTCGCTCCCAGTCTCTCTCTCTCTCTCGCTCCCAGTCTCTCTCTCCCTCTCTCGCTCCCAGTCTCTCTCTCTCTCGCTCCCAGTCTCTCTCTCCCTCTCTCGCTCCCAGTCTCTCTCTCTCTCTCTCGCTCCCAGTCTCTCTCTCTCTCGCTCCCAGTCTCTCTCTCCCTCTCTCGCTCCGTCTCTCTCTCCCTCTCTCGCTCCCAGTCTCTCTCTCTCTCTCTCGCTCCCAGTCTCGCTCTCTCTCTCTCTCGCTCCCAGTCTCGCTCTCTCTCTCGCTCCCAGTCTCGCTCTCTCTCTCGCTCCCAGTTTCGCTCTCTCTCTCTCTCTCGCTCCCAGTTTCACTCTCTCTCTCTCGCTCCCAGTCTCTCTCTCTCTCTCTCGCTCCCAGTCTCTCTCTCTCTCTCTCTCTCGCTCCCAGTCTCTCTCTCGCTCCCAGTCTCTCTCTCTCGCTCCCAGTCTCTCTCTCTCGCTCCTAGTCTCTCTCTCTCTTCCAGTCTCTCTCTCTCGCTCCCAGTCTCGCTCTCTCTCGCTCCCAGTCTCGCTCTCTCTCGCTCCCAGTCTCGCTCTCTCTCTCTCGCTCTCTCTCTCTCTCTCGCTCCCAGTCTCTCTCTCTCTCTCTCTCTCTCGCTCCCAGTCTCGCTCTCGCTCTCTCTCTCTCTAGCTCCCAGTCTCGCTCTCGCTCTCTCTCTCTCGCTCCCAGTCTCGCTCTCTCTCTCTCTCGCTCCCAGTCTCGCTCTCTCTCTCTCGCTCCCAGTCTCGCTCTCTCTCTCTCGCTCCCAGTCTCGCTCTCTCTCTCTCGCTCCCAGTCTCGCTCTCTCTCTCTCGCTCCCAGTCTCGCTCTCTCTCTCTCGCTCCCAGTCTCGCTCTCTCTCTCTCGCTCCCAGTCTCGCTCTCTCTCTCTCGCTCCCAGTCTCGCTCTCTCTCTCTCTCGCTCCCAGTCTCGCTCTCTCTCTCGCTCCCAGTCTCTCTCTCTCGCTCCCAGTCTCTCTCTCTCGCTTCCAGTCTCTCTCTCTCGCTCCCAGTCTCTCTCTCTCGCTTCCAGTCTCTCTCTCGCTCCCAGTCTCTCTCTCTCGCTTCCAGTCTCTCTCTCTCGCTTCCAGTCTCTCTCTCTCGCTCCCAGTCTCTCTCTCTCTCTCTCGCTCCCAGTCTCTCTCTCTCTCTCGCTCCCAGTCTCTCTCTCTCTCTCGCTCCCAGTCTCTCTCTCTCTCTCTCGCTCCCAGTCTCTCTCTCTCTCTCGCTCCCAGTCTCTCTCTCTCTCTCGCTCCCAGTCTCTCTCTCTCTCTCGCTCCCAGTCTCTCTCTCTCTCTCTCTCGCTCCCAGTCTCTCGCTCCCAGTCTCTCTCTCCCTCTCTCGCTCCCAGTCTCTCTCTCCCTCTCTCGCTCCCAGTCTCTCTCTCCCTCTCTCGCTCCCAGTCTCGCTCTCTCTCTCTCGCTCTCTCTCTCTCGCTCCCAGTCTCGCTCTTTCTCTCTCGCTCCCAGTCTCGCTCTCTCTCTCGCTCCCAGTCTCGCTCTCTCTCTCTCGCTCCCAGTCTCGCTCTCTCTCTCTCGCTCCCAGTCTCGCTCTCTCTCTCTCTCGCTCCCAGTCTCGCTCTCTCTCGCTCCCAGTCTCTCTCTCTCTCGCTCCCAGTCTCTCTCTCTCTCGCTCCCAGTCTCTCTCTCTCGCTCCCAGTCTCTCTCTCGCTCCCAGTCTCTCTCTCGCTCCCAGTCTCTCTCCCGCTCCCAGTCTCTATCTCTCTCTCTCTCTCTCGCTAGCTCCCAGTCTCTCTCTCTCTCTCGCTCCCAGTCTCTCTATTTCTCTCTCGCTCCCAGTCTCTCTCTCTCTCTCGCTCCCAGTCTCTCTCTCTCTCGCTCCCAGTCTCGCTCTCTCTCTCTCGCTCCCAGTCTCGCTCTCTCTCTCTCGCTCCCAGTCTCTCTCTCTCTCTCTCGCTCCCAGTCTCGCTCTCTCTCTCTCGCTCCCAGTCTCGCTCCCAGTCTCTCGCACCCAGTCTCGCTCCCAGTCTCTCGCTCCCAGTCTCTCTCTCTCTCTCTCGCTCCCAGTCTCTCTCTCTCGCTCTCGCTCCCAGTCTCTCTCTCTCTCTCTCTCTCGCTCCCAGTCTCGCTCTCTCTCTCTCGCTCCCAGTCTCTCGCACCCAGTCTCGCTCCCAGTCTCTCGCTCCCAGTCTCTCTCTCTCTCTCTCGCTCCCAGTCTCTCTCTCTCTCTCTCGCTCCCAGTCTCTCTCTCTCTCTCTCTCTCTCGCTCCCAGTCTCACTCTCTCTCTCTCGCTCCCAGTCTCGCTCTCTCTCTCGCTCCCAGTCTCGCTCTCTCTCTCGCTCCCAGTCTCGCTCTCTCTCTCGCTCCCAGTCTCGCTCTCTCTCTCGCTCCCAGTCTCGCACTCTCTCTCTCGCTCCCAGTCTCGCTCTCTCTCTCTCTCGCTCCCAGTCTCGCTCTCTCTCTCTCGCTCCCAGTCTCGCTCTCTCTCTCTCGCTCCCAGTCTCGCTCTTTCTCTCTCGCTCCCAGTCTCGCTCTTTCTCTCTCGCTCCCAGTCTCGCTCTCTCTCTCTCGCTCCCAGTCTCGCTCTCTCTCTCTCGCTCCCAGTCTCTCGCTCGCTCCCAGTCTCTCTCTCGCTCCCAGTCTCTCTCTCGCTCCCAGTCTCTCTCTCGCTCCCAGTCTCTCTCTCTCGCTCCCAGTCTCTCTCTCTCGCTCCCAGTCTCTCTCTCTCGCTCCCAGTCTCTCTCTCTCGCTCCCAGTCTCTCTCTCTCTCTCCCAGTCTCTCTCTCTCTCGCTCCCAGTCTCTCTCTCTCTCGCTCCCAGTCTCTCTCTCTCGCTCCCAGTCTCTCTTGCTCGCTCCCAGTCTCTCTCGCTCGCTCCCAGTCTCTCTCTCTCTCTCTCTCTCTCTCTCGCTCCCAGTCTCTCTCTCTCTCACTCCCAGTCTTCTCTCTATCTCTCTCTCGCTCCCAGTCTCTCTCTCGCTCTCTCGCTCCCAGTCTCTCTCTCTCTCTCTCTCACTCCCAGTGTCTCTCTCGCTCCCAGTCTCGCTCTCGCTCCCAGTCTCGCTCTCCCTCTCTTTCGCTCTCTCTCTCTCTCTCGCTCCCAGTCTCTCGCTCCCAGTCTCGCTCCCAGTCTCTCTCTCTCTCGCTCCCAGTCTCGCTCTCTCTCTCTCGCTCCCAGTCTCGCTCTCTCTCTCTCGCTCCCAGTCTCGCTATCTCTCTCTCGCTTCCAGTCTCGCTCTCTCTCTCGCTCCCAGTCTCGCTCTCTCTCTCTCGCTCCCAGTCTCGCTCTCTCTCTCTCGCTCCCAGTCTCGCTCTCTCTCTCTCGCTCCCAGTCTCGCTCTCTCTCTCTCGCTCCCAGTCTCTCTCTCGCTCCCAGTCTCTCTCTCGCTCACAGTCTCTCTCTCTCTCGCTCTCAGTCTCTCTCTCTCTCGCTCGCTGTCTCTCTCTCTCTCGCTCCCTCTCTCTCTCTCTCTCGCTCCAAGTCTCTCTCTCTCTCTCTCGCACCCAGTCTCTCTCTCTCTCTCTCTCTCTCGCTCCCAGTCTCTCTCTCTCGCTCCCAGTCTCGCTCTCTCTCGCTCTCTCTCGCTCCCAGTCTCTCTCTCTCGCTCCCAGTCTCTCTCTCTCTCTCCCAGTCTCTCTCTCTCTCTCGCTCCCAGTCTCTCTCTCGCTCCCAGTCTCTCTCTCTCGCTCCCAGTCTCTCTCTCTCGCTCCCAGTCTCTCTCTCTCGCTCCCAGTCTCTCTCTCTCGCTCCTAGTCTCTCTCTCTCTCGCTTCCAGTCTCTCTCTCTCTCGCTCCCAGTCTCGCTCTCTCTCGCTCCCAGTCTCGCTCTCTCTCGCTCCCAGTCTCGCTCTCTCTATCTCGCTCCCAGTCTCGCTCTCTCTCTCTCTCTCTCGCTCCCAGTCTCGCTCTCTCTCTCTCTCTCTCTCTCGCTCCCAGTCTCTCTCTCTCTCTCTCTCTCTCGCTCCCAGTCTCGCTCTCGCTCTCTCTCTCTCGCTCCCAGTCTCGCTCTCTCTCTCTCGCTCCCAGTCTCGCTCTCTCTCTCTCGCTCCCAGTCTCGCTCTCTCTCTCTCTCGCTCCCAGTCTCGCTCTCTCTCTCTCGCTCCCAGTCTCGCTCTCTCTCTCTCGCTCCCAGTCTCGCTCTCTCTCTCTCGCTCCCAGTCTCGCTCTCTCTCTCTCGCTCCCAGTCTCGCTCTCTCTCTCGCTCCCAGACTCGCTCTCTCTCTCTCTCCCAGTCTCTCTCTCGCTCCCTCCCAGTCTCTCTCTCGCTCCCTCCCACTCTCTCTCTCTCTCTCGCTCCCACTCTCTCTCTCTCTCTCGCTCCCAGTCTCTCTCTCGCTCCCAGTCTCTCTCTCGCTCCCAGTCTCTCGCTCCCAGTCTCTCGCTCCCAGTCTCTCTCTCTCGCTCCCAGTCTCTCTCTCTCGCTCCCAGTCTCTCTCTCTCGCTCCCAGTCTCTCTCTCTCGCTCCCAGTCTCTCTCTCTCGCTTCCAGTCTCTCTCTCTCGCTCCCAGTCTCTCTCTCTCTCGCTTCCAGTCTCTCTCTCTCTCGCTTCCAGTCTCTCTCTCTCGCTCCCAGTCTCTCTCTCTCGCTTCCAGTCTCTCTCTCTCGCTTCCAGTCTCTCTCTCTCGCTCCCAGTCTCTCTCTCTCTCTCGCTCCCAGTCTCTCTCTCTCTCTCTCTCGCTCCCAGTCTCTCTCTCTCTCTCGCTCCCAGTCTCTCTCTCTCTCTCGCTCCCAGTCTCTCTCTCTCTCTCGCTCCCAGTCTCTCTCTCTCTCTCGCTCCCAGTCTCTCTCTCTCTCTCTCTCTCTCGCTCCCAGTCTCTCGCTCCCAGTCTCTCTCTCCCTCTCTCGCTCCCAGTCTCTCTCTCCCTCTCTCGCTCCCAGTCTCTCTCTCCCTCTCTCGCTCCCAGTCTCGCTCTCTCTCTCTCCCAGCCTCGCTCTCTCTCGCTCCCAGTCTCGCTCTCTCTCTCGCTCCCAGTTTCGCTCTCTCTCTCTCGCTCCCAGTCTCTCTCTCTCTCTCTCGCTCCCAGTCTCTCTCTCTCTCGCTCCCAGTCTCTCTCTGTCTCTCTCTCGCTCCCAGTCTCTCTCTCTCTCGCTCCCAGTCTCTCTCTCTCTCTCTCGCTCCCAGTCTCTCTTCTTCGTTCCCAGTCTCTCTCTCTCTCGCTCCCAGTCTCGCGCTCGCTCGCTCCCAGTCTCTCTCTCTCTCCCAGTCTCTATCTCGCTCCCAGTCTCGCTCTCGCTCCCAGTCTCGCTCTCTCTCTCTCGCTCCCAGTTTCGCTCTCTCTCTCTCTCGCTCCCAGTTTCGCTCTCTCTCTCTCGCCCCAGTCTTGCTCTCTCTCTCTCGCTCCCAGTCTCTCTCTCTCTCTCGCTCCCAGTCTCTCTCTCTCTCTCTCGCTCCCAGTCTCACTCTCTCTCTCCCAGTCTCGCTCTCTCTCTCGCTTCCAGTCTCTCTCTCTCGCTTCCAGTCTCTCTCTCTCGCTCCCAGTCTCTCTCTCTCGCTTCCAGTCTCTCTCTCTCTCTCTCGCTCCCAGTCTCTCTCTCTCTCTCTCGCTCCCAGTCTCTCTCTCTCTCTCTCGCTTCCAGTCTCTCTCTCTCTCTCTCGCTCCCAGTCTCTCTCTCTCGCTCCCAGTCTCTCTCTCTCTCTCGCTCCCAGTCTCTCTCTCCCTCTCTCGCTCCCAGTCTCGCTCTCTCTCTCGCTCCCAGTTTCGCTCTCTCTCTCTCGCTCCCAGTCTCTCTCTCTCTCTCTCGCTCCCAGTCTCTCTCTCTCGCTCCCAGTCTCTCTCTCTCTCTCTCTCGCTCCCAGTCTCTCTCTCTCTCGCTCCCAGTCTCTCTCTCTCTCGCTCCCAGTCTCTCTCTCTCTCTCTCGCTCCCAGTCTCTCTCTCTCGCTCCCAGTCTCTCTCTCTCTCGCTCCCAGTCTCTCTCTCTCTCGCTCCCAGTCTCTCTCTCTCTCGCTCCCAGTCTCTCTCTCTCTCTCTCCCAGTCTCTATCTCGCTCCCAGTCTCGCTCTCGCTCCCAGTCTCGCTCTCTCTCTCTCTCGCTCCCAGTTTCGCTCTCTCTCTCTCTCGCTCCCAGTTTCGCTCTCTCTCTCTCGCTCCCAGTCTCGCTCTCTCTCTCTCGCTCCCAGTCTCTCTCTCTCTCTCGCTCCCAGTCTCTCTCTCTCTCTCTCGCTCCCAGTCTCACTCTCTCTCTCCCAGTCTCGCTCTCTCTCTCGCTTCCAGTCTCTCTCTCTCGCTTCCAGTCTCTCTCTCTCGCTCCCAGTCTCTCTCTCTCGCTTCCAGTCTCTCTCTCTCTCTTGCTCCCAGTCTCTCTCTCTCTCTCTCTCTCCCAGTCTCTCTCTCTCTCTCTCGCTCCCAGTCTCTCTCTCTCTCTCTCGCTCCCAGTCTCTCTCTCTCTCTCTCGCTCCCAGTCTCTCTCTCTCTCTCTCTCTCGCTCCCAGTCTCTCTCTCTCGCTCCCAGTCTCTCTCTCTCTCTCGCTCCCAGTCTCTCTCTCCCTCTCTCGCTCCCAGTCTCTCTCTCTCTCGCTCCCAGTCTCTCTCTCCCTCTCTCGCTCCCAGTCTCTCTCTCTCTCTCTCGCTCCCAGTCTCTCTCTCTCTCGCTCCCAGTCTCTCTCTCCCTCTCTCGCTCCCAGTCTCTCTCTCCCTCTCTCGCTCCCAGTCTCTCTCTCTCTCTCTCGCTCCCAGTCTCGCTCTCTCTCTCTCTCGCTCCCAGTCTCGCTCTCTCTCTCGCTCCCAGTCTCGCTCTCTCTCTCGCTCCCAGTTTCGCTCTCTCTCTCTCTCTCGCTCCCAGTTTCGCTCTCTCTCTCTCGCTCCCAGTCTCTCTCTCTCTCTCTCGCTCCCAGTCTCTCTCTCTCTCTCTCTCTCGCTCCCAGTCTCTCTCTCGCTCCCAGTCTCTCTCTCTCGCTCCCAGTCTCTCTCTCTCGCTCCTAGTCTCTCTCTCTCTTCCAGTCTCTCTCTCTCGCTCCCAGTCTCGCTCTCTCTCGCTCCCAGTCTCGCTCTCTCTCGCTCCCAGTCTCGCTCTCTCTCTCTCGCTCTCTCTCTCTCTCTCGCTCCCAGTCTCTCTCTCTCTCTCTCTCTCTCGCTCCCAGTCTCGCTCTCGCTCTCTCTCTCTCTAGCTCCCAGTCTCGCTCTCGCTCTCTCTCTCTCGCTCCCAGTCTCGCTCTCTCTCTCTCGCTCCCAGTCTCGCTCTCTCTCTCTCGCTCCCAGTCTCGCTCTCTCTCTCTCGCTCCCAGTCTCGCTCTCTCTCTCTCGCTCCCAGTCTCGCTCTCTCTCTCTCGCTCCCAGTCTCGCTCTCTCTCTCTCGCTCCCAGTCTCGCTCTCTCTCTCTCGCTCCCAGTCTCGCTCTCTCTCTCTCGCTCCCAGTCTCGCTCTCTCTCTCTCTCGCTCCCAGTCTCGCTCTCTCTCTCGCTCCCAGTCTCTCTCTCTCGCTCCCAGTCTCTCTCTCTCGCTTCCAGTCTCTCTCTCTCGCTCCCAGTCTCTCTCTCTCTCGCTTCCAGTCTCTCTCTCGCTCCCAGTCTCTCTCTCTCGCTGCCAGTCTCTCTCTCTCGCTTCCAGTCTCTCTCTCTCGCTCCCAGTCGCTCTCTCTCTCTCTCGCTCCCTGTCTCTCTCTCTCTCTCGCTCCCAGTCTCTCTCTCTCTCTCGCTCCCAGTCTCTCTCTCTCTCTCTCGCTCCCAGTCTCTCTCTCTCTCTCGCTCCCAGTCTCTCTCTCTCTCTCGCTCCCACTCTCTCTCTCTCTCTCGCTCCCAGTCTCTCTCTCTCTCTCTCTCGCTCCCAGTCTCTCGCTCCCAGTCTCTCTCTCCCTCTCTCGCTCCCAGTCTCTCTCTCCCTCTCTCGCTCCCAGTCTCTCTCTCCCTCTCTCGCTCCCAGTCTCGCTCTCTCTCTCTCGCTCTCTCTCTCTCGCTCCCAGTCTCGCTCTTTCTCTCTCGCTCCCAGTCTCGCTCTCTCTCTCGCTCCCAGTCTCGCTCTCTCTCTCTCGCTCCCAGTCTCGCTCTCTCTCTCTCGCTCCCAGTCTCGCTCTCTCTCTCTCTCGCTCCCAGTCTCGCTCTCTCTCGCTCCCAGTCTCTCTCTCTCTCGCTCCCAGTCTCTCTCTCTCTCGCTCCCAGTCTCTCTCTCTCGCTCCCAGTCTCTCTCTCGCTCCCAGTCTCTCTCTCGCTCCCAGTCTCTCTCCCGCTCCCAGTCTCTATCTCTCTCTCTCTCTCTCGCTAGCTCCCAGTCTCTCTCTCTCTCTCGCTCCCAGTCTCTCTATTTCTCTCTCGCTCCCAGTCTCTCTCTCTCTCTCGCTCCCAGTCTCTCTCTCTCTCGCTCCCAGTCTCGCTCTCTCTCTCTCGCTCCCAGTCTCGCTCTCTCTCTCTCGCTCCCAGTCTCTCTCTCTCTCTCTCGCTCCCAGTCTCGCTCTCTCTCTCTCGCTCCCAGTCTCGCTCCCAGTCTCTCGCACCCAGTCTCGCTCCCAGTCTCTCGCTCCCAGTCTCTCTCTCTCTCTCTCGCTCCCAGTCTCTCTCTCTCGCTCTCGCTCCCAGTCTCTCTCTCTCTCTCTCTCTCGCTCCCAGTCTCGCTCTCTCTCTCTCGCTCCCAGTCTCTCGCACCCAGTCTCGCTCCCAGTCTCTCGCTCCCAGTCTCTCTCTCTCTCTCTCGCTCCCAGTCTCTCTCTCTCTCTCTCGCTCCCAGTCTCTCTCTCTCTCTCTCTCTCTCACTCCCAGTCACTCTCTCTCACTCACGCACCCAGTCAAGCGCTCTCTCTCGCTCCCAGTCTCGCTCTCTCTCTCGCTCCCAGTCTCGCTCTCTCTCTCGCTCCCAGTCTCGCTCTCTCTCTCGCTCCCAGTCTCGCACTCTCTCTCTCGCTCCCAGTCTCGCTCTCTCTCTCTCGCTCCCAGTCTCGCTCTCTCTCTCTCGCTCCCAGTCTCGCTCTTTCTCTCTCGCTCCCAGTCTCGCTCTTTCTCTCTCGCTCCCAGTCTCGCTCTCTCTCTCTCGCTCCCAGTCTCGCTCTCTCTCTCTCGCTCCCAGTCTCTCGCTCGCTCCCAGTCTCTCTCTCGCTCCCAGTCTCTCTCTCGCTCCCAGTCTCTCTCTCGCTCCCAGTCTCTCTCTCTCGCTCCCAGTCTCTCTCTCTCGCTCCCAGTCTCTCTCTCTCGCTCCCAGTCTCTCTCTCGCGCTCCCAGTCTCTCTCTCTCTCGCTCCCAGTCTCTCTCTCTCTCGCTCCCAGTCTCTCTCTCTCGCTCCCAGTCTCTCTTGCTCGCTCCCAGTCTCTCTCGCTCGCTCCCAGTCTCTCTCTCTCTCTCTCTCTCTCTCTCGCTCCCAGTCTCTCTCTCTCTCACTCCCCGTCTTCTCTCTATCTCTCTCTCGCTCCCAGTCTCTCTCTCGCTCTCTCGCTCCCAGTCTCTCTCTCTCTCTCTCTCACTCCCAGTGTCTCTCTCGCTCCCAGTCTCGCTCTCGCTCCCAGTCTCGCTCTCCCTCTCTTTCGCTCTCTCTCTCTCTCTCGCTCCCAGTCTCTCGCTCCCAGTCTCGCTCCCAGTCTCTCTCTCTCTCGCTCCCAGTCTCGCTCTCTCTCTCTCGCTCCCAGTCTCGCTCTCTCTCTCTCGCTCCCAGTCTCGCTATCTCTCTCTCGCTTCCAGTCTCGCTCTCTCTCTCGCTCCCAGTCTCTCTCTCTCTCTCTCGCTCCCAGTCTCGCTCTCTCTCTCTCGCTCCCAGTCTCGCTCTCTCTCTCTCGCTCCCAGTCTCGCTCTCTCTCTCTCGCTCCCAGTCTCTCTCTCGCTCCCAGTCTCTCTCTCGCTCCCAGTCTCTCTCTCTCTCGCTCCCAGTCTCTCTCTCTCTCGCTCCCAGTCTCTCTCTCTCTCGCTCCCAGTCTCTCTCTCTCTCGCTCCAAGTCTCTCTCTCTCTCTCTCGCACCCAGTCTCTCTCTCTCTCTCTCTCTCTCGCTCCCAGTCTCTCTCTCTCGCTCCCAGTCTCGCTCTCTCTCTCTCTCTCTCGCTCCCAGTCTCTCTCTCTCGCGCCCAGTCTCTCTCTCTCTCTCTCAGTCTCTCTCTCTCTCTCGCTCCCAGTCTCTCTCTCGCTCCCAGTCTCTCTCTCTCGCTCCCAGTCTCTCTCTCTCGCTCCCAGTCTCTCTCTCTCGCTCCCAGTCTCTCTCTCTCGCTCCTAGTCTCTCTCTCTCTCGCTTCCAGTCTCTCTCTCTCTCGCTCCCAGTCTCGCTCTCTCTCGCTCCCAGTCTCGCTCTCTCTCGCTCCCAGTCTCGCTCTCTCTATCTCGCTCCCAGTCTCGCTCTCTCTCTCTCTCTCTCGCTCCCAGTCTCGCTCTCTCTCTCTCTCTCTCTCTCGCTCCCAGTCTCTCTCTCTCTCTCTCTCTCTCGCTCCCAGTCTCGCTCTCGCTCTCTCTCTCTCGCTCCCAGTCTCGCTCTCTCTCTCTCGCTCCCAGTCTCGCTCTCTCTCTCTCGCTCCCAGTCTCGCTCTCTCTCTCTCGCTCCCAGTCTCGCTCTCTCTCTCTCGCTCCCAGTCTCGCTCTCTCTCTCTCGCTCCCAGTCTCGCTCTCTCTCTCTCGCTCCCAGTCTCGCTCTCTCTCTCTCGCTCCCAGTCTCGCTCTCTCTCTCGCTCCCAGTCTCGCTCTCTCTCTCGCTCCCAGTCTCTCTCTAGCTCCCTCCCAGTCTCTCTCTCGCTCCCTCCCAGTCTCTCTCTCTCTCTCGCTCCCAGTCTCTCTCTCTCTCTCGCTCCCAGTCTCTCTCTCGCTCCCAGTCTCTCTCTCGCTCCCAGTCTCTCGCTCCCAGTCTCTCGCTCCCAGTCTCTCTCTCTCGCTCCCAGTCTCTCTCTCTCGCTCCCAGTCTCTCTCTCTCGCTCCCAGTCTCTCTCTCTCGCTCCCAGTCTCTCTCTCTCGCTTCCAGTCTCTCTCTCTCGCTCCCAGTCTCTCTCTCTCTCGCTTCCAGTCTCTCTCTCTCTCGCTTCCAGTCTCTCTCTCTCGCTCCCAGTCTCTCTCTCTCGCTTCCAGTCTCTCTCTCTCGCTTCCAGTCTCTCTCTCTCGCTCCCAGTCTCTCTCTCTCTCTCTCTCACACTCTCTCTCTCTCTCTCTCTCTCTCCCAGTCTCTCTCACTCTCTCGCTCCCAGTCTCTCTCTCTCTCTCGCTCCCAGTCTCTCTCTCTCTCTCGCTCCCAGTCTCTCTCTCTCTCTCGCTCCCAGTCTCTCTCTCTCTCTCTCTCTCTCGCTCCCAGTCTCTCGCTCCCAGTCTCTCTCTCCCTCTCTCGCTCCCAGTCTCTCTCTCACTCTCTCGCTCCCAGTCTCTCTCTCACTCTCTCGCTCACAGTCTCTCTCTCTCTCTCTCCCAGCCTCGCTCTCTCTCGCTCCCAGTCTCGCTCTCTCTCTCGCTCCCAGTTTCGCTCTCTCTCTCTCGCTCCCAGTCTCTCTCTCTCTCTCTCGCTCCCAGTCTCTCTCTCTCTCGCTCCCAGTCTCTCTCTGTCTCTCTCTCGCTCCCAGTCTCTCTCTCTCTCTCTCGCTCCCAGTCTCTCTTCTTCGTTCCCAGTCTCTCTCTCTCTCGCTCCCAGTCTCTCGCTCTCTCGCTCCCAGTCTCTCTCTCTCTCCCAGTCTCTATCTCGCTCCCAGTCTCGCTCTCGCTCCCAGTCTCGCTCTCTCTCTCTCGCTCCCAGTTTCGCTCTCTCTCTCTCTCGCTCCCAGTTTCGCTCTCTCTCTCTCGCCCCAGTCTTGCTCTCTCTCTCTCGCTCCCAGTCTCTCTCTCTCTCTCGCTCCCAGTCTCTCTCTCTCTCTCTCGCTCCCAGTCTCACTCTCTCTCTCCCAGTCTCGCTCTCTCTCTCGCTTCCAGTCTCTCTCTCTCGCTTCCAGTCTCTCTCTCTCGCTCCCAGTCTCTCTCTCTCGCTTCCAGTCTCTCTCTCTCTCTCTCGCTCCCAGTCTCTCTCTCTCTCTCTCGCTCCCAGTCTCTCTCTCTCTCTCTCGCTCCCAGTCTCTCTCTCTCTCTCTCGCTCCCAGTCTCTCTCTCTCGCTCCCAGTCTCTCTCTCTCTCTCGCTCCCAGTCTCTCTCTCCCTCTCTCGCTCCCAGTCTCTCTCTCTCTCGCTCCCAGTCTCTCTCTCCCTCTCTCGCTCCCAGTCTCTCTCTCCCTCTCTCGCTCCCAGTCTCTCTCTCCCTCTCTCGCTCCCAGTCTCTCTCTCCCTCTCTCGCTCCCAGTCTCTCTCTCCCTCTCTCGCTCCCAGTCTCTCTCTCTCTCTCTCGATCCCAGTCTCTCTCTCTCTCGCTCCCAGTCTCTCTCTCTCTCGCTCCCAGTCTCTCTCTCCCTCTCTCTCTCCCTTTCTCGCTTCCAGTCTCTCTCTCTCTCTCTCGCTCCCAGTCTCGCTCTCTCTCTCTCTCGCTCCCAGTCTCGCTCTCTCTCTCGCTCCCAGTCTCGCTCTCTCTCTCGCTCCCAGTATCGCTCTCTCTCTCTCTCGCTCCCAGTCTCTCTCTCTCTCTCTCGCTCACAGTCTCTCTCTCTCTCTCTCTCTCGCTCCCAGTCTCTCTCTCGCTCCCAGTCTCTCTCTCTCTCTCCCAGTCTCTCTCTCTCGCTCCCAGTCTCTCTCTCTCGCTCCTAGTCTCTCTCTCTCTTCCAGTCTCTCTCTCTCGCTCCCAGTCTCGCTCTCTCTCGCTCCCAGTCTCGCTCTCTCTCTCTCTCGCTCCCAGTCTCTCTCTCTCTCTCTCTCTCGCTCCCAGTCTCGCTCTCGCTCTCTCTCTCTCTCGCTCCCAGTCTCGCTCTCTCTCTCTCTCTCTCGCTCCCAGTCTCGCTCTCTCTCTCTCTCGCTCCCAGTCTCGCTCTCTCTCTCTCGCTCACACTCTCGCTCTCTCTCTCTCGCTCCCAGTCTCTCTCTCTCTCTCTCGCTCCCAGTCTCGCTCTCTCTCTCTCGCTCCCAGTCTCGCTCTCTCTCTCTCGCTCCCAGTCTCGCTCTCTCTCTCTCGCTCCCAGTCTCGCTCTCTCTCTCTCTCGCTCCCAGTCTCGCTCTCTCTCTCGCTCCCAGTCTCTCTCTCTCGCTCCCAGTCTCTCTCTCTCGCTTCCAGTCTCTCTCTCTCGCTTCCAGTCTCTCTCTCTCTCGCTCCCAGTCTCTCTCTCTCTCGCTTCCAGTCTCTCTCTCGCTCCCAGTCTCTCTCTCTCGCTTCCAGTCTCTCTCTCTCGCTTCCAGTCTCTCTCTCTCGCTCCCAGTCTCTCTCTCTCTCTCGCTCCCAGTCTCTCTCTCTCTCGCTCCCAGTCTCTCTCTCTCTCTCGCTCCCAGTCTCTCTCTCTCTCTCGCTCCCAGTCTCTCTCTCTCTCTCTCGCTCCCAGTCTCTCTCTCTCTCTCGCTCCCAGTCTCTCTCTCTCTCTCGCTCCCAGTCTCTCTCTCTCTCTCTCTCGCTCCCAGTCTCTCGCTCCCAGTCTCTCTCTCCCTCTCTCGCTCCCAGTCTCTCTCTCCCTCTCTCGCTCCCAGTCTCTCTCTCCCTCTCTCGCTCCCAGTCTCGCTCTCTCTCTCTCCCAGTCTCGCTCTCTCTCGCTCCCAGTCTCGCTCTCTCTCTCGCTCCCAGTTTCGCTCTCTCTCTCTCGCTCCCAGTCTCTCTCTCTCTCTCGCTCCCAGTCTCTCTCTCTCTCCCTCGCTCCCAGTCTCTCTCTCTCTCTCTCGCTCCCAGTCTCTCTCTCTCTCTCACTCTCGCTCCCAGTCTCTCTCTCTCTCTCTCTCGCTCCCAGTCTCTCTCTCTCTCGCTCCCAGTCTCTCTATCTCTCTCTCGCTCCCAGTCTCTCTCTCTCTCTCGCTCCCAGTCTCTCTCTCTCTCTCTCCCAGTCTCTCTCTCGCTCCCAGTCTCGCTCTCGCTCCCAGTCTCGCTCTCTCTCTCTCGCTCCCAGTTTCGCTCTCTCTCTCGCTCCCACTCTCGCTCTCTCTCTCTCGCTCCCAGTCTCTCTCTCTCTCTCGCTCCCAGTCTCTCTCTCTCTCTCTCGCTCCCAGTCTCACTCTCTCTCTCCCAGTCTCGCTCTCTCTCTCGCTTCCAGTCTCTCTCTCTCGCTTCCAGTCTCTCTCTCTCGCTTCCAGTCTCTCTCTCTCGCTCCCAGTCTCTCTCTCTCGCTTCCAGTCTCTCTCTCTCGCTTCCAGTCTCTCTCTCTCTCTCTCGCTCCCAGTCTCTCTCTCTCTCTCTCTCTCCCAGTCTCTCTCTCTCTCTCTCGCTCCCAGTCTCTCTCTCTCTCTCTCTCGCTCCCAGTCTCTCTCTCTCTCTCGCTCCCAGTCTCTCTCTCTCTCTCGCTCCCAGTCTCCCTCTCTCGCTCCCAGTCTCTCTCTCCCTCTCTCGCTCCCAGTCTCTCTCTCCCTCTCTCGCTCCCAGTCTCTCTCTCTCTCTCGCTCCCAGTCTCTCTCTCTCTCTCTCGCTCCCAGTCTCTCTCTCTCTCGCTCCCAGTCTCTCTCTCCCTCTCTCGCTCCCAGTCTCTCTCTCCCTCTCTCGCTCCCAGTCTCTCTCTCCCTCTCTCGCTTCCAGTCTCTCTCTCCCTCTCTCGCTCCCAGTCTCGCTCTCTCTCGCTCCCAGTCTCGCTCTCTCTCTCTCTCGCTCTCTCTCTCGCTCCCAGTTTCGCTCTCTCTCTCTCTCGCTCCCAGTCTCTCTCTCTCTCGCTCCCAGTCTCTCTCTCTCTCGCTCCCAGTCTCTCTCTCTCTCTCTCGCTCCCAGTCTCTCTCTCTCTCGCTCCCAGTCTCTCTCTCTCTCTCTCCCAGTCTCTCTCTCGCTCCCAGTCTCGCTCTCGCTCCCAGTCTCGCTCTCTCTCTCTCGCTCCCAGTCTCGCTCTCTCTCTCTCGCTCCCAGTCTCGCTCCCAGTCTCGCTCTCTCTCTCTCGCTCCCAGTCTCTCTCTCTCTCTCTCTCGCTCCCAGTCTCTCTCTCTCGCTCCCAGTCTCACTCTCTCTCTCCCAGTCTCGCTCTCTCTCTCGCTCCCAGTCTCGCTCTCTCTCTCTCGCTCCCAGTCTCGCTCTCTCTCTCTCGCTCCCAGTCTCGCTCTCTCTCTCTCGCTCCCAGTCTCGCTCTCTCTCTCTCGCTCCCAGTCTCGCTCTCTCTCTCTCGCTCCCAGTCTCGCTCTCTCTCTCTCGCTCCCAGTCTCGCTCTCTCTCTCTCGCTCCCAGTCTCGCTCTCTCTCTCTCGCTCCCAGTCTCGCTCTCTCTCTCTCGCTCCCAGTCTCGCTCTCTCTCTCTCGCTCCCAGTCTCGCTCTCTCTCTCGCTCCCAGTCTCGCTCTCTCTCTCTCGCTCCCAGTCTCGCTCTCTCTCTCTCGCTCCCAGTCTCGCTCTCTCTCTCTCTCGCTCCCAGTCTCGCTCTCTCTCGCTCCCAGTCTCGCTCTCTCTCTCTCGCTCCCAGTCTCGCTCTCTCTCGCTCCCAGTCTCTCTCTCTCTCTCTCGCTCCCAGCCTCTCTCTCTCCCTCTCTCGCTTCCAGCCTCTTTCTCCCTCTCTCGCTCCCAGTCTCTCTCTCTCTCTCTCTCTCGCTCCCAGTCTCTCTCTCTCTCTCTCACACTCCCAGTCTCGCTCTCCCTCTCTCTCTCTCTCTCTCTCGCACCCAGTCTCGCTCCCAGTCTCGCTCCCAGTCTCTCGCTCCCAGTCTCGCTCTCTCTCTCTCGCTCCCAGTCTCGCTCTCTCTCGCTCCCAGTCTCGCTCTCTCTCTCTCCCAGTCTCTCTCTCGCTCCCAGTCTCGCTCTCGCTCCCAGTCTCGCTCTCTCTCTCTCGCTCCCAGTCTCGCTCTCTCTCTCTCGCTCCCAGTCTCGCTCCCAGTCTCGCTCTCTCTCTCTCGCTCCCAGTCTCTCTCTCTCTCTCTCTCTCTCGCTCCCAGTCTCTCTCTCTCGCTCCCAGTCTCACTCTCTCTCTCCCAGTCTCGCTCTCTCTCTCGCTCCCAGTCTCGCTCTCTCTCTCTCGCTCCCAGTCTCGCTCTCTCTCTCTCGCTCCCAGTCTCGCTCTCTCTCTCTCGCTCCCAGTCTCGCTCTCTCTCTCTCGCTCCCAGTCTCGCTCTCTCTCTCTCGCTCCCAGTCTCGCTCTCTCTCTCTCGCTCACAGTCTCGCTCTCTCTCTCTCGCTCCCAGTCTCTCTCTCTCTCCCAGTCTCGCTCTCTCTCTCTCGCTCCCAGTCTCGCTCTCTCTCTCTCGCTCCCAGTCTCTCTCTCTCTCTCGCTCCCAGTCTCGCTCTCTCTCTCTCGCTCCCAGTCTCGCTCTCTCTCTCTCGCTCCCAGTCTCGCTCTCTCTCGCTCCCAGTCTCGCTCTCTCTCTCTCGCTCCCAGTCTCGCTCTCTCTCGCTCCCAGTCTCGCTCTCTCTCTCTCGCTCCCAGTCTCGCTCTCGCTCCCAGTCTCTCTCTCTCTCTCTCGCTCCCAGTCTCGCTCTCTCTCGCTCCCAGTCTCGCTCTCTCTCTCCCAGTCTCTCTCTCTCTCGCTCCCAGTCTCGCTCTCTCTCTCTCGCTCCCAGTCTCGCTCTCTCTCTCTCGCTCCCAGTCTCGCTCTCTCTCTCTCGCTCCCAGTCTCGCTCTCTCTCTCGCTCCCAATCTCTCGCTCCCAGTCTCGCTCTCTCTCTCTCGCTCCCAGTCTCGCTCTCTCTCGCTCCCAGTCTCGCTCTCTCTCTCCCAGTCTCTCTCTCTCGCTCCCAGTCTCGCTCTCTCTCTCTCGCTCGCAGTCTCGCTCTCTCTCTCTCGCTCCCAGTCTCGCTCTCTCTCTCTCGCTCCCAGTCTCGCTCTCTCTCTCTCGCTCCCAGTCTCGCTATCTCTCTCTCTCGCTCCCAGTCTCGCTCTCTCTCTCTCTCTCGCTCCCAGTCTCTCTCTCTCTCTCTCTCTCGCTCCCAGTCTCGCTCCCAGTCTCTCTCTCGCTCCCAGTCTCTCTCTCGCTCCCAGTCTCTCTCTCGCTCCCAGTCTGTCTCTCTCTCGCTCCCAGTCTGTCTCTCTCTCGCTCCCAGTCTGTCTCTCTCTCGCTCCCAGTCTCTCTCTCGCTCCCAGTCTCTCTCTCGCTCCCAGTCTCTCTCTCGCTCCCAGTCTCTCTCTCTCGCTCCCAGTCTCGCTCCCAGTCTCTCTCTCGCTCCCAGTCTCTCTCTCGCTCCCAGTCTCTCTCTCTCGCTCCCAGTCTCTCTCTCTCTCTCTCTCGCTCCCAGTCTCTCTCTCTCTCTCTCGCTCCCAGTCTCTCTCTCTCTCTCGCTCCCAGTCTCTCTCTCTCTCTCTCGCTCCCAGTCTCTCTCTCTCTCTCTCGCTCCCAGTCTCTCTCTCTCTCTCTCGATCCCAGTCTCTCTCTCGCTCCCAGTCACTCTCTCTCTCTCGCTCCCAGTCTCTCTCTCTCTCTCGCTCCCAGTCTCTCTCTCTCTCTCGCTCCCAGTCTCTCTCTCTCTCTCGCTCCCAGTCTCTCTCTCTCTCTCTCTCTCTCCCAGTCTCTCTCTCTCTCTCGCTCCCAGTCTCTCGCTCGCTCCCAGTCTCTCTCTCCCTCTCTCGCTCCCAGTCTCTCTCTCTCTCGCTCCCAGTCTCTCTCTCTCTCTCGCTCCCAGTCTCTCTCTCTCTCTCGCTCCCAGTCTCTCTCTCTCGCTCCCAGTCTCTCTCCCGCTCCCAGTCTCGCTCCCAGTCTCTCTCGCTCGCTCCCAGTCTCTCTCTCTCTCGCTCCCAGTCTCTCTCTCTCTCTCTCTCTCTCTCGCTCCCAGTCTGTCTCTCTCTCGCTCCCAGTCTGTCTCTCTCTCGCTCCCAGTCTCTCTCTCGCTCCCAGTCTCTCTCTCGCTCCCAGTCTCTCTCTCGCTCCCAGTCTCTCTCTCTCGCTCCCAGTCTCTCTCTCGCTCCCAGTCTCTCTCTCGCTCCCAGTCTCTCTCTCGCTCCCAGTCTCTCTCTCTCTCTCGCTCCCAGTCTCTCTCTCTCTCTCGCTCCCAGTCTCTCTCTCTCTCTCTCTCGCTCCCAGTCTCTCTCTCTCTCTCTCGCTCCCAGTCTCTCTCTCTCTCTCGCTCCCAGTCTCTCTCTCTCTCTCTCTCTCGCTCCCAGTCTCGCTCTCTCTCGCTCCCAGTCTCGCTCTCTCTCTCTCGCTCCCAGTCTCGCTCTCGCTCCCAGTCTCTCTCTCTCTCTCTCGCTCCCAGTCTCGCTCTCTCTCGCTCCCAGTCTCGCTCTCTCTCTCCCAGTCTCTCTCTCTCTCGCTCCCAGTCTCGCTCTCTCTCTCTCGCTCCCAGTCTCGCTCTCTCTCTCTCGCTCCCAGTCTCGCTCTCTCTCTCTCGCTCCCAGTCTCGCTCTCTCTCTCGCTCCCAATCTCTCGCTCCCAGTCTCGCTCTCTCTCTCTCGCTCCCAGTCTCGCTCTCTCTCGCTCCCAGTCTCGCTCTCTCTCGCTCCCAGTCTCGCTCTCTCTCTCTCGCTCCCAGTCTCGCTCTCTCTCTCTCGCTCCCAGTCTCGCTCTCTCTCTCGCTCCCAATCTCTCGCTCCCAGTCTCTCTCTCTCTCGCTCCCAGTCTCGCTCTCTCTCTCTCGCTCCCAGTCTCGCTCTCTCTCTCTCGCTCCCAGTCTCGCTCTCTCTCTCTCGCTCCCAGTCTCGCTCTCTCTCTCTCGCTCCCAGTCTCGCTATCTCTCTCTCTCGCTCCCAGTCTCGCTCTCTCTCTCTCTCTCGCTCCCAGTCTCGCTCTCTCTCTCTCTCTCGCTCCCAGTCTCGCTCCCAGTCTCTCTCTCGCTCACAGTCTCTCTCTCGCTCCCAGTCTCTCTCTCGCTCCCAGTCTGTCTCTCTCTCGCTCCCAGTCTGTCTCTCTCTCGCTCCCAGTCTGTCTCTCTCTCGCTCCCAGTCTCTCTCTCGCTCCCAGTCTCTCTCTCGCTCCCAGTCTCTCTCTCTCGCTCCCAGTCTCTCTCTCGCTCCCAGTCTCTCTCTCGCTCCCAGTCTCTCTCTCTCGCTCCCAGTCTCTCTCTCTCTCTCTCTCGCTCCCAGTCTCTCTCTCTCTCTCTCGCTCCCAGTCTCTCTCTCTCTCTCGCTCCCAGTCTCTCTCTCTCTCTCTCGCTCCCAGTCTCTCTCTCTCTCTCTCGCTCCCAGTCTCTCTCTCTCTCTCTCGATCCCAGTCTCTCTCTCGCTCCCAGTCTCTCTCTCTCTCTCGCTCCCAGTCTCTCTCTCTCTCTCGCTCCCAGTCTCTCTCTCTCTCTCGCTCCCAGTCTCTCTCTCTCTCTCGCTCACAGTCTCTCTCTCTCTCTCTCTCCCAGTCTCTCTCTCTCTCTCGCTCCCAGTCTCTCGCTCGCTCCCAGTCTCTCTCTCCCTCTCTCGCTCCCAGTCTCTCTCTCTCTCGCTCCCACTCTCTCTCTCTCTCTCGCTCCCAGTCTCTCTCTCTCTCTCGCTCCCAGTCTCTCTCTCTCGCTCCCAGTCTCTCTCCCGCTCCCAGTCTCGCTCCCAGTCTCTCTCGCTCGCTCCCAGTCTCTCTCTCGCTCGCTCCCAGTCTCTCTCTCTCTCGCTCCCAGTCTCTCTCTCTCTCTCTCTCTCTCTCGCTCCCAGTCTGTCTCTCTCTCGCTCCCAGTCTGTCTCTCTCTCGCTCCCAGTCTGTCTCTCTCTCGCTCCCAGTCTCTCTCTCGCTCCCAGTCTCTCTCTCGCTCCCAGTCTCTCTCTCGCTCCCAGTCTCTCTCTCTCGCTCCCAGTCTCTCTCTCGCTCCCAGTCTCTCTCTCGCTCCCAGTCTCTCTCTCGCTCCCAGTCTCTCTCTCTCTCTCGCTCCCAGTCTCTCTCTCTCTCTCTCTCTCGCTCCCAGTCTCTCTCTCTCTCTCTCGCTCCCAGTCTCTCTCTCTCTCTCGCTCCCAGTCTCTCTCTCTCTCTCTCTCTCGCTCCCAGTCTCTCTCTCTCTCTCTCGCTCCCAGTCTCTCTCTCTCTCTCGATCCCAGTCTCTCTCTCGCTCCCAGTCTCTCTCTCTCTCGCTCCCAGTCTCTCTCTCTCTCTCGCTCCCAGTCTCTCTCTCTCTCTCGCTCCCAGTCTCTCTCTCTCTCTCGCTCCCAGTCTCTCTCTCTCTCTCTCGCTCCCAGTCTCTCTCTCTCTCTCTCTCCCAGTCTCTCTCTCTCTCTCGCTCCCAGTCTCTCGCTCGCTCCCAGTCACTCTCTCCCTCTCTCGCTCCCAGTCTCTCTCTCTCTCGCTCCCAGTCTCTCTCTCTCTCTCGCTCCCAGTCTCTCTCTCTCTCTCGCTCCCAGTCTCTCTCTCTCGCTCCCAGTCTCTCTCTCTCGCTCCCAGTCTCTCTCCCGCTCCCAGTCTCGCTCCCAGTCTCTCTCGCTCGCTCCCAGTCTCTCTCTCTCTCTCTCTCTCTCGCTCCCAGTCTCTCTCTCTCTCTCGCTCCCAGTCTCTCTCTCTCTTTCGCTCCCAGTCTCTCTCTCTCGCTCCCAGTCTCTCTCTCTCTCTCTCGCTCCCAGTCTCTCTTGCTCGCTCCCAGTCTCTCTCTCTCTCTCTCTCTCGCTCCCAGTGTCTCTCTCTCTCTCGCTCCCAGTCTTCTCTCTCTCTCGCTCCCAGTCTTCTCTCTATCTCTCTCTCGCTCCCAGTCTCTCTCTCTCTCTCTCGCTCCCAGTCTCTCTCTCTCTCTCTCACTCCCAGTCTCTCTCTCTCTCGCTCCCAGTCTCTCTCTCTCTCGCTCCCAGTCTCTCTCTCCCTCTCTCGCTCCCAGTCTCTCTCTCCCTCTCTCGCTCCCAGTCTCTCTCTCCCTCTCTCGCTCCCAGTCTCGCTCTCTCTCGCTCCCAGTCTCGCTCTCTCTCTCTCTCGCTCCCAGTTTTGCTCTCTCTCTCTCTCGCTCCCAGTCTCTCTCTCTCTCTCTCTCGCTCCCAGTCTCTCTCTCTCTCTCTCTCTCGCTCTCTCTCTCGCTCCCAGTCTCTCTATCTCTCTCTCGCTCCCAGTCTCTCTCTCTCGTTCCCAGTCTCTCTCTCTCTCGCTCCCAGTCTCTCTCTCTCTCTCGCTCCCAGTCTCTCTCTCTCTCTCCCAGTCTCTCTCTCGCTCCCAGTCTCTCTCTCGCTCCCAGTCTCGCTCTCGCTCCCAGTCTCGCTCTCTCTCTCTCGCTCCCAGTCTCGCTCTCTCTCTCTCGCTCCCAGTCTCGCTCCCTCTCTCTCGCTCCCAGTCTCGCTCCCAGCTCTCGCTCCCAGTCTCGCTCTCTCTCTCTCGCTCCCAGTCTCTCTCTCTCTCTCGCTCCCAGTCTCTCTCTCTCTCTCGCTCCCAGTCTCACTCTCTCTCTCCCAGTCTCGCTCTCTCTCTCGCTCCCAGTCTCTCTCTCTCGCTTTCAGTCTCTCTCTCTCTCGCTTCCAGTCTCTCTCTCTCGCTCCCAGTCTCTCTCTCTCGCTCCCAGTCTCTCTCTCTCGCTCCCAGTCTCTCTCTCTCGCTCCCAGTCTCTCTCTCTCGCTCCCAGTCTCTCCCTCTCGCTCCCAGTCTCTCTCTCTCTCTCGCTCCCAGTCTCGCTCTCTCTCTCGCTCCCAGTCTCGCTCTCTCTCTCGCTCCCAGTCTCTCTCTCTCTCTCTCTCGCTCCCAGTCTCTCTCTCCCTCTCTCGCTCCCAGTCTCTCTCTCCCTCTCTCGCTCCCAGTCTCTCTCTCCCTCTCTCGCTCCCAGTCTCTCTCTCCCAGTCTCGCTCTCTCTCGCTCCCAGTCTCGCTCTCTCTCTCTCTCTCTCTCGCTCCCAGTCTCGCTCTCTCTCTCTCTCCCAGTCTCTCTCTCTCTCTCGCTCCCAGTCTCTCTCTCTCTCGCTCCCAGTCTCTCTCTCTCTCGCTCCCAGTCTCTCTCTCTCGTTCCCAGTCTCTCTCGCTCCCAGTCTCTCTCTCTCTCTCCCAGTCTCGCTCTCGCTCCCAGTCTCGCTCCCTCTCTCTCGCTCCCAGTCTCGCTCTCTCTCTCTCGCTCCCAGTCTCGCTCCCAGTCTCTCGCTCCCAGTCTCGCTCTCTCTCTCTCGCTCCCAGTCTCTCTCTCTCTCGCTCCCAGTCTCTCTCTCTCTCTCTCGCTCCCAGTCTCACTCTCTCTCTCCCAGTCTCGCTCTCTCTCTCGCTCCCAGTCTCGCTCTCTCTCTCTCGCTCCCAGTCTCGCTCTCTCTCTCTCGCTCCCAGTCTCGCTCTCTCTCTCTCGCTCCCAGTCTCACTCTCTATCTCTCGCTCCCAGTCTCGCTCTCTCTCTCTCGCTCACAGTCTCGCTCTCTCTCTCTCTCGTTCCCAGTCTCGCTCTCTCTCTCTCGCTCCCAGTCTCTCTCTCGCTCCCAGTCTCTCTCTCGCTCCCAGTCTCTCTCTCTCTCTCTCTCGCTCCCAGTCTCTCTCTCTCTCGCTCCCAGTCTCTCTCTCTCGCTCCCAGTCTCTCTCTCTCTCTCGCTCCCAGTCTCTCTCTCTCTCTCGCTCCCAGTCTCTCTCTCTCTCTCTCGCTCCCAGTCTCTCTCTCTCTCTCTCGCTCCCAGTCTCACTCTCTCTCTCCCAGTCTCGCTCTCTCTCTCGCTCCCAGTCTCGCTCTCTCTCTCTCGCTCCCAGTCTCGCTCTCTCTCTCTCGCTCCCAGTCTCGCTCTCTCTCTCTCGCTCCCAGTCTCGCTCTCTCTCTCTCGCTCCCAGTCTCGCTCTCTCTCTCTCGCTCCCAGTCTCGCTCTCTCTCTCTCGCTCCCAGTCTCGCTCTCTATCTCTCGCTCCCAGTCTCGCTCTCTCTCTCTCGCTCCCAGTCTCGCTCTCTCTCTCTCTCGTTCCCAGTCTCGCTCTCTCTCTCGCTCCCAGTCTCTCTCTCGCTCCCAGTCTCTCTCTCGCTCCCAGTCTCTCTCTCTCTCGCTCCCAGTCTCTCTCTCTCTCTCGCTCCCAGTCTCTCTCTCTCTCTCGCTCCCAGTCTCTCTCTCTCTCTCGCTCCCAGTCTCTCTCTCTCTCTCGCTCCCAGTCTCTCTCTCTCTCTCTCTCGCTCCCAGTCTCTCTCTCTCTCGCTCCCAGTCTCTCTCTCGCTCCCAGTCTCTCTCTCTCCCAGTCTCTCTCTCTCTCGCTCCCAGTCTCTCTCTCTCTCTCCCAGTCTCTCTCTCTCTCTCCCAGTCTCTCTCTCTCTCTCCCAGTCTCTCTCTCTCGCTCCCAGTCTCTCTCTCTCTCTCTCTCTCCCAGTCTCTCTCTCTCTCTCGCTCCCAGTCTCTCTCTCTCTCTCGCTCCCAGTCTCTCTCTCTGTCTCTCTCTCTTGCTCCCACTCTCTCTCTCTCTCGCTCCCACTCTCTCTCTCTCGCTCCCAGCCTCGCTCTCTCTCTCTCGCTCCCAGTCTCTCTCTCGCTCCCAGTCTCTCTCTCGCTCCCAGTCTCTCTCTCTCGCTCCCACACTCTCTCTCTCTCTCTCGCTCCCACACTCTCTCTCTCTCTCGCTCCCACACTCTCTCTCTCTCTCTCTCGCTCCCACACTCTCTCTCTCTCTCTCCCACAATCTCACTCTCTCTCTCCCACAATCTCACTCTCTCTCGCTCCCACACTCTCACTCTCTCTCGCTCCCACACTCTCACTCTCTCTCTCGCTCCCACTCTCTCTCTCTCTCGCTCCCAGTCTCTCTCTCTCGCTCCCAGTCTCTCTCTCTCGCTCCCAGTCTCTCTCTCTCGCTCCCAGTCTCTCTCTCTCGCTCCCAGTCTCTCTCTCTCGCTCCCAGTCTCTCTCTCTCTCTCTCTCTCTCCCCCAGTCTCTCTCTCTCTCTCGCTCCCACACTCTCTCTCTCTCTCTCGCTCCCACACTCTCTCTCTCTCTCTCCCACAATCTCACTCTCTCTCTCTCTCTCCCACAATCTCACTCTCTCTCGCTCCCACACTCTCACTCTCTCTCGCTCCCACACTCTCACTCTCTCTCTCGCTCCCAGTCTCTCTCTCTCTCGCTCCCAGTCTCTCTCTCTCGCTCCCAGTCTCTCTCTCTCGCTCCCAGTCTCTCTCTCTCGCTCCCAGTCTCTCTCTCTCGCTCCCAGTCTCTCTCTCGCTCCCAGTCTCTCTCTCTCTCTCTCTCTCCCCCAGTCTCTCTCACCCAACCGGCCAAAGCACTCACACAAATGTTGTCTCTAATGGGGCTGGATATTAATAAAATATAGTAGGTAAGGGCACACAGCCATCTATATACAGACACACAGGTGTACTGCACAGGGTAGAATTCATCCTCACTTATGCAAGTGTCATATCGGACTGGGTTAAATATATACATACTGAAGTAATCATTTACACCAATTAACCGTGCATGGACCATGAGGTATCCCACCACACCTCTCTACAGCTGACCAAATACAGCTGCCAATCAGGGTGTCACCATAGCAACAGACTAGCCCACTCCCTGTCTCCAAGGAACAGGAATTAAATGGGGTGGGGAGTGTAAGGCCAACAGCTGAACCCACCGTCCCTTCCCCCTCCCTGGCCCTGTCGATCCCTCTTATACCCTGGGTAACGGGAGCAGTGGTGCCACCAAGCCAAAGTTGGACACAGGGCAAAAGGCGCGGGGGGGGGGGCAAGCTAGGGAATGATGGAAGGAAGGGATAGAGTGGAGGTAAAGAGTCAGGTCTATATGCTCCCATTCAGGCAACGACACTGTGGATGCCTGGCTGGTACACTGACACACTAACAACACGCATTAACACACTCACCGCCACAACACGGGCAAGGAGGACCACCGTCATCTCTCCACTGCCCGGTCAGGATCTCCAAGCTCTCATACAGGCACACCTGACAGAGCCAGGTAACAGGCAGGTAACCCAGTACCGTTAGAGCTCCCTCTGTGAATGGTAAAATCACCTTGAACTTTGAAGACTGCAACTCATTCACAATGCTGCCAACAAGTTACTTCAGTGAACAACAGTAAATAGAACACTTTCCCTTCTGTCATTCTGACGACAGCCAGACTACTTTCCTGACTGATCTTGTCCATTGTCAGTGGTCACAAGAGAAGGCACCACCGTCTATAGAAAGTTCCAAAAGCTAAATCTTCTTCTAGAAATGTCTCTGAGCTGACCTCGTGCAGGGCGAGGGAGAGTGGCAGGGGAAGCTAAGCCCATGCCCTCTTGGTGCCGACTGTGACTGGGCCAGGTCAGGTCACTGAGGACACTCATTCTCCTCTCTCCCTCCATCTCTCCCGGCGTGGCCGGCTCGCTGGCACTGAGGGACAGGCACAGCTGAGACACAGATACTGCGCACTCTGACACTGCACTTTTCAGGCCCAGACTGTGAAGGGGGGGGGGGGGGGGGGGGGTGAGAGCAAGACTGGCTGCTTGCACATCATGAATATGACATTCCATCTGTCAAGTTCCATGTCATAACGTACCTGTGTGTCCCTCCACATGACATCTCTAGATGTCCAGAATCTCAGTACGTCCCTCAGTGTAAAGGCTCTGGACCCTCACTGTACTGACCCGGACCATTAGCTACTTCTCAAAGGTCAAATGTCACACTCTTCCTTCCACATGCCGGGCAACAATCCAATCAGGACACAGCGGTAATGTCCGCTTCCAGCCTGCACTGCCCAACATGATTGCTGCATCAGATCATTGTCATGACATGACTGGCTTGTACATCTGGTCATTGTCAATCACTGGACTGAAAATACAACCACCTTGGCTTCAGATACAATCCAACAGGATGAAGACAGGCCGGAGGGAAGTACCTAACATCATATGACCGATCACAGTAGTTTGATAAAGGAGGAAGTTCTGGGCATTCACTGGAAGTGTGAGCCATCCTATGGAGTGGACTGACTGCCGATTAGGCTTATAAACTGAGTCCAGGTCAGGAAAAACTCCATGTCCTCCTGGTAACAATCTCCACCTGCCAATGCCCAGACACCAGCTAAACCTCCTCATATCACTGGCCTGCTCACAGCGCCGGCCAGCCGGCGGGCAGCAACAGAGTGCTTTATTTATTTGAGAGCAGCTCAAATAATTCTCCTCTACCCCAGCACCTCGGCTATGCCCCCAATGAACTTTAGACAGTCAGCCCCCCAAAGCTGAGTCAGACTGAAAGCAATAAATAACACCCATCTGGGTCGACCTCTCATCAAATAGTGACACTGGTAAATTGAGCGCTCACACAGTCCATACAAATATAACTAAATCCTCTCCCAAATGCAATGGGAGAAGAGGGCCGACGACAGCCCTGGTACAGGACGATTTGTGGCCGTGGTACTTTCTGGCCTCTGGCTCGACAACTTCTACTACAGAGAGAGCTAATACGGATGAGGATGTGCTTAGTACCCCGCGTATGATGTATTTTTAAAATTATGTTTCTCTTCCTGTGGGTCAATCCAAATGCCCATCTTATCTTGTCAGCAACGACTGAAGCTAATCTGCTGCCTGAAACCCCTGATGGCACACAGGGTGGCACAACAGTAGGTATCAAACACACACACACACACACACACAACGTCATGGAAGCCTTCCCATGCATCTTGGGTCAGGTGGCCATGTTTGTTATTGTTTCCAAAAACTTTGCGACCTACAGTCGCTCACCTACACCACTCCCCCTTTCCCAATAAGTTTCAACTGTGACCCAAAGGACCTTAGGTTCTCACCCCCCTTTGAGAAGGGCATGTTCACATCTTAGAACTAGAGGTCAACCGATTATGATTTTTCAACGCCGATACCGATTATTGGAGGACCAAAAAAGCCGATACAGATTAATCCGCCGATTTTTTAATATTTTTTATTTATAATAATGACAACTACAACAATACTGAATTAACACTTATTTTAACTTAATATAAAACATCAATAAAATCATTTTAGCCTCAAATAAATAATGAAACATGTTCAATTTGGTTTAAATAATGCAAAAACAAAGTGTTGGAGAAGAAAGTAATATGTGCCATGTAAAAAAGCTAACGTTTTAGTTCCTTGCTCAGAACATATGAAAGTTGGTGGTTCCTTTTAACATGAGACTTCAATATTCCAAGGTAAGAGGTTTTAGGTTGTAGTTAACCAGTTATGCATTAGGGGGCGCTATTAACATTTTTGGATGAAACTCTCTGACTTTTCCAAAACTGCAAAGATATTGTCTGTGAGTGCCACAGAACTGATGTTACAGGCCAACCCAGATAAAAATCCAACCAGGAAGTGCCGCATTTTTTGAAACCGCCTCATGCCAATGACTCCTTATATGGCTGTGAATTAGCTACGAATGAGCTTACGTTTTCCACGTATTCCCCAAGGTGTCTACAGCATTGTGACGTCTTTGTACGCATTTCCATTGAAGAATAGCCGTAAGGGACCATATATAGCAAGTGGTCACATGGTGTCTCCCGCAGAAAATCTTGCGTAAAATACTGAGGTAGCCATTTTTCCAATCGCTTCTTATGAGAAACCAATTGCCTCGACGGATATATTATCGAATATATATGTTAAAAACACCTTGAGGATGGATCCTAAACAACGTTTGCCGTGTTTCTGTCGATATTATGGAGTTAATTTTGAAAAAAGTTTGTCGTTGTAGTGGTAGCATTTTCCGGTCAATTTCTCAGCCAAGCATGATGAACAAACGGGAGCTATTTCACCTACAAAAATAATATTTTGGGAAAAAAGGAACATTTGCTATCTAACTGGGAGTCTCCTGAGTGAAAGCATCCGAAGTCCTTCAAAGGTAAATTATTTAATTTGGTTGCTTTTCTTATTTTCGTGAAAATGTTGCCTGCTGCCAGCAGAGTCTAGCATAGCATTATGCCATGATAAACTTACACAAATGCTTGTCTAGCGTTGGCTGTAACGCATATTTTGAAAAACTGAGATGACAGTGTTGTTAACAAAAGGCTAAGCTTGTGTTTGAATATATTTCATTCATTTCATTTGCGATTTTCATGAATAGGAAAAGTTTCTAGGGGTATTTATGTCCGCTGCGTTATGCTAATTAATTTGAGGCTATGATTACGATCCCGGATTGCTCGTTGCAAGAGATTTTACTATAGTATTTATAGGACTATTTATCTCTATACCATTTGTATTTCATATACCTTTGACTATTGGATGTTCTTATAGGCACTATAGTATTGCCAGTGTAACAGTATAGCTTCCGTCCCCCTCCTCGCCCCTACCTGGGCTCAAACCAGGAACACATCGACAACAGCCACACTCGAAGCATCATTACCCATAGCTCCACAAAAGCCGCGGCCCTTGCAACGCAAGGGGAATAACTACTCCAAATCTAAAAGCGAGTGACGTTTGAAACAGTATTAGCGCACACCCAGCTAACTAGCTAGCCATTTCACATTGGTTACACCAGCCATTAGGCTGATAGGCTTGAAGTCATAAACAGCGCTGTGCTTGCGAAGAGCTGCTGGCAAAAACACACAAAAGTGCTGTTTGAATGAATGATTACGGGCCTGCTGCTGCTCAGTCAGACTGCTCTATCAAATCAGACTTAATTATAACATAATAACACACAGAAATACGAGCCTTTGGTCGGGTTTATAAGCGCGGAAATCAACTCTGCCGCACGAGCATGCTTTTTCGGCACAGTCGATAGCGCGCCGGACCTCGGACTAGAAGGTTGAGGGTTCGAGACCTGCTCCTTGCCAGTTTCATTACAATATGATCGAATCCGGAAACTATCATTTCGAAAACAAAACGTTTATTATTTCAGTGAAATACGGAACTGTTCGGTATTTTATCTAACGGGTGTCATCCCTAAGTCTAAATATTCTTGTTACATTGCACAACCTTCAATGTATGTCATAATTACGTAACATTCTGGCAAATTAGTTCGCAATGAGCCAGGTAGCCCAAACTGTTGCAGTTACCCTGACTCTGCGTGCAATGAACGCAAGAGAAATGACAATTTCACCTGGTTAATATTGCCTGTTAAACTGGATTAGTAGTTATAACTAGTGATTATGATTGATTGTTTTTTATACGTTTAATGCTAGCTAGCAATTTACCTTGGCTTCTACTGCGTTCGCGTAACAGGCAGGCTACTCGTGGAGTGCAATGGTTAGAGCGTTGGACTAGTTAACTGTGCGGTTGCAAGATTGGAGCTGACAAGGTGAAAATCTGTTGTTCTGCCCCTGAACAAGGCAGTTAACCCACAGTTTCTAGGCAGTCATTGAAAATAAGAATGTGTTCTTAACTGACTTGCCTAGTTAAATAAAAAGGTATAAAAAAAATGTTTTTGTTGTTTTAAATAATCGTAAATCAGCGCCCAAAAATACCGATTTCCCGATTGTTATGAAAACTTGAAATCGGCCCTAATTAAATCGGCCATTCAGATTAAATCGGTCGACCTCTACTTAGGACGGCTGCAGGTTCTCCTCAGCTCTGGACTAAGTCATTAGACTGACCAGCTCTAATCGATCTCAGAGTGATCAAGCTCCTTTGGTGGGCAGCCTGGGCATGTCAGCTCCTGTAGAGGCAGCAGCTATCTATCTAGTCCTGCCTACCAACAGGAGAGGTCAGTCTGATTCTTCAGGTGGAGGAAGCAGAGAGGGAAGGCACAACTCACCACTGAGGTGTGAACTTACATACAGCCAGCCTCACAAACTGCCTATTTTACTTATGAAAGAACAAGAGAAAGACAGAGAGAGAAGGAGAGAGTCAGAGAGAGAGGAATTGAGAGAGTGAGAGAAGCAGGGGAGAGTTTGAGAGTTTGCTTGCTAAATGTTTTATGTGCTTTCCGTGATGGAAGTGGCTGTGTCAGCGTGGATACTGTGAGTTATGCACAGCAGGGGGGCGGTGGGGGGGGTTGTTTGTCTGCCAGAAGATGTTGGATGTCTGGACCACCGCTTGGTCACGCAGATGCAGGCTACAAGCACACTGAGCTCTGCTTCTGCTGCACAATAAATGTTTTCCTTTCAAACTAGTGTCATCAAAGGGGGTGTTGGGGAGGGGAGGTTGAGAGGAGGTCGAAGGGGTGGTAAACTAACACAATGTATAACTTAAAATTAAACCAAATTGTTTGCACTCATGACTATTGGTTTCAATGACATTTTCAGCCAGCTTAAAAGCAAATACTTAATCAATTTATTGTACCAAATCAACCTGCAAGGTTGCTAGCCAACTAGCCTGCTAACATTAGCCCTACCAGACTGCTAATGTTACCTTAGCACTACGAGTCAGCCAGTTGCAATTAATAACAACTAGCTTATAGCTACATTAAAGTAAACCAAAGTTTTAGAAATACATAACGCCATCTAACCAGTTATCAAAGAATGTTAGCTATATGCAGTTATCTTAGTCAGCAAGCTAACTAGACAGCTAATGTTAGAGAACATGCCTAAAAAGTTGACAAAATAAAAAGGAGAACAGACAAGCCCACTGCACGAAGGCACTAGAGCCTGCCGTGTCCATGGCCGTGCGTGCCCCATCTACTTCTTGTTCACGTCACACTTCCTGTGATTGGTGGATTGTAGGTCACCACCGCCAACACATGGTCTGGAATTGAATTACATGCTAGCATGGCTAGTGGCTAACGTTAGCCAGCTTAAGATGGCTACTGAGCAAGCATACAAACTCAATAGCACAGCATACACTCCAAATGACTAAGAAATAGTGCATTGTGGGAACTTTAGAAGTTATCCAGGAATAAGGTAATACATATGTAATAACCCAAAAACATAACTATGTTTGTACTTGTAAGTAATCAGATCATGACTCCAACTAAGTAAAACCTCATGCTTCCTACCCTTTAACGTTTTTAAACTAGTGTGAAGCGAAACCCCAACACAAACACTTAGCCTACGTACTCGCCTCGCTAACAATCTCTAGTCCACACATCCCTATTGCTTAATCACCACAGTCTAAAAGTTACAGCCACAGAAAAGGACAAACTTACTTTCCCCCTTAGCTAGTCTGAGGGAGATAGAGGGGTGAAGCCTGAAGGGCTATTTTGACAGACTTGGGAGCGTTGCAGAGAGGTCCCCCATATCCCTGTATACCAGCGCCCCCCAGCTAAGCTACAACAACAAGGATACTCAATCCAGACTGATTTATTGGACGGTGCATTTGTTTACTTCCACATGAATCACATTCCACAGAGTGGGACAACCTCAAGGGACAGCAGTTTATAGAGCACCACTCCACCACCACATCCTCTACACCAGAGGAGGCTGGTGGGAGGAGCTATAGGAGGACAGGCTCATTGTAACAGGCACCTGCCACTAACTGTAACCACACCAAACACAACACAGTCCAACAGGCAATACTGTTGGGGATCTTGTTTAAAACACAGCAATCAAGAGCATTGATTGCATCACTTCAGTCACATTCTTGGAGGGGGGAATGAATGATAACTTCAGTATCTTGTTTACTGGAAAGTCAGAAAGATAAACATAACTCAACCACAGTAAGCAAGGGGACGAGACGTTTCACCTTTAGACGATAAATTAGTGCAGGAAACAAACAAGATGAAGGGGGGGGAAAGGAGCAAAGTGCAGCGGTGGGGACGTGGTGTTTGTGTGACTGCTTCAGATACCGCTGCTTTCAGTCTCACAGTCCAAACTCCACTAACAGAGGGCCTAACCTGAGATTTGTTTTCTTTCCCCAGCTCTGATATGGCCCTTGTCTTCGTCGTGTGTTTTTCTACTTTAGGAAAAGAAGCTCCCACCATGCCTTTACCTTTGGCCTTAGGCCTAACTATTATCATATCTTCAACATTTCCAGACAGAAAATAAATGAACCAGACAGAAAGTCACTCTTTCTCAAGCATGTTACATTTCTCTCCGGCATCTTTCAGACAGTTAAATAAAATGTTATTTGTCACATGTTTCGTAAACAACAGGTGTAAACTAACAGTGAAATGCTTACCCAGTTACTCAAATCAGTAACCTACACACGGCCGCTCAGCCTGCACCACACTGTGAGGACGGAAATAGGCAGCAGAGAAAGAGAGTTGGATACTCAGATAAAAATAACTTAAATTAAAGAGGGAAATAGCTGATAAGTTACCCAGATCTGTGGGCATAAAGACTGCACTTTCTATTCCTGTCTCACAGAGTCTGATACCTCTTAAAGTCCAGAGAGGAGCTTTGAGTTACAATTGACAACTACAGCCATGTGTTGATTTACAATTAGCCTGCTAAATTGCTGTTACTAGGAAGTGATAATGGCAGCATTGAAAAGTTATGCACTCAGCTGTAAACTTGGACTCGAAGTGTCACCATCTCCCTACCCCCTTCCAATATAGATAGCAATATTAGGAGTGAGCCCGAGGTCTGGCCAATGAGAAATACTTATGGTTGAGGGGAGCCGGGGCGGGGCGACTAGATAACTTTCCAACTGCCAAAACGTTCTGGTCACCAACTTAGGTAATCACCAAGTCAAGTTATTTCAGTGCATGATCATTTTTATTTCTGATCAAGCAGAGACCTTGTTTAATATCTACTAGACTTCTAGCAACCATGCTACGACAGACAACAGTAGGTGAGCTAAGTTTCAACGTAACCCCCAGACACCGTGCCCACTTCAGTGGCGGCTCACTGTGTCATGAGAGGGAGTCTCTCAGCAGGGGGATGGGACGACAGGCCAGCGAGGGACACAGACAGCCCTTTCCTGAGCCAAGCTGCAATCCAATTTAAGGCTTATGGGGAGAACCTGCATTAAACTACTGTACACTAAGCAGTCTACAAGGTGAATCCCGTCAGCTATTCAACAAGTGTCCTCCTCGTGCTTCACTTTTCAACCCAACCTTTCTCCTGGCCTCTCAGCCGCAACTCCTGAGATAAACGGCACCTTGGAAAGCTGTGACCTTAAAATAAGTGCTACAATGTCAAGCGTCAAGGGCACAGCCATGGACAAAGTGCATGACTGACTGACTGACCGACCACTGGCGGTGTCAGAGGTGGCTCCCTGCTACCATGCAGGACCAGCTGGTCAGACTGGGATCAGTGGCTGGTGTGGTCGTCCTCGTAGAAGCTTTAGATTGCTTGCTTGCTTGAAAACTTTCTTAAAAATGGGCCAATTAAGTAATTTATATCTAAAGAGCATTAAGTGGATAAATGATTGACGGATAATTTAATTCCCTTCTTGAGCCAATGCCGGAACTGGGGAAGAATGGAAAACCCCTATACAAATAAATAATAAAATGAAAGGATAAACCAAAAACTCCAAACTCAGTATTCATTCATGCCTTCATCTACCCCCATCCCCAACACTACCTCCACTTCCATCTTTATTCTTCCGTCCATTGAATCGGCATCACCATCTCCACAAGCTGCTTCCTGTACTAAACACAGACCTGGCTATTCACTGCCTGAATGTCACCACACTAAGGTATCTTTGTCATTAATAAAACAGGCTACATCCTCTGTAATAACACAACAATAAGCCTGGTGTTCAAAAGTAGTTCAAACCCCTGCACCTGTAGGTCCAGGTGTTGCTTTTGATTGACCTGTATTGAACCAGCAGGTCCAGACAGTGAGAATCTATCTACAACAGTCAGATACTGTGAAACGTGACAGAACATAAGATGTGCAATTCCCCAGGGGCAGGGATTCCGTGAAGCATTTGACTTATACAGCAACAACATAAATCTGTCATGCTACTCGTAAAATAAACTGTGAATTGCCCAAATGTCAAATATTATGTAACCCTATGGAACTTTAAGGGAATCTCCACAACAGAGGTGATAGAAACGTAATCTAAGAATTAAAAATATGCATCAGACCCCAAGAAAAGGATAGGTGCAGAAGGGCCCCATCACAGGCTTTGAGGTTTAACACTCAGATCAATAAAGTTGTTTTGCAACCACACGCACGGACTGTGGAACTCCCAGCTTCGCTAGGATTTCCCAGCTGCCGGGCTGTCATGGTAAAACACGCTCTAGTGTGAACCACGCGACTCGTACAAGTAGAGCACAGCTGTGCAGAACATAAAAGGCATGTGTCCATCCATGGAAACACTGGGACCAAAAGATCAATGGACTGCAGTAGTAAAGCCTGGGCAACAGTAACCTTGAAAGGGAATGAATTTATTCCCACAATTGTTTGAACAAGTGACTGGAGACAATTGTGGGAAAGGAGAAGGGGAGAGGGGGTTGGCAGGGGTCTCCTAGGTGGAACTCCTCTAGGTGGGGCTTGCTTGAGTTTTTGTGATGAGTATTCCTGGGAATCCCAGGCCCTACTAAAATAAACCTAAAACAACTTAAAATGATAGAGCATAAAAGTTTAGCACAGCTATTGTTGAAGTAGTGGTTTTGTCCAACCCGAGGTCCAAAATTAAGTCAGAACAATATGAACAGGTTGAGTCTGTAATTACATCATTGTTATGCCAGTGACAAAACATTACAATATTTGTATTAGTTCAATTCTACTACGTTAAAACACGTGTACGCTATTCCACCGAAGTGCTCTACAACAATGATGAAAACTGTACTTGATGCATCCATGCAAACAGTAGTAGGACACCGACCAATGGAGCTCTGCAGCTTCAATTTAATCCTCCTACTCTTATGGAAATAATGGATAGGTCTTTCCCCCATTCTCTCACCCTCCTCTCATTACGTCATCACTATAATGCTTGATTCTTTTTGGTTTTTTACAGTTACGATGGCACGCAGTTTTGAGATTGTTCATGACTTTTGGAGGAGGATAAGCGCCAGTGTAATCAACACCACAGATTGTAGAAACTATGCATGAACAACGCACAAGTCAAAACTGTGCATGAACAACGCACAAGTCAAAACTGTGCATGAACAACGCACAAGTCAAAACTGTGCATGAACAACACAAGTCAAAACTGTGCAAAACTGTGCATGAACAACGCACAAGTCAAAACTGTGCATGAACAACACTCAAGTCAAAACTGTGCATGAACAACGCACAAGTCAAAACTGTGCATGAACAACACACAAGTCAAAACTGTGCATGAACAACACACAAGTCAAAACTGTGCATGAACAACGCACAAGTCAAAACTGTGCACAAACAACGCACAAGTCAAAACTGTGCATGAACAACGCACAAGTCAAAACTGTGCATAAACAACGCTCAAGTCAAAACTGTGCATGAACAACGCACAAGTCAAAACTGTGCATGAACAACGCACAAGTCAAAACTGTGCATGAACAACGCACAAGTCAAAACTGTGCATAAACAACGCACAAGTCAAAACTGTGCATAAACAACGCACAAGTCAAAACTGTGCATAAACAACGCACAAGTCAAAACTGTGCATGAACAACGCACAAGTCAAAACTGTGCATAAACAACGCACAAGTCAAAACTGTGCATGAACAACGCACAAGTCAAAACTGTGCATGAACAACGCACAAGTCAAAACTGTGCATAAACAACGCACAAGTCAAAACTGTGCATGAACAACGCACAAGTCAAAACTGTGCATGAACAACGCACAAGTCAAAACTGTGCATGAACAACGCACAAGTCAAAACTGTGCATGAACAACGCACAAGTCAAAACTGTGCATAAACAACGCACAAGTCAAAACTGTGCATGAACAACGCACAAGTCAAAACTGTGCATGAACAACGCACAAGTCAAAACTGTGCATGAACAACGCACAAGTCAAAACTGTGCATGAACAACGCACAAGTCAAAACTGTGCATAAACAACGCACAAGTCAAAACTGTGCATAAACAACGCACAAGTCAAAACTGTGCATAAACAACGCACAAGTCAAAACTGTGCATGAACAACGCACAAGTCAAAACTGTGCATGAACAACGCACAAGTCAAAACTGTGCATGAACAACGCACAAGTCAAAACTGTGCATGAACAACGCACAAGTCAAAACTGTGCATAAACAACGCACAAGTCAAAACTGTGCATAAACAACGCACAAGTCAAAACTGTGCATAAACAACGCACAAGTCAAAACTGTGCATGAACAACACAAGTCAAAACTGTGCATGAACAATGCTCAAGTCAAAGAGACCAAACTGCTTCAGCTCACAACACAGAACATTTACACGCATTGAACCAACCAAGAGAAACCAGGAAGTTGTGCCATAGGCAGACACTTCTTGATTCAACTCATGCTATGAAGAACATCGGTCTTATCAGTTTGTGTCATACAGGATGAACGTGTAAGGATACACAATACTCCTATCTCAACTAAGAGCATTGAGGATATCACATGGTACAAAAGCTCCATGACAACATCCCACAGAGGTGCTGAACCTTTTGGAAGAGAGGAGGGGGTCTCACAGAGAACTACACAGGTGGAGCAATAGTGACATACTTTACTACTTATAATTCCACACTCATTCAAGTATGACAAATAACTATTTTTGCTTAGATTGATCCACTAAAAGTTTACAACACATGTGATTAGTGAGAGCGAGAGTGTGAGTGAGTGTTTATGTGCATCTGTATGTTCAAGTAAGAGTGTGTATACTCATTCACAAACCAACAATATTGGTACTAACTTTTTGTCGGTTTCCGGAGTAGGTGTGACTGAGTTGGTAAGTAGCGACTTTGCTCTGGGTTGTTGATCCAGGATTCGGTCGGCAGATTTGCGACCATTCTGTTAGAAGGCTGTGGCTTCTCCTCCACTGACGAAGTGATCACCATCTGAAACTCTTGTGTGTTGGGCTGCTGTATCCCAGAAATCAAGTCAAAGTTTATAATTTGGGGATTCCAAAATTACTTTGGAAAACTATGAGGATGCATCAAGTGTAGAGTGAAGGGGTAATCCTCGTCTCAGAAATCTTCAGAAATCTCTGCAATTCAGCAATATACATCCAACGACAATATAACTCAAGTTTGAACCGGAAAGGCAGGTATATATGTATATATATATATAAGGGTTTCACACAAAAATATTTCTTTGTCAACAATTCAATCCTGAAGTAGTGGAGACATTAGGAACCAACGGAACTAAAAAGGCACCATTAACTTGTTTCCAAAAAAGTTTCACGTCGTCTTTCCTCTGTATTCTTTATTACTATGTTTCTCTAAGGCAATGAACTGGGTTTCAGGCAACAATGCTTATTTCTGATGTAAAAATATAATATAATTATTTAAACTACATATTCTTATATAATTCATAGCTATTTCTTATTTAATATATATATATTATATATATAATATATATATATTATATATAAAAATATGCTTCTCTGTGTATATGGGGAAGAAAATATTTTGTTACTCAAGTTTGCTTCTTATAAGTGCGGAGTTTCATGCATTGTTCCTTGTTGAATTTGTTTTTTAATTCCAGTCAAAGATGCAAAGAAGATAGTCAGATAGTAGACAAGGGTGAGATGTATATCTGGGAGCTTGACTGAGACGGGACCCCCACTCGGATTTCCAGTTTTGATAATTCAGCAGCTGACAATGGAACCAGAGCTAAAGCTGGAAGTGTTGTTGGGCTGAGGGTGGGGGTCTCAATTTCCAACTACCACCATTTACCCCATCACTCTCCCTAAAAATAGCCTTTGCCTCTTAGATTCTGTGTAAGTATCCTATTGTGAACTAATCACTCAAAAAAATAAGCAGGTGAAAGCAATCCAAAACATCTGTGCTGTTTTCTTTCCCAGACTTCAACCCGGTGGTTTAATCCAGTGACAACAGGTACAGTTCAGAGATAAATCATCCACAGTAAAAGCTTTTTGTCTTTGTCTCCTCCACCAGATGCACAAACATGAAAATCTACCCTTCCCCCTTGAAGGAACTAGCGAAGTCCACAGTTAACTGGTGCCCTTTAAGCCTGCCAGGTCGAGAGGTGGGAGGAGAGGGACACGGAACTAAAAACACGAGTGACAACAACCTTTAGCTTGTGAAAAATGTTATCGTGTGCAGGAAAAATAAATAAACATGTGCATGCAAAAAGAAATACGACAAAGCAAAGTGTTCATGTGAAAGTAAGTGTATTCCAAGGCACAACAAAAGTAAAACCGTTTTCAGTGTCAGTTTCTTGCGCTCTATTCCAAAGTCTCTGATCTAGGTAGAGTCAATGCGCCTCTCTTGATAATAAAAAAAGAGAAGTGAATCTTCAATTTTGATTTGCTTTGATGTGCCAGAGACGCGTCCACATACGCAGCAAAAATGTATCCTTCTCTCTCGCCAGTTCACTCGGGTGGCAAAGGCTGTTTGTTAACTACAGAATGTCAAATACTTGAATATAATATTTTACATATTCAATAAATCCGGTCCGCACTCTCCCATATATATTTATTTTTATTTTAAATTGATGTATCTCGTCTGACAAGACATTGGTGATAGTACAATATTCCGGTTTTGGAGTATCTTCGTCAGTTTTGATACAAAAACTGTAGCGATTGCTCAACAAAAAATAAAGTGGGTTCCCGGAAGTGAGTCGTGATCCCCGCGAAAGTAAAATAAAAACGTGCATTTAAAACAAAACCCAATACTCCGTAGTTCCAAATTAACAAAAGCAATATACTTTCAACACTGTCACCTCCCTCTCACACCGTCTTCTACGCAGTCGTTCGCTGCCAGTCAGTTCGGCGCTTCCGTATGTGTCTCGATGCTCTCTCCTCACGCTACTGTTGCCTTTGATACCTCCAGGTCAAACAATTAACTATATTTTCATTCAATCCTCTGATTTTTCTCGCAGGATATTCACCTCCGAGGTGGTGTTCTTCCCGATAGCATTAACTCATATTCGCCCCTCTCCCGTTATTACTCCCTGTGCTGGCTACCCTTTCTGGACCGCTCCGGATCCACACCCTGCGATGCGGATTGTTCCAACAGCTATTCGAGCGCAGGGGGGCTGTGGAGATACAATCCGATAGCAGCTGGGTTGACGCAGCTCCACGCACATTAATGTTTAAAACGTTCAAATTAGCAGGGCTACCTAGTCACAGTACAGCAAGGAGACATTACGCATAGTTTTATTTCTCTGTTGATGTGAAATTACACGCGGGGTACTTGAAATATTGTAACACACACAACTACATGATGGCAACCCTGAGACTTTTCGCATACCCCCTTTTCGAGAGTAGTTGCGCCACAAAGTTGCTCCTCTCCATTTATAGTAACAGGCAGATATATATATATATATATACATTACATATATATACTGTACATACACACACACACACACACACACATACATATGACAAGGACTACATTGATGGGGCGACACTAGGTGCACGTGCCCAAATAAAAGCCCTTACCACTATTCACACAATATCTGAAAATGACAACCGCAATATTCCTTAACGAGATACTAGTATACATGCTGTGGGAAAAATCTGTCAACTCGTCTCAATCTATAACCAAAGTTTGAGTCCGATGGCGCATAAGGAAAATATGCAAGTGAGTTATATCTAACTAATAACTAAGGTATTGGATAAAGTCAAACAAGTTACATTAGAACCAGTAATGTAATCAGTAAAGCAAGCATTTTGTGACACTATATTTGAGTCAACTTGAAGCTGTAGCTTATTTATGACTATATCTTTCAGAAATGTATTACAAGTCATGATAATGACAAACCTGTTCCTCAGGTTTATTCAGAAAATAATTACTAAGACAGCTATTTGTTTGCTGTCCTTCACCATGTCTATTTATACAAGCTTCATTTAGTTCTACCAGTCCTTGAGAATGATTTCACAATTTTCTGTGCTAAAGCACGCACACTGGCAAAACCCTTCCCCTTCTCTTATTGCTTTCCACCGCCACTACTCTCCGCTTTCCCTGACGCGCCTTCCTCGATCGTGAGCTCAACACTCCCCACCCCCAGTGTGCGCGTTCGCAGGCTCTGTTGCTATCCGACGCCGCGGCAGCTCGAGCGTGATTGGTCAGACGACGTCCCTTCAGCTGCTTGAATTGGTCAAATTGGATATGTGGGCGGAAATAGAAAATGAGGCTGCCCTGTCCCCTTGCCCCCTCGTCTTCGCCAAATGCATCGCGGAGGCAGAAATACGTGCCCGCGGAAACAGTTAAAGACCTCAGACAGATAGGGGAAGGGGGAAAGACCACTAGAAATGCGACCAAAGGGGTAGCTCATGAAGTCATGCAAAAAAGATCGATATAGAAAAGTTCAAACAATACTTTAAACTTCCCATAAATAGCATGCATAACTTGATAGAGCACAAAAACACAGAAAACGAGAGGACATCTGCCAGGTGACCATTCACATCTAGTTAAAATATTATGTCCAGTAAATTAAAAACAAAACTTGCCTGCAAGTCACACAAACTAGGCTAACGTAAGCAAAACAGGCAATTACATGATCCAGTATATCTGAAAACACTGACAATGTGATCAAACTGAGTTACTTTTTGGGGAAAATATACTTTGTTTCTTCTTCAGATCAAATACAGGAAGAAAAACTAGTTTACACCCGTATGACACCAATAAATGGCAATGGGGTAAATTATTATCTATATGACATAACAGACTACTTCAAAAATGTACATGTATCTCAATCCACTAAAACACAAAGGGCAGGTTAAGTAATGTTGTGATAATTTAGCCTTGGTATTTTGAAAGCTCTGAAAATAATTCCCTGTGAAGTGTGGAACCAAAACAACATTGTCTGTTCTCAAGGAGATTGAATGTTGTGAATCCCTACGTATTCATGTTGGGTATTCGTTTCCATATTCTCCCCCAAAAGAACAGCAACTGAAGAGATGGGAGGGGATGTACAAAATTAGGTTAACCATGCCGTCATTCATCCTCCATGGTAGCCAGTGAATGTGCGTGTTCCCCCTTCAGAAAAACTTTAACTTCACTTCACTGCAGACAGATACTGTCGTCATGCAAGGATTGGGATAGATTTCAGCACACAATTTAATCAAACTGCGAGCTGGAGATATTTGCAATAGCTATGCAGCACTGTGTCACTTCCATAAGAGAGCACTGTTGATGCAAAAACTAAACCCCAATTACAGGTTATAGGTTAGGGATGTTACTGGGTGACATGGGAAGGGGGATGTGGGTGCTCACACCCAAAATAAATGTACAATTTGCATGCAGGACAAGAACTTTAGAATTACTTTTGCAATAGCACCCGGGGTTGCTCTGCTGTTGCACTGTGTATACATTTGCTATGTTCTGGTAAAACAGGCAATTTAAAAAAGTAGCAGGGTATTGCTATATTTCTCAATTATGAATGTCCTCTAGACCACAAATTAGGATGTAAACTGTCACCAACAACAATGATTCAATGTTCTGAACATAACAACAACCTGTGTTACCAGAAACATACAAATGAGAAAAATAACAATAGGTAGCCTAAACAATACATTTAATATCTAATAGAATAAATAACAATTATGTCCCCAAATGTATGTGTAAACTGCTTACAACTTAATTCCAAAATGCAAGGGACTTTGACCGTCTTTAATCGGATCTGGAGACTGACACCACAGCCTCTCTCCATCTTTGTTCCAAAATATGACACACCAAATATGAATAGCAACATCATAACGTTATACTAAACTTGGTTGAGCAATTAGCCAGCAAATTCAGTCCCTCTTTCCCCTTAGCCCCGAACAGAGGCACAGTATGGCACATACAGTCCAAACCGAACTGGTGCAGCCTCCTTGTGTCATAACACTATTTTGATTGTATACAAACAAATGTATAGATAAATGTGTACGTGTATTATGTGAGCTGACTCTCCAAAGGGAGTGTGACTCGGTTCCAATAAATCACGTTTGCAAAGCACCCAGACACCCGAGATTAAAAACGCAAGGCGAAGACTCCGGGACTCACGTGCCTTGCAGCAAAATTCCACCCGGCAACTACACACTGTACCATGGTAACAGCCCTGCCATTGGTCCCGGGTGCGTTTTGAAATGACCAATGGGAGGGCCGGCAGCGGGTGATGCGTGTTGCTAGGTAAACATGATGCAGTGGGAAGATACGGTAGTCGAACTCTACAGAAGAAGCTAGCGAGCGCCAGAGGAACGGAGGGGTAACACAGCAGCGAATTACAATTACACTGCGGGGAGGTTGCCGGGGTTGCGTTTCAGCTCAGCTAAAGTCTGGGAAGATGTTTTATAAGGTGTGTGTGTATACTGTTGAACTAACTGTCATTTAATTTCTGCGATAAGTAGACCCAGAGACAAGCACTGATTTCACCCATCTTAATCATCACTCATTCCCACCCAGCGCAGGGATGATGGAATCCTTACCAACAACGAATCACATGCTTCTCTGCTGTATTTTCAACCTCCCTATCTACAGGCAGAATATCCAAATATATATCATAGCTCTCATTGCCGACCAGTGAAATCCTGACAACTAAATAAGGTTACATGGCTCCTTGTGACGCCAAGGTATCTACATTTTTAACATAGGCACCAACCTTTTTACTACCATTTGACATCCCATGCCAGTCCCTTTTGGGATGGAATATAATACAATTAGCCAATAATACTATTCACTTTGTAAAACATGGAAAATTATGCAATAGAAAGTGATGTCAAATGCTTGATTTATTAAAGTTATCTGGAACTTGCAGTATGTTACATCAAGCTGCAACTGTTAAAAGTAACACACTGACAAGAAACTGATATTTTAATCTGTAACTTTGACTTGAGTGAAACAATGTAAAACAAAATATACATCTATGCCTCATCCTCTGTTACAACATGCCCCTCTGATCATCACAACAGCTTAAGGACCTCAGGGAGGAATGGGAAATGTGGCAGAATTCCTGGTCATGCCTAGAAGTGATCCAGCTTTTGTGAAATTAACATCAGAGTTGACTTTTCGTAGCATGTTAGGAGAATTAGGTTAAGGTTAGGAAAAGGTTTAGGGCTAGCTAAAATGCAAAAAAAGTATACTTTTGACATTAATTTGACAAAAGCTGGATCCCTTCTAGCCATGACCCATAATTCCATCCGGCAACTACAGGCGTTTACAAAACAGGCGCAAGGCATGTCATAGGTGATGAGCATGAGCATGTGTTATGTTTCCCAGTGGGCTATATAGTGTACAGGAAAGGTTGGAGTTACATGTGACAAAAATGGCCTAATGTTGCTACTGCCACTAGAGTTCTGCCAAGAAACGCAAGAGCAGGCAGAGTCAAGTTGAACACTGAAAGAAGTTTGAGGCGCTTCGTCCATAAATAGGACCCGGGAGGTCCCTGCAAGGACAGGTGCAGGAGTGTAGCCAAGGGGAGGCAAATACTCGGGCCGTGCCGGGAATACTGGACAAACAGATTGTTCAATCTAGATAATATTAGTGTCATAAAGTTATGACATTTCTTTTATAGCAGGGGTAAATTTAAAAAATGTTTGCTTCCTTGCGAGTAACCATGCAGATTTACAAATGAAATTCAACACAAAGAATTTCATAAAGTCCCACAATCTTTTATGTTATGTTTTTGTTATGTGATGCTTAGAAATGATAACTGTTGAATAGAAAAGAGGAAATAACTTTTTTGTATGATCACATAAAAAAAAGGATAATCTTTCAAGTCAAACATCTCCTTCAATGTCTGCTAATGACACCTAGAGGTCTCCATTCTCCTGTATGAAACCGCTGAACATAACTGAGGTATAAATGTGACTAGCCAGACAGGGCTAGTCACACGTCCCACAGAGACCCAAAAGCATTAGACAGGATCCTCATCTATTGTACATAACACAATGTTGTTTTGGCATGCATGTAGACATTTCCAATGTTGCACTATGTCATGGTTTACAATGCCAGGATTAAGGGTTATTTTTTCTTAAGGGGTCAGGGAGAGTTTATGTTGAGATCAGGTTTCTGTTTGGGATATACCCATAAGAGGCAATGGCACAGTTCTAGTTGTGACAGTCGGTCTGTGTGCAAAACAATACCCTGCTGCTCTTCCATTTAAATTAACAGCATACATTTCAGATACAAGTAAAGGCAGAAAATAACAAAATATTTGTTAATCAACTGATGGTAGTAAGAGGAATTGGAACTGAGGCTTTGTGACAGCACCGGGCTGACTTTAGGACCAGGATAAACATCCAGAGAAGTAGATTAACAGGTGTGATGCAGGCCAAACATTGTTACATTTGAGGAGGGTCTGGTGGTCCCTTCTTTGCTGCCCCCAGTGGCTAATCATAGTTATTACAACAAACCACTGTCTGGGCACTGCCAGAGGAAGAGTGATGTCTTTTCTGACTAGCACCAAGCAACTGCACTGTGTTCTAGGGGAGAAACTCACTCCAGTGCAAAGTGCAATTAAATACTACGTGGATGTTGATAGGATCACATCACACAATGCTTTTTTAAATGTAGGTCAACATGTTCTAGATTCAGTGTCAAGTATATAGAAACTCCTTTTAACCATCAGCTCCTGCTTCAACATGAACTTATAACTCCTAAAATAGCTGCAGTTTATACTGTCAGGATGGATTTGGAGAGGGATAGGCAGGCAGACACATTTCACAGTCACCATTAACATTATTAGAAATGGCTCCGGCAGTATGACTTGCCAAAAGACAAACGCATTACAAAATCTATTGGAAAACAGAACACATAGCGCCACAGCCAGGACTAGACCTTGTACTGACTAGCTAACTGAAATAGCATCACAACAATAATTTGCAGATTTTCTGGAAACAGGCTGAAGTTATTTATAGCCTACAGTTTGGAGAGTCAAATCTACCTGCTCCCCATCCTAGATTCATTACAATATCTATGCATAATGATGAAGAAACAGTGACATAACATTGACTGAAATTAATAAATTGTAGCCTAAGTACCGGTCGGTTGTAGACACCGACTCAATTCTGATAGGGGAGTGAGGACATTATATATTGTAGTCTGTGGTCTCCCAAAACCCCCAGCTGAACACCACACGGTTAGCTGTTATCAATGAACAGCTGTGGCAGTTTTCTTTATATAAATCTAAACATTTGCCTTAAAGAGATACTGAGAGATTCTGGCATTTATCTGGAGTTCTAAAATGTTTGTCTCTGCGTGCAGTATGAAGGAAGTTTTGCAAGCCAATGCTAACTAGCGTTAGCACAATTACCTTAAGTCTACAGGTACGGTAGCATTGCTACAAAATAAAGTACAGTAAGGAAAAACAGACAGACAAGGACAGCTGCAGCGACTATTCAAATGTCGAAACAAGAGACATAAAAATAATAAGACACTCAATTTGCCATCCAGCAAGCAACCGATCCAGTTTAAAGCTGCAATTTATAACTTTTTGGGCAACCTGACCAAATTGACATAGCAATTGTGCTTGTTTAATTATTTGTTCCTTTTTTTGTTTGTTTTTACTTATCTATTTTACATTTTTCTTCTTAACTTCTTAAAGCATTGCTGGTCAAGAGCTTGTAAGTAAGCATTTCACTGTAAGGTCTACCTACACCTGTTGTATTCGGCGAATGTGACAAATAACATTAGATTTTTTATGTGAGTTATAGATCTGTCACTCATTGAAAGCAAGTCTAAGAAGCAGTAGATCTGTTCTATGTGGGCTATTTCTATGCTTACCGTTTTTAAGTTGAGTTTTTGCGTCTTTTACTTTTGGTTTTGTACACCAGCTTCAAACAGCTGAAAATACAATATTTTTGGTTATTAAAAATATATTTCACAGTGGTTTAGATGGTACAATGATTCTCTACACTTGTTTGGGTCACAAACTGAAATTAGGCAAACTATTAGAATTTTAGCGACCAGGAAATAGCAGTGCTATTTCTGCATATTGCACCTTTAAACTGATGACAAAAATGCACTGGAGGGCCTCCGCCCTCCAATCACCCCAAGGTCTCAAATGTGGTGGTCTTTTCCTCACGGGAGCCCAACACTCTGCAGCAGCATTTCATTAGAGTCTTCCTCTCATGTCCAGTGTTTCACACCAGGCACATCTGAGTATTGAATAATGTTTAATTAACTTCAGGTACACGGGTTAACAGGCCACTGTGGGTTAATTGACATGGATCTGTCACAGATGTGGCCTCTTCCTGCAGAGGGAGGGCTTGTGGAGGATGTAGTCAAATACAAATCCAATCAATACTACTTATCACATTCGTTGGGTAATAATTGCTTCACTTGGAAGGATCCAAAAGAGCACCGGAGTTGAAAACCCTAAAAACAGAAGGTAGCTGATGTTGGCTTAAGGGTAAAACAGGCTTTTATTAGGGGAACCTGCACCTACCATTCATTCTATTCAAATCCACAGTGGTATAGCTGTAGCCTGCAAAGTACCTAAAATAACAATTTCCCATCTACTTTTAAAGTCCCCTCCCAGTCTTCACTGTAAAATATATATATTCCTCCCCCTCTTGGTCGCTGTTCCTTTCCTATTCACCCTATACTGCACATATGATGTGATTAAGCTTCTGTTAAGCCAGCCATAATCTCTAGAAGCTCTGGCTACTTAATTCTTGCTGTGCCAGTTTAGAGCTGGCATGGTGGCTGGCAAAGGGTATGTGCAGGCATGCAGGCACACAGACAGTCACTTTGGCTGTCATTGTTGAAGCTGGGAACAGTCTCACACTCCCACAGAGACAACAGGGCCTTTCACTTACAAGCATACACACACACACAAACACACGTATGTGAGCACAAATGGCCTGTCCATGGGAGTACACGGTCTGCAGCACAAGCAAAGGTGTAGAAGGGCAAGATGTCAAAAGGGACAAAAGACGTAAATATTCACAATCATTAACACAGATGGATAGCCATTGCCTAGAGTCTACTGGGCAGACAGACAAGCTAGCTAATTAATTTATTTGAATGACACGTTTAATCCAAAGCCACTTACAATTTGTGGAACCCAATTCTGTAGTAGGGGTTTATCTCTAGGGCAATCCGGGTAAAGTGCTGGGTGTTACCTTGGGGCAGACCAACCGGAGGGGGCACATCCACCACCCCCTTTCCCCACCCATCACGCCACGCACCTGGAAATTCCAAAACGCTGCTTCCTGACACTCCCACATAACTCTACCTCTTAGGGCCCTGCTCCAATAGTTGGACAATGTTTCCTCATTCCTAGAGGTAATCACAGATCTATGTGTGATTGGATAAGAGAGAGCTTTGACCACTCCATACCATCTCAGATCTGTGTTTACTTCAAGGAAGGGATTAAGGAATGGTGCTCTTTGTCCGTAGTCCAACTGGGTCTGAGTGGTCTGGCTGATCTACTGGTCACTCCTGTGTCCAAACAAGGGATCTTTGTGGCAGGTGGGTGGGCTGGGCAGCTCGGACTGGTGGCACGTTTTGGACCCTGCCACTGTTTGCCAGTGTCATATGGATGCATTCGGGTATGTGGGCACATGGAGGTGTGTGCAGGGGGTGGACATATGTCAAGGTGGGTTGGCATGTGTCTCCTTGTCATGGGCTCAGCGCATGCATGGATATGGGCTCAGTATGCTGAAGGGTAATGTGACCCCTCAGGTGTCTGGACATCTTTATGGTATGGATAATTGTTTGTGTGGGTGGATCTCTATGGCGGTGTTCACACATCAAGCCCAATTGTGATATTTTTTTCACGAATTGGTCTTTCGACCAATCTAATCAGCTATGAAAAAAAGCTGAGGTGAAAAGATTTGATGTGATTGGTCAAAAGACAATTAGTGGAAAAAAATATAATAATTGGTCTGCCTGTATAAATGCAGCCTAAGTGTTTGAAGGGACGCAATTATGAATATGTGACTTGGTCTCTGCTCTCTACCCTAGTGTTGCACGAACAGTATACGAAACTTCTGTATACTGAAACGCTTTGCCCCCAGAACAGCCTCAACTCAAACGGGGCATGGACTCCACAAAAGTGTCAAAAGCCTTCCACAGGTTTGCTGGCCCATGTGGACTCCAATGCTTCCCACAGTTGTGTCAAGTTGGCTGGATGTTGTTTGGGTGGTGGACCATTGTTGATTCACAGAGCAAACTGTTGAATGTGAAAAACCCATCAGGGTTGCAGTTCTTGACACAAACAGGTTCACCTGACACCATACCCCGTTCAAAGGCACTTACATATTTTGTTCTGCTCATTCACCCTCTGAATGGAACTAAAAAGCCCACTCTCAAGTCCTAAACATCCTTCTTTAACCCGTCTCCTCCCCTTCATCTACACTGACCGAAGTAGATTTAACAAGTGACGTCAATAAGAGATCATAGCTTCCAGCTGAATTCACATGGTCAGTTTGTCATGGAAAGAGCAGGTGTCCTTAATGTTTTGTACACTCAGTGTAGAACAGCTTGTTGTGTTGTGGTCATAGATATAATCCACAGAGGGATTTTGGAAACTCTAACCCTGGCACTTTGTGCGTCGGACTGTGTGCACCCGACTTGAATGGGAACCTCCATCTATGAATGATATTTTTATGGTTGGTTGCAGCTGTCAGTTTGCCTTTCACAAATTTCAAAATACAATTGCGAGAAAAACGTAGGACTACAGTTTGTAAAGCAAATGCCTGCTGCTGAAAAGAGAAGACTAATCTGTCTGTAGAAGCAAACCATTTTTTTCTCAATTTTTGCAAGAGTCGGAGCAAACAGCACTGTTTTTCAAAGTAGCTTACCTTGAGATATTGGCACGAGTGCATCGGCCATCTCCGGTGAGTAGTCTATGCTTCATCTTCATCATTGGGTGTGTCAGTGTCACTGGAAAGTTTATTTTGTAGCCTAATGAATAATTCAATGCATGCACACACTACTATTGAATATGCATTCACCTGTATTGTGGATAGGCCTAGACTACAGCTTGATTTACCCAGTTTATCAATAGAGATTTACCATTCAAATAAGTGATTACCATTATGTAAAACAATGCAAATGTACTGATATTGAACACACCCAACGATTGAATAAAGCAGTAGCTGAGTTTGTCTGGATCAAGTGCTATTCTGTGACTTTGGATAATATGCCTTTTTATGCTGTGGTATCGTTTTGGTATTGAGTAATGTGATACCTGGTATCGAAGTCAAAAACACTACTCTACCCCGCATTGATGTTGTCAGATTTATGAATTGTAATTAGTGATGCACCAATATGACATTTGTCCGATACCAATATTGCCCTTGCCAAAAGAAAACCGATACCAATATTAAACATTTTAGCACCCTTTTAAGCATTCTAGTCGCAGTAATAGCTACTGTAAATTGGACAGTGCAGTTATATTAACAAGAATTTAAGCTTTCAGCCGATATGTACCGACATTTGTTGTCGGTCAAGGCGCTGCATGATTTACAACTAGCCCATTGACGGGACGGCGATCCCTGTTAAGCATTCTAGTCCAGTTAAATAGTTACACACACACACGGACGCAGCGCTCTCAAGCACTGCATCTCAGTGCAAGAGGCATCACTACAGTCCCTGGTTCGAATCCAGGCTGTATCACACCCAGCCGTGATTGGGAGTCCCATAGGGCGGGGCACAATTGGCCCAGCATCGTCTGGACCGTCATTGTAAATAAGAATTTGCTCTTAACTGACTTGCTTAGTTAAATAAAGGTTACACACACACACACACACACACACAGAACAAAAAGTTATTTTGTTGGCATTTACGCATGTCCCCATTACCAGTAAAACATAATCAAAACCTATTTCTTTCACTTACTTGCTGTGCTGTTTCGTTGTTCATTTGTTCAGTAATTTCATTCTCAACCAGGATTTCTATGGAACACCATTTGGGTCTTTGCGTGTCAAAAAAGAGACATGTCAAATTACACTATTTGATGTGTCAAATAACATGACAATCTGTTTCAGTAGCTATAGTTAGCTAACTATATAGCTAGCTAACTATATAGCTAGCTAACTATATAGCTAGGTGTCATCATCTAAAATAACCCTAACTTATAAGACAGTTCTTAATTGATTAATGGTGAACCTAGCCACAATGAGGATTAGCCACAATAGTGGACTTTGCAGGTTAGCCTTCAAAATCAAAGTATGGCATAATTCTACTCTTTATTAATTTGCATCACTGTCAAAAACATACTTTTATTATGAAGGCAAACCGCAAATTCTACTATTGTGCCTAATCCTTATTGTGGCTAGCTTCACAACACATAACCTGGTCCGGTCGAGCCTCACTAGCCAGATGAAGCTAGCTGGCTGCTTATAACATTAGCTTTGTGCAACAGGGTTAAGTAGCTGGCTAGCTATGTATTTTCATGAACTGAAGTTCAATTTCAAGAGATGAACAAGTGGCAACCTAGCTAAAACTTACTCAAAAGGATTCCGAAAATCATTGCTAAGAATAATGAAAATGACTGCAGTTTCTAATGATCATTGTTTTCATGCTGGTTGTATTGGGGCTAGCTAGGTAACAAGCTAAAGCTAGCTACCCCAGAAGTTCCGGTTGAACAAATTATGCATTATTACCAACACGGTATTGTAAACACATCAGTCGTGGCCAGTGTTTGCTTGTTTGCAGACTTTTTTGTACAGATTTGACAGTGCTACTGTTTCTTTTTTGACAGACAGATATATTTCTAGCTAATAATCATCCGATCCCGATATGTTCACCGATATATCGTGCATCCCTAATTGTAATAGGGTCGTTCCACCTCAAAAAACACAAGAAAGAGGGTTTTGACACCCACTATCTCAGATTGTGCTGAAATTGTGTCTGTAATTAGGAAACCGATAAGATCAGCATTCCTGAAACATTTAGTTGAACTATCATTTGATTTGATAAATTAAGTTTATTGCTTTCACCCAAAATTGGCCATTTTAATTCATAGGATTAATATCTTCAATAAATATAGTACCGAACATTTGATTTGGACCATAATATTCCTAATAATGAGTAAGACATGAGGAATCCAATAAAACAAACAAAAGCCACTTGCGGACCCCTCCACACCAATTCCAACCTAACAACCAGTTCTCTAGAATTCCAGAACAATCTGGGATGGTGGGCTTGCTTTCTTCCAGTGTAATGGCTTGCTGAAATGACATGGAAAAAAGACATGTCTTTACTGCTATTTTTTTTTGTCAAACGTATGCAATGATATACAGTACCAGTCAAAACTTTGGACACACCTACTCATTCAAGGGTTTTCTTTCTTCTTTTTTTTACATTGTAGAATAATGGTGAAGACATCAGAACTATGAAATAACACATATGGAATCATTGGGGCGGCAGGTAGCTTAGTGGTTAGAGCATTGGATTTGTAACCGAAAGGTTGCTAGATCAAATCCCCGAGCTGACAAGGTAAAAAAAAATATATATATATATGTATGTATATATATATATATATATATATACACACACGTCGTTCTGCCCCTGAACAAGGCAGTTAACCCACTGTTCCATTACAGGTGAAGCTGGTTGAGATAATGCCAAGAGTGTGCAAAGCTGTCATCAAGGCAAAGGGTGGCTACTTTGAAAAATCTGAATTATATTTTGATTTGTTTAACACTTTTTTGGTTACTACATGATTCCGTATGTGTTATGTCATAGTTCTACAACGTAGAAAATAGTAGAAATTAAGAAAAACCCTTGAATGAATTGGTGTGTCCAAACCTTTGACTGGTACTCTATATGTATTCACTAGATGACTGACAGAGGTTGTTCTGAGGTCACCGTCCGCCATATTGATACTACTCATTAGGAACAGACTCCATAGGAATTTATGGGAATTTACACTATTTCAATGGAATGTTTCAAGGACAAAAATACATGCATTGAAGTATGTATTTGTTGTAGTGGGGACAGCAACATACAAACTCAAAAAATGTATTGAAATGTGGTTAATACTATATATAATTCCGTAAGAACAGCAGTTAAATGGTACACATTTATCACCACCTTATCAATGCTTAATAACATCAACAATAGGTTATTGCTTTGTAAGCTAGCTAGCATACCATTAGCCGTTAACTAGCTAGCTAATGCAATTTAGTTCAACCACGGACACTTGATTACATGCTTTACTATGGTTACACAGGACCACAAGCTGTCAGGAGAAGTCTCTCAAAATAGACCTACAATTACATTTTCTACACGAATAATTTCAATACTTACATTTGAAAGGGTTTCCCATATCCCTTGAATTGGGGCTGGCTGCATCCATATGCCGTACATCATGGTATTTTTCAAAAGTTGGGTATTTTAATGTGGAGATATCGTTTTTCCTCGATTCACTCCCATTACTCAAAGCCTCAAAAGGAGGAGTATGAATATGGCGGTTGGGTGGCTTCAAAGGCTCTTATTGGCCAAGACATAGCGTCTGCTATCCAGGGATTATATACGTCATTGGTCAAATGTTTGACTAGGCCATATGTCACACAGGTTCACACACGTCATAGGCTCTTCAACCCTCTCCTAAGCCCCTGTTACTTTGTCCCTGAAAAAAATTGGTATCCTCTCCTTGTATCCGTTCCATCGAAAACCTTTTCTGAAGGATGAGGTGAAACCAATGACTCATTAAAGCCCATTACTGTAGCCTGATGCTTTTATTTCAGGGATCACAAAGGCTGTGCTGCAAGCAGGCTACTTACCAGTTAGGGGACAAAGGCCCTGGGTTGGCCTGAAAGGGATCAGGGTAATGTTTTGTTCCTCGACTGGGTCTTCTAAGAACCCACAGAAAGATGCAGATACATGTGTCAACCTGGGTGTGGAAAGGTGGCCACCATGATCACGTCTGTGTTTGAGAGCATCATGATGAAATAATAGAGGCCGGCTCCATCCGTGGTTGTCTCTGTGTGGCATGTTTTCAGTGTAAAGCTTCTCTTCTCTTCCCCCAGTGCTGACCCACTTTCTGCTCCCTGTGAGGAGAGTGACCCAACCAGCATCGTCCCCGATACAGATCCTATACGCGCTCCGCACTGCTCACAGTGTACATCCTATCCTATAGCCATCCTATGCCACAGCAAACAGCCCTTATAGACAGCACACACATAGCCACCCTGTTCCATAAGTCAAATTACATCACAGTGATGCCTTCAGCACCTGAAGAGCCAGGCTGTGAGAGGGAGAAACAGAGACAGAGAGAGGGCGAGGCAGAGAGAAAGAGAAAGACAGAGCGAGACAGAGAGAGAAACTGCAGACTTGTCAATGGTCACTGACACATCCCCACCACCACCCACTAGATCTAAAGTGAAGCGCCAGGAACAGCACAGTCACCATCAGCGACAGCCCATTTAGAGCTATTGAGGAATAAGCAGGTGTCACACTAAATAGCTTCCCCCACTATTACAACTAGAATGTGAAACACCATCTTTACTATGTAGATTACGACACTTTTGCTAACAATACAGTCCTCTTTTGGGGGGAAATGAGCAACGCTACTTTACATGCGAGGGGATGGCCTCAATGATTTACCTTTACAGTGATGTAAGACCCCTCAGTTCAGGAATCCGTTCACCTCAGAAAAGTCACAATACCACACCACGCACAATACCACACCACGCACAACGGCACTGTAAACGTCCTGCTAAGAGAACATAACATATACTGGTAGACCATTCAATGCTTTCAAAATCCCTCATGCCAAGATAAATGGGATGCAAAATTTTCCTGAGTCCTGACACTGACATTTTTCCAGTGTCAAGACTCAGAAATCAATCCATTCTACTTCTCTCTTCTCTCCATAAGAGGGCTGGGAGGCAGCCCTAGCAACAGCACTACCCCCCTGCTGTCCACCACTGTAGCATTAGTGTCCCAACATCATGCAGGCAGGGAGCTGCAGACTGGAGGGGGAGAGGGGAGGGATGAGTTGCATAAGTCAAACATGAGGAAGGGTGAGTAGGGATGTTAGGGGGATGGGTAAAAGACAGAGTGAGGGGTATAGAGAGTAGAGCCTGGTCTTACCCCAGCCTGGTGAACTGAAGCCTGAACCCAGGCTCGGTCCTACATCACAGAAATGTATTAAGCCCGAACCCGGGGAAAAAGCCTTATTTGTAGAACTGCATATTAATTTAAAACTGGTGTTGAAAACAATGCAGCGGAGGCGGGAAGCAGCTGAGTGAGGAGAGGAAACGGCCCTCATCTCAGAAAAGCGAGAGAGGAAAACTCACCGTAGTTATGAGCAACTGAATGACGGAAAATATTGGAATCAAGTCGGCTAATGCAATTGAAGGCAATGCATGTATCAAACTGTTGCTTATAGTCAAACTCCCAAAAGTCATATCCAACCATTACACAAAATGTAAAGTAATAGCAGTGTGTGGTCAACAAGATGATCATTTCAGCACCGTTTTGATTGGGACAGTGCCATCACGCTGCTTTGAGACAAGCGTGGGGACTCGTCTTGATAAATCAATATCAGACTTTTCTTTTCACTGAATCTTTGGATATCTGGGAAAATGTTAGCTAAATTGAGGTGTGCTCATGATCATCTTTATTCTAGTTTGCTCATATTGGCCTATCACTGATCAGAACATTTTGATAGCATTTTATGTAGGGATGCACCGATATGACATTTTTGCGATCTGCGATCTTGACATAAGGTGCTGCATGATTTATAACTAGCCCACAACTGCTCAACTTGAACTTGTTTAGTAGTTGGAAGTGTGCGCTTCATATTTTTCTGTTTGTTCTGTGTAGCGCTGTATTTTTTTGTGGCCTCATTACGTCATCTACCTACGTTATATAGGTATGCACGTCATCTACCTACGTTATATAGGTATGCACGTCATCTACCTACGTTATATAGGTATGCACGTCATCTACCTACGTTATATAGGTATGCACGTCATCTACCTACGTTATATAGGTATGCACGTCAGCTTTGACATCAGTTTTGCACATCAGCATTAAACTAGACATCGGGCCGATGTTGGCATTTTTAGCTAATATCTATCGGCTGATTCCGAAATGGTCACCGATATATCGTGCAGCCCTAATTGTATGTAGCTTAACAAGTAGATTTTGTTCTTCACTCGCATAGTAGCAGCCTGTCCAACTCCCAACCAAAAGCCTGTGCCTGATAATCACTCAAATGTGATTTGGTTTAACTAATTGATCTCTACATGGCTGGGCAAACAAGTGGAGGTGGTAGCTCATTTATTCATTTGGCCATCTATCACTGATCAGAAAAATGTAGTATTCAATTATGTAGCATAAATCAAGTGTATTAACCATTTTCTTTTGAAAAGGAAATAAAAGAGCTTTTAATAATTAAACAATAAATAAATAGATTTTCTGCCAAACATGAATGCATGTTTTATTACAAAATAACTGCATAAAGCCTATGCCTGATTAGGAAAACATTTTGATCTGTTTTGGGTCCAATTTCAATAGTTTACCAGGTGCAGCAAGGCACAGTAGCAGGGAAGTCATAGCGTGTAATTTCTTAGGATGTATCGGTGTTAACACATGACATTGGAATATGGGTTTCTCCTAATTCTGGGATGCACTGCCAGTCGTGGTCTTGTGGATCATCATTCTCCCGAGTACACTCCAGCATATTCGTAATGCAATTTGAAACATTGAAATCCCCAGAAAAATGTGCTTCATCATGGCCACACATTTCTCTAGTCCAGACAATATTGGAATCCTGGAGCCGCTAGTGGCTGCAGCTGCTGAGAGAACACAGTAGTAAAAGGTATGCAGACACAGAGTTATTATTTAAATGTTTTATTTTACACAGCACCCGAAACACGGCGGGCCGAATCAATTCTCAAAATTTGAGGCTGAATGAAAACTAAGAGAGAGGGGTGGAGAAACAGAGCTGAGGGTGGAATAAGAAAGGAAGAGGCAGAAAGGTGGAGGGAGGTGGGAGCGAGAGCAAGCTGAAGAAGGTAGGGGAGAAAGGAAAAGAGGGTGAGTGAGATGAGGTAGATATAGAGAATGGGATAGAAGGGCACAATTGGAGACGTTAAGAGAGAATAAGAGGTAAGGAATGAAGAGGGTTCACTCTTGTGGAGTTTGCCCTTGAACAGGACCTGACCTGTGTCAGAGAAACACCCCGCTGTGGGAGATGTGAATGGACAATATTCACAACAAGCAAGCTACTGTGTGGATGGATACTAAGCAACAGCTTTAAAGTGATAGTAACAAACAAGTAGGCCTACTACCTATAGTCAAACGGACCACCAGATACCCCTTCCTCTCTCGTAAACTTTCCCCATAGACACTGTGATAGCGGTACACAGACGGTGCCTCGAGGGTCATCTCTGATGAAATATGTGTTTGTTGCATGCTGAAAGGAGGACACACTGGATTTGGGAGCTTTAACTCTAGCTATAACTTATGGTCTCATTATTCAGACGGCTGGTCAAAAGAGATATCATGGATTTTCTCTAATATTCAACATCTGGATTGCAAGGACCGTGGCATTTACACACAGTGCATTAGAAAAGTATTCAGACACCTTCACTTTTCCACAATTTGTTATGTTACAGCCTTATTCTAAAATGTATTAAATTAATTATTTTCCTCACCAATATACACACACACACACACACACACACACACACACACACAATACCCCAATGACAAAGAAAAAAAATATTTTTTTGTTATTTTAATTTGGAAATATATATATAAAACAAAATATAACGGAAATATTCTATATACATAAGTAATCAGACTCCCTTTACTCAGTACTTTGTTGAAGCACCTTTGGCAGCGATTATAGCCTCAAGTCTTCTTGGGTATGACGCTACAAGCTTGGCACACCTGTATTTGGGGAGTTTCTCTGCAGATCCTCTCAAGCTCTGTCAGGTTGGATGGGGAGCGTCACTGCACAGCTATTTTAAGGTCTCTCCAGAGATGTTAGATCGGGATCAAGTTCGGGCTCTGGTTGGGCCACTCAGATACTTGTCCCGAAGTCATTCCTGCATTGTCTTGACTGTGAGCTTAGGGTCATTGTCATGTTAGAAGGTGAACCTTCGCTCCAGTCTGAGGTCCAGAGCGCTCTGGAGCAGGTTTTCATCAAGGATCTCTCTGTACTTAGCTCTGTTCATTTTTCCCCTCAACCCTGACTAGTCTCCCTGCCACTGAAAAAAACATCCCCAAAGTATGGTGCTGCCACCACCATGCTTCACCGTAAGGATGGTATTGGCCAGGTAATGAGCAATGCCTGGTTTCCTCCAGAAGTGACGCTTGGCATTCAGGCCAAAGAGTTCAACCTTGGTTTCATCAGACCAGAGAATCTTGTTTCTCATTGTTTGAGAGTATTTTAGGTGCCTTTTGGCTTCCGCCTGGCCACTCTACCATAAAGGCCTGATTGGTGGGAGTGCTGCAGAGATGGTTGTCCTTCTGGAAGGTTCTTCCACCGCCACAGAGAAACTCTGGGGTTCTGTCAGAGTGACCATCGGGTTCTTGGTCACCTCCCTGACCAAGGCCCTTCTCCCCCGATTGCTCAGTGTGGTCGGGTGGCCAGCTCTAGGAAGAGTCTTGGTTGTTCCAAACTTCTTCCATTTAAGAATGATGGAGGCCACTGTGTTCTTGGGGACCTACAACGCTACAGAAAGCTTTTGGTACCCTTCCCCAGATCTGTGCCTCGACACAAGCCGCTACAGACAATTCCATCAACCTCATGGCTTGGTTTTTGCACTGTCAACTGTGGGATATTATATAGACAGATGTGTGACTTTCCAAATCATGTCCAATCAATTGAATTTACCACAGGTGGACTCCAATCAAGTTGAAGAAACATCAAGGATGATCAAGGGAAATGGGATGCACATGAGCTCAATTTCGAGTCTCATAGCAAAGGGTCTGAACACTTATGTAAATAAGCTATTTCTGTTTTTAATTGTTCATAAATTTGCAAACATTTCTAAATACCTGTTTTCGCTTTGTCATTTTGGGGTATTGTATGTAGATTGATGAACATTTTTATGTAATCCATTTTAGAGCAAGGCTGTAACGTAACAAAATGTGGAAAAAATTAACGAGTCTGAATACTTTCCGAATGCACTGTAAGAGTACAAGAGCAATATGTGAACCTGCGGGGATAAAAGGTCACAATCCTGTCATTCATTCAGCAACCTATCATTAAAAAATACAGTACAGTGTATTCCACAAGTGCAAAGTCATCCACAGCAGCAATACATTCCAGGTTAACCTTCAAAGTAAAGAAGTTATAGCTCAATTCAATCAAATCTGCAATAGTGTATTTAGTCTACACATTAGCTTTTTTGTAGATGGGAATTCACGGTAACAGAATTACGCTTTGACTCAGATTTCTCATTTTAAATTGTATGCTAAACAAAAAAAATTACACTTCAAAGTTTAACACACCATGCAACTATGCACAAGGACTACTTTGAACAATTTAAAATAGAATCTCAAAAACACGTTTACTATATTTTTTAATGCTTATTTTTGTGTGACCGTGTTTTCCAAAATCTCAGAATTAAGAACCAATAATATCTGCAGAAAGAATGGGTGTCAGCTATGACATCTTGAGTTTGAAAAATATATATTTTGGTTACTGAACGACAGTAGGTCAAATGGATTTACATCATGGGTCCCTGACCTGTAATATTCAGAACTGCATAATTATGGATATGAATATCATTCTCTTCATGGCAGGAGTTGCATTAGAGTTCAGAAATAAGCATTTTCAAAATGCAGACCATAAAAACCATCTGTTTATATTGAAAGTCAGTGTTTTTGTTTTTTGTTGCTTCAACAGAGTGATCAGGGGCGTGTTTTCCTATAATTTTCCTTAATAGAAATACATTAGTTCAAAACATTCCGTAGAAAATTGCTTCATTTTCATCAGATGACAACAGAAGTGCAACGCTATTAGGCTAGCAGCCACACAAGTAAACGAGCTTACAATGAAAAAGCAAGGTGCTACAAAAAAAGATGCTACACACCAGCACAGCGTTGTCTGCTGGTTGAATGCCGTGAATTCTCATCCGAGCGGAGAAGTGCAACTGAAGCACAAAATTAGCCTGATGCTAAGCAAAAAAATTACAATAAGAAGCATATTAGATCTGCATTTACAAAACGCAACAAGATATTTCTTATGCGTTTAAAAATATATATATTCTGCGTGTTAACGCGACCCCTGCATGGTGATGTATCCTGAACAGGTACACAAAGGTAGAAATAAGCAATATCCTTCTTTTGCATATTATTGTAATGAGCTCCACCCCTAAAGAAGGCCACATACGTTTTGTCCGCACCAGACCAAATCTGAAACAATCATAGACATGCTTCCCAAGTTTGGCCATTACAGTACAGCAAAGTGGAGCACACTAGAGTACAGTACAGTACCGTAGAGTTTATAGTAGTGTGCGCTACTGTACTGAGCTCTACAGTAGTGTACTTTTCTTTACTGTTTTCTACTGTGCTGTACTGTCCAAACTAAGATTTGGTCTGGCCAGGGCGGACAGACCAAATTTCAACTACTTTTCAACATCCATGGACTTCCGGTATTTGTCGGTGATGAGTGGGTGAGGAAACAGGGTAGGTGTCAGTAAGGGCTAGGAGAAGTGAGAGAGAGACAAGTCAAGTAAACTGGAGAGACAGAGAGAGATACAAGAGACAGAGAGTGAGGGAAGGATTGTCCAGACTGTTTTCACAGTCTTGCTTTGACCACCAGACAACAGAAAGACAAAATAACTGTTCTTAGCTGAATAACAGTATGCCAGTGGAAGGGAGAACAGTAGCAGGTGACCCAACTGGGGTTTATGACTACAATTTCGTAACACAGTTAAGAGTTTTAGTCACATAATTCAAAAACAAACTTGATATCAGTAAAAACACTAACTAATCTACCATTACTTGTTACTTTGTGAACTTTCATTATTCTCCCTCACGAGGGAGAGGAATTAGAAAATATCTTACACAGATGTGTGTTTTTGATAACGGAATTACAAGGAACAAGGCAATGTTTCTTAAATTTACAGAAGGTAAATAATTTCTCCAAATTGAAATATAAGTGTTGATAATAATTAGTTAAATAATGGTTAACCAGGTGAAATTGTCATTTCTCTTGCGTTCATTGCACGCAAAGTCAGGGTATATGCAACAGTTTGGGGTGCCTGGCTCATTGTGAACTAATTTGCCAGAATTAAACGTAATTATGACATACAGTGCCTTGCGAAAGTATTCGGCCCCCTTGAACTTTGCGACCTTTTGCCACATTTCAGGCTTCAAACATAAAGATTTAAAACTGTATTTTTTTGTGAAGAATCAACAACAAGTGGGACACAATCATGAAGTGGAACGACATTTATTGGATATTTCAAACTTTAACAAATCACAAACTGAAAAATTGGGCGTGCAAAATTATTCTGCCGCTTTACTTTCAGTGCAGCAAACTCTCTCCATAAGTTCAGTGAGGATCTCTGAATGATCCAATGTTGACCTAAATGACTAATAATGATAAATACAATCCACCTGTGTGTAATCAAGTCTCCGTATAAATGCACCTGCACTGTGATAGTCTCAGAGGTCTGTTAAAAGCGCAGAGAGCATCATGAAGAACAAGGAACACACCAGGCAGGTCCGAGATACTGTTGTGAAGAAGTTTAAAGCCGGATTTGGATACAAAAAGATTTCCCAAGCTTTAAACATCCCAAGGATCACTGTGCAAGCAATAATATTGAAATGGAAGGAGTATCAGACTACTGCAAATCTACCAAGACCTGGCCGTCCCTCTAAACTTTCAGCTCATACAAGGAGAAGACTGATCAGAGATGCAGCCAAGAGGCCCATGATCACTCTGGATGAACTGCAGAGATCTACAGCTGAGGTGGGAGACTCTGTCCATAGGACAACAATCAGTCGTATATTGCACAAATCTGACCTTTATGGAAGAGTGGCAAGAAGAAAGCCATTTCTTAAAGATATCCATAAAAAATGTAGTTTAAAGTTTGCCACAAGCCACCTGGGAGACACACCAAACATGTGGAAGAAGGTGCTCTGGTCAGATGAAACCAAAATTGAACTTTTTGGCAACAATGCAAAACGTTATGTTTGGCGTAAAAGCAACACAGCTGAACAAACCATCCCCACTGTCAAACATAGTGGTGGCAGCATCATGGTTTGGGCCTGCTTTTCTTCAGCAGGGACAGGGAAGATGGTTAAAATTGATGGGAAGATGGATGGAGCCAAATACAGGACCATTCTGGAAGAAAACCTGATGGAGTCTGCAAAAGACCTGAGACTGGGACGGAGATTTGTCTTCCAACAAGACAATGATCCAAAACATAAAGCAAAATCTACAATGGAATGGTTCAAAAATAAACATATCCAGGTGTTAGAATGGCCAAGTCAAAGTCCAGACCTGAATCCAATCGAGAATCTGTGGAAAGAACTGAAAACTGCTGTTCACAAATGCTCTCCATCCAACCTCACTGAGCTTGAGCTGTTTTGCAAGGAGGAATGGGAAAAAATGTCAGTCTCTCGATGTGCAAAACTGATAGAGACATACCCCAAGCGACTTACAGCTGTAATCGCAGCAAAAGGTGGCGCTACAAAGTATTAACTTAAGGGGGCTGAATAATTTTGCATGCCCAATTTTTCAGTTATTGATTTGTTAAAAAAGTTTGAAATATCCAATAAATGTCGTTCCACTTCATGATTGTGTCCCACTTGTTGTTGATTCTTCACAAAAAAATACAGTTTTATATCTTTATGTTTGAAGCCTGAAATGTGGCAAAAGGTCGCAAAGTTCAAGTGGGCCGAATACTTTCGCAAGGCACTGTACATTGAAGGTTGTGCAATGTAACAAGAATATTTAGACTTAGGGATGCCACCCGTTAGATAAAATACCAAACAGTTCCGTATTTCACTGAAATAATAAACGTTTTGTTTTTGAAATGATAGTTTCCGGATTCGATCATATTAATGACCAAAGGCTCGTATTTCTGTTTGTTATAATTATAAAATAAAGTCTGATTTGATAGAGCAGTCTGACTGAGCAGCAGCAGGCCCGTAATCATTCATTCAAACAGCACTTTAGTGCGTTTTGCCTGCAGCTCTTCGCAAGCACAGTGCTGTTTATGACTTCAAGCCTATCAGCCTAATGGCTGGTCTAACCAATGTGAAATGGCTAGCTAGTTAGCTGGGTGTGCGCTAATACTGTTTCAAACGTCACTCGCTTTTAGATTTGGAGTAGTTACTCCCCTTGCGCTGCAAGGGCCGCGGCTTTTGTGGAGCTATGGGTAATGATGCTTCGAGTGTGGCTGTTGTCGATGTGTTCCTGGTTCGAGCCCAGGTAGGGGCGAGGAGAGGGGCGGAAGCTATACTGCTACACTGGCAAAACTATAGTGCCTATAAGAACCTCCAATAGTCAAAGGTATATGAAATACAAATGGTATAGAGAGAAATAGTCCTATAAATACTATATTAACTACAACCTAAAACCTCTTACCTTGGAATATTGAAGTGTCATGTTAAATGGAACCACCAACTTTCATATGTTCTCATGTTCTGAGCAAGGAACTTAAACGTTAGCTTTTTTACATGGCACATATTTTACATGGCACACATTTTATTATATTACTTTCTTCTCCAACACTTTGTTTTTGCATTATGAACATGTTTCATTATTTATTTGATGCTAAATTGATTTTATTGATGTTTTATATTAAGTTAAAATAAGTGTTAATTCAGTATTGTTGTAATTGTCATTATTACAAATAAAATATAAAAAAATAAATAGAATAATAGAAATCGGCCTATTAATCATTATCGGCTTTTTGGGTCCTCCAATAATCGGTATCGGCGTTGAAAAATCATAATCGGTCGACTTCTAGTGCAGGGAGAGTAGTTTGTTAACAAACAATGTAAACATTTCTATGGGTGGTTTGATTGAATTCCAAGCCTTGGTCACATGGAAATTTATGAAAACTACAGTAGAACAGTCATGAACCAATCCATCAGTCAGGTTTTGTGTCTGTACGCTCCACCATCTATAAAAGCTCATCAAATATAAAATATGCATAATGAAGAGATGTTTTTATTCATAGGATGATCATCTAGTACAGTACAGGCATGGATCAAGGCTTGCTGAAGTAATGAAGTAGTAAGGTCTATTTAAGAGCTGCTGTCCCTCTTCCCTCCCCCACACTAACAAACAGTGGCTACCTACACTTTCTTATCTTGACATGTATTGTTGTCGTCTTTCTCCCTCTTTCTTTCTCCTTGTAAACCCCATTCCACTTAACTTGATTAATCTCCTTATTTATTTTCTTCCTCTGTTACCTTGCTTTTCAGTGTCTCTGTCTCCTTCTCCATCAGCTCCCTCTCAGCTGAGTTAAGCAGGTCAGCAGGCTGCCGAGGAAAAAAGCAGCACCAAGGAGAGCAGCCGCTCACTGCAAACACACTCACACAGAAACATGCATTTTTCTCACACACACACACACCCCCACCCCTCTCACACCATTCTGCATCTTCCTGGTGCATCAATAACATATTCACTAGGCTTGGGCGGTATCCAGATTGTCATACACTACATGACCAAAAGTATGTGGACACCTGCTTGTTGAAAATCATGGGAATTAATATGGAGTTGGTCCCCCCCTTTGCTGCTAAAACAGCCTCCACTCTTCTAGGAAGGCTTTCCACTAGATGTTGGAACATTGCTGCAGGGACTTGCTTCCATTCAGCCACAAGAGAATTTGGGTGATTAGGCCTGGTTCGCAGTCGGCGTTCCAATTCATCCCAGGATGGTAGTTAGCCTAGTGGTTAGATCATTGGGCCAGTAACTGAAAGGTTCAAATCCCAGACCAAACAAGGTGCAGGGGGGGGAACTATGTTGATGTGCCTTTGAGAAAGGCACTTAACTCGAATTGCTCCTGTAAGTTGCTGTGGATAACACTGTCAGCTAAAAATAAAAATTCCTAACTGTGGGGTTGAGGCCAGGCTCTGAGCAAGCCAGTCAAGTTCTTCCACACTGATCTCAACAAACCATTTCTGTATGGACCTCGCTTTGTGCACAGGGGCATTGTCATGCTGAAACAGGAAAGGGCCTTCCCCAAATTGTTGCTTGATGCACAGAATCATCTAGAATGGTCATTGCATGCTATAGCATTAAGATTTCCCTTCGCTGGAACTAAGGGGTCTAGCCCGGACCATGAAAAAAACTGCCCCACGCCCTTAATCCTCCTCCACCAAACTCTACATATGGCACTATGCATTGGGGCAGGTAGCGTTCTCCTGGCATCCACCAAACTCTGATTATTCCGTCGGACTGCCAGATGGTGAAGCGTGATTCATCCCTCCAGAGAACAAGTTTCCACTGCTCCAGAGTCCAATGGCGGCTAGCTTTACACCACTCTAGCCGACACTTGGTATAGCGCAATGTGATTTTAGGCTTCTGTGCGGCTGCACAGCCATGGAAAACCATTTCATGAAGATCCCGACGAACAGTTATTATGCTGACGTTGTATCCAGAGGCAGTTTGAAACTCTATATCCAGTGTTGCAACTGAGGACAGACGATTTTTTACAAACTATGCGCTTAAGAACTCGGTCCCGTTCTGTGTGCTTTTGTGGTCTACCACTTCGCGGCTGATTTCCACTTCACAATAACAGCACTTACAGTTGACCTGGGCAGCTCTAGCAGGGCAGAAATTTGACCAACTGAACTTTTGGAAATGTGGCATCCTTTGATGGTGCCACGTTGAAAGTCACTAAGCTCTTCAGTACAGGCCATCCTACTGCCGATGTTTGTCTATGGAGATTGCATGGTTGTGTGCTCTATTTTATACACCTGTCAGCAATGGGTGTGGCTGAAATAGCCAAATCCACTAATTTGAAGGGGTGTCCACATACTTCTGTATATATAGTGTACCTTCGATGCGGTGCGTATCGTTGCTCCAATGTGTACCTAACCATAAACATCAATGCCTTTCTTAAAATCAATACACAGAAGTATATATTTTTAAACCTGCATATTTAGCTAAAAGAAATCCAGGTTAGCAGGCAATATTAACCAGGTGAAATTGTGTCACTTCTCTTGCGTTCATTGCACGCAGAGTCAGTGTATATGCAACAGTTTGGGCTGCCTAATTTGCCAGAATTTTACGCAATTATGACATAACATTGAAGGTTGACTTATGGATGCCACCCGTTATATAAAATATGTAACGGTTCCGTATTTCACTGAAAGAATAAACGTCTTGTTTTCGAGCTGATAGTTTCCGGATTCGACAATATTAATGAGGCTCGTATTTCTGTGCGTTATTATGTTATAATTAAGTCTATAATTTGATAGAGCAGTCTGACTGAGCGATGGTAGGCAGCAGCAGGCTCGTAAGCATTCATTTAAACAGCACTTTCCTGTGTTTTGCCAGCAGCTGTTTATGACTTCAAGACTATCAACTCCAGAGATTAGGCTGGTGTAACCGATGTGAACTGGCTAGCTAGTTAGCGGGGTGCGCGCTAATAGCGTTTCAAACGGCACTCTGAGACTTCGAGTGGTTGTCCCCCTTGCTCTGCATGGGTAACGTTGCTTCAAGGGTGGCTGTTGTCATTGTGTTCCTGGTACGAGCCCAGGTAGGAGCGAGGAAGCTATACTGTTACACTGGCAATACTAAAGTGCCTATAAGAACATCCAATAGTCAAAGGTTAATGAAATACAAATGGTATAGAGGGAAATAGTCCTATAATTCCTATAATAACTACAACCTAAAACTTCTTACCTGGGAATATTGAAGACTCATGTTAAAAGGAACCACCAGCTTTCATATGTTCTCATGTTCTGAGCAAGGAATTTAAACGTTAGCTTTCTTACATGGCACATATTGCACTTTTACTTTCTTCTCCAACACTTTATTTTTGCATTATTTAAACCAAATTTAACATGTTTCATTATTTATTTGAGGCTAAATTGATTTTATTGATGTATTATATTAAGTTAAAATAAGCGATCATTCAGTATTGTTTTAAAAATCGTCCGATTAATCGGTATCGGCCTTTTTGGTCCTCCAATAATCGGTATTGGCGTTGAAAAATCATAATCGGTCGACATCTAGTTGAAAAACTAGTTTTCATGACTCCAACCTAAGTGTATGTAAACTTCCGACTTCAACTGTACATGTAAAATCCCATAGAGAATGCTAGTGAGCGCATTGTGAACATTTTGTACAGGTTCTGACCTAAACTCTACAAGTATACAAGTAACAAAAAATTGATAGTCACAGTTTGCTGAAGGCACAATTCAAATATTAGCCAGAATCCAGAAGGGGATTCTCTGCTGTTACCAAGTAAATGCTTGATTTTGGAAGAAGCTAACTAGCTACTAAATAGCTAAATAAATGCACAACTGCAGAGCATTTAGCACATTTTAGACAGCTAGCTAAGTCGTTACAAGATACCTGGCTGGTAAACATTTAGTTGTGAATTCCATACTGTAATTAGATCACCTGGCGCATGCTACACAACAGTGAGTGACTCACAAGGCTTCAGTCTCTAGTTGTTGTGTGCTTGTAAACAAACACCAGGTGAAACGTGCCTGGGGACTACCATATTCTTCATAATAACGTGACAGGTGAAATGAAGAACGCAATGTTCTTTCTCTCCTAATGTATTGCACAAGTTGACTACAGGTATTCATTAAAAAAAACGAATAAAATAGTTAACGGTATTGACGGTAATGAAAAACCATCCCGTGGCTTTTTCAGCAACATGGAAGTAGACCACAGAGCCACTGACAAAGATGGTTACAATATAACTAAACAAGCACTCTTTACGGACTGAAAGGTGTCATGCTTAGGGCCCTAGCCAGGAGGTCACATTCATTTTTCTTAGCCAGGAGGACACATGTACTGGCCCTAGTCATAGTGATGTTACAAGTTTTCTACCCATAAACTGATCAACATTCTAAGTTAATACTAACCTAAAAACTAACCAGCCAGTTGGGAGGGAGCTGTGCTACAGAACAACTAGCATCTGTGGTTGTCCACAAGATCCAATGATTACAGAGTCCACCTTACACTTAGAGTGATTATGGACTACTCTGGCAACAACATAAAAGTCTGGCCCCCTCAGAGTGACAGTGAGATGTTGACTGTGATGAGTGGAGTTGCTCTCTCAAGTCTTCCATCCTGGTTAGTAGGAACCAAATGTGTGCAGGCTTTTGTTCCAGACAAGTACTAACACATTAAAATAAAAAAAGGTTATGGTGATAGAATCAGGTGTGTTAGTGCTGGGCTTAAGCAAAAGCCTGCCCTTCACATTCTGTGAGTCTTCAGACCCAGGGTTGAACAACATTTAATTTCTCCAGTCCACCTCTTTCCAGTAAAGATAAATGGACAGACTAGAGCCCCAGACCAGCCAGGCTCAGCCCAGCAGTGACTCACCCCAAGGAGGGCACACACCCAGGGCCCTGTCCACCACACCGTCAGCTCTCCAACAGGCCCAGCACTGTTCAGAAAAGCCACTGTGCCTACCACTACACAAACAAGGGCAGGGGAACATGGCATCATGCTTAATAAACCACTCATAACACACACTTAATCAACCACCCCAATGACCCCATGTACGCCCATATATAGTGTAAATACACCTACATACTGGAAATGACACAGGGCCTCCTCAAGAGACAACTTTCTGATATTGTGGAGGGAAGCAGTGACCTGTGGGAGGGTAGTAAGCTTTTTGGAATTTATTCAGGATTCATGAAGACAATCAACAGATCTACAACAATCCACAGTAGAGGGACTACATACAGTTCTCACAGAGCTATAATATGAATCAAAACTGTTCATTACGGGACAAGCTTAGGATAACAAACACTAACCATTTCACCTTATATCCCTGGCTGGCAGGTCACCTGTATGATGATGGCTGATCATCATACAAGTGATGATCTCCATCCCCCAATCAAGAGCCAGGCTGAGCACTCCTCCACCTGTCAGCCAGTGGTGAACGAGCCAGTTTTGCTTTTCATTAGTCATTTATGAGCCATTCGAAGAACACAGAGAGAAGTGCATTAAAAGGGGACAGGAAACTAACAGGGGCAGGGCAAGGAAGTGAGAATTAGCCTGGCAAGGTCCTTTCTGGAAGTTACTAATTAAAAACACTGATCTGGGGTCAGGTGTCCTATTCCTCGAACTGCACAAACACCAAACTGATCAGTAAACAGTTTGTCTCCATCGAAACCCAAGACCTACACCTTCGGTACAGATGAATGATAGAGGATGGCGGACAGACAGGAAGGGAGATATGTGAATGAATGACATACAAAAGCAGCTCTGCATTTTCAGGTTAAGCTGATCCTAGATCTGTGCCTAAAGTAGGGCCCTATAAAATCTGTTATATTTTTTGCTTAAATCACACCAGGAAACATCTTTTGAGGTCTGGGAAAAGTTTGAGAAATGTTAATTTAATTCCAGTGCACACCTAGATTGAGGCTGTTTAGCGTGTTTTTGTAGCGCACATGTGAAAAACAAATACCCACTCGATTGATGCAAATAATCATGATCTTATTCTGCCAGGTATGCATAGGCTACTTTGTAGTTAACATTTAATTGAGTGGGAAAACCTTTCAAATCTATGAGAAGACTTTTCATTAGCATCGTCGCTAACGGCTACACAACGTGGCGCGTACAGCACATACTAGAGGTCGACCGAATAATCGGCATGGCCGATTAATTAGGGACGATTGAGTTTTCATAACAATCGGTAATCAGCATTTTTGGATGCCGATTATGGACGATTACATTGCACTCCACGAGGAGACTCCACGCGAGTGCAGTAAGGAGCCAAGGTAAGTTGCTAACTAGCATTAAACTTATAAAAAACAATCAATCAATCTTAACATAATTACTAGTTTACTACACATGGTTGATGATATTACTAGTTTAACTAGCTTGTCCTGCGTTGCAAATAATCAATGCGGTGCCTGTTAATTTATCATCAAATCACAGCTTACTTTGCGAAACGGATGATGATTTAATAAGCGCATTCGCGAAAAAAAGCACTGTCGTTGCACCAATGTACCATGAACATCAATGCCTTTCTTAAAATCAATACACAAGTATATATTTTTAAACTTACATATTAGTTAAAAGAAATTCATGTTAGCAGGCAATATAAACTAGGGAAATTGTGTCACTTCTCTTGCGTTCTGTGAAAACAGAGTCAGGGTATATGCAGCAGTTTGGGCCGCCTGGCTCGTTGCGAGCTGTGTGCAGACCATTTCTTGCAAACAAAGACAGTAATGAATTTGCCAGAATTTTACATAATTATGATATAACATTGTAGCACTGTAACAACAATATTTAGACTCATGGATGCCACCTGTTCGATAAAATACGGAACGGTTCCGTATTTCACTGAAAGAATAAATGTTTTGTTTTAGAAATTATAGTTTCCGGATTTGACCATATTAATCAAATCAAATGTATTATTAATGCCTACGGTAGAAAGAGAAATAGTCCTATAAGTTATATAATAACTACAACCTAACACTTCTTAACTGGGAATAATGAAGACTCATGTTAAAAGGAACCACCAGCTTTCATATGTTCTCGTGTTCTGAGCAAGGAACTGAAACGTTATCTTTCTTACATAGCACTTTTACTTTCTTCTCCAACACTTTGTTTTTGCATTATTTTAACCAAATTGAACAGCACCAATGTGTAGGAGGAAACACCGTACACCTAGTGACCTGGTCAGCGGCCCACCACAGGAGTCGCTAGTGCGCGATGAAACAAGACTATCCCTGCCGGCCAAACCCTCCCTAACCCCGGACGACGCTGGGCAAATTGTGCGTCGCCCCATGAGCCTCCAGATCGCGGCCGGCTGCGGCAGAGCCTGGGCTCGAACCCAGAATCTCTGGTGGCACAGCCTCAGACCACTGCGCCACCTGGGTGGGTATCATCCACAACCCTCACCTCACCAACCCTCACCTCACCAACCCTCACCTCACCAACCCTCACCTCACTTCTTGAAATATACCTTGATTCACATCTGTTCAAGAAAAAAGGTATCCTGAAAAGGAGGATATGGGTTAAATGGAAGGAGAGAAGGGGGGAGAGCGAGGAAATGTTGTGGGTTTCTTGTAGCTTGCCTGGTTGCTCCTGGCAACAGCAGGGGGAGAAATTGGAACTGTGGGATTACAGTAGTGTCCTTCAGTTTTTAATATGCTGGGCTTTCTCCAATAGTTATCATTCAAAACTAGATGAAAAAAATAAAATAGTTATGGTCATGCTAATCACTGTAGTTAATACATATAATGAATCAAAGAGGAATCAACTTATGTAATTATGGTCGCTACGCTCACTTACTTAAATGACTGATGACAAATGTGCATGCGATGCCATTGATCGAATCCATTCCAAGTGTTCCTCCATTGTAAATTGATCTAACCATGCAGATTTTACTGACTGACCTAGCATACGGAATGTCCTTTGCCTTCTCTCACATTCAACATTTTCCAGTTTCCATAACATTACGTTAGACGATCTGCCAGTTATAAACACAATTCTAAGAACACAAAGCTTATCAGATGTTGAATTTGCTGAAGAAGTAGAGGTTTAGTAGCCAACTCTGTGGTTACACTGTGCAGGTAGCCCAGTCTTGAAACGCAAACTTCACTGAGACACGCCAGTCAAGGTGGGGTGGTAATGAGCCAAAGGTGCAAGCAGAGACATCATATAGTCTGTGACCAAGAGAGCATTAGTGAACGTACTGGTACACTCACCAGTGTGTCCCTCAGATTTTATCTTCAGAGGGACACTGAAGGCCCCAAAATCAGTATCCAGTGGCACCTAAAAACAACATTTTCTATAAAAACTAATCTAAGACAAGATACATGGCAACATATCTAGGCTGAGATGAGGGTGATGTTAGGGGAAACACTGCAGGTGGGCAACTTGAGTACTGATGAGGTAGTGAAGTTGCTGTGCATCAGGAAATGGGTTCATTCAGAGCCAGATCAAAATCAAATGTACTTTTAGAGGACTGGAGAAGTGGGTGGGGTTGTCCTCTCAGAGAGAGATGGAGACACTGAGGGCAAAGTCACATTGGGACTGCTGGACAGGAATAGAATAGGGAGGGGAAGGGGCGTATTGGGCAGGTTTAATAGGGGACCGACAGGCTGCAGTTCAATCAATCCCGGTCCGAGTAGCGTTCCAGGCCCTACCCACTTGCAAACTTTCATTCTACTATAAACTCCCTGGAGCTGCTTCCTTCCAGTCCCTCTCTAACACACTTTAAGGGCTTGTGCTCAAAGGGGACTGCCTCGAAAAGTGTGGGCTATGGACTGTGCCTTCTCGGTAACAGGCAAGACACTGCTTGCGCTGTATATCAAGTTTGCCACAGTGTAAACGCTAGGCGCGGGAGGTGGGGGCGGGGGACTGTGAACTTGTGTGCGAGTGGGTGTCCCCTGCAACCCCTCCCTAAGCTATCAAACTCAGGAGTAAATCAATAGATGAATGGGGAAGGCCCCCTCAAGTGGTCTCTCCAAAGACAAACAAGCGATCTGTTGCCTCACCAGTGCCAGGTTCACCAGAAAAGGAGCATGGGAAGGGAGTGGGGGTGAAAAGCTGGTACCTGGGTTGAAGTTACTAGATTCAAGTAAGAGTCCGAATTACGGACAGCCACCCCCATCATCATCATCATGATCGCTACTAGGCTTCATGACACACACATACACACACTGACTTGCACCTGCAAACACCAGCACAAACTTTTCACACATGCTCACCAGTAAAACAGTGGTATGCCCTTTGACTGGACCAAGTGCTCATGAGCTCTAATACATATTTGCAACATGACCGGAAAGTCATCCTTCCAGGTGAGCATCTCATCATCCCGGAATCACACTCCCACAAACACCCAGCTTGACTGACACAAAATAGCACCTCTTCACACAGTCAGTATTTTGGTGACCAGTCAACACCAACTTGCTGCACTTCACAGTCGTGTCAAGGTTCGGTACAATGAAGATAGTCAGTGAGTCCATTCACAGCAGCGTGTCACTCTGCTACCGGTACCAAAATAAATCTCGAACAGAGCTTTTCTCTCACCCCAAATTGAGAGGGAAAGAGAACTAGGGGGGGGGGGGGGGGGGGGGGGGGGGGTGTACAGGCCTACAACATGAAGCTATGTTATGGAGGGATGTAATGCACACTCAAGTTGGTCTTTCAATATATTGGCAAGAGAATGTATCACAACTGTGTATTCAGCAAAGCTGTTGGCAAAATAAATGGGTCCTTGTCACATGCAGTCAAATGTTCATAATATGGTTCAGAATGCTAAACCACAATAAATTACAAATGACCAATTCCATGGAAATCTATACAACTTGGGAATACAACATTTACTGAGAATCATCCATTTTAATGCTCAAAATGTATGAGGACATGCAACACTTCAATAAAGAATCATGACTCGGTAGCTTAGAGACAATGTCAAACGGCACCCAACCTTTCACCTAAAAACCAACGAGGGAATGATTTTTCTGGTTAGGGTTAACAAACATATGATGGATGTGGATGAGGGATACATTCATAAAAGATCAAAATACATCAAATTATGATGTGTACAAATCATAACGACATATGCATTAACGTGTAATAACGGTTTCACTTCGGTGCAGTGGTAACAGTAAGAGAATGAAGCCAACATGGTAAGGACAGAGGAAAGTGAATCCATTTTGAACCGGCATTTCTACTTCAGCACCACAGCAAGGGGCTTGCTCATAATGCTACATGGAAATCAAGGGTGTCGGCACCGAGATTTATCCAGGGTATGACTTTGCGACAAAGGTTATTCAAAATATTCACCAACAAATACACAATAACAGACTGCTTTTCACAGTCTTAGGTGGCAATTTCATCAGAAACTGCATGTCCCTCCCAATTCACACACGTGTGAACGTATGAAGATCCTAGGGTTGTAATGTCATCCTTCATACCGAAAACAATATATATATATAATTATGACATTCTTTAATGTATCATTTTTTTCTGAATCACCAACCACAGCCTTCATCAGAGATTACAATACCCTTCCACGCTGTCTTGCTGTGAATTCTAAAATGCATTTTGCAGCAATGCAGTGGCTTTTGGACATTCTCTTTAAAATATTTGCATTAGCTAGTTAAAGGAAACACTGCAGATAAAATTAGGCAGGAGTGATTTAGAATATGGCATCCATAATTTCTCAATTTTACCACAAGTAGGAACAGTGGCTGTGATGCATTGAAAAGGGAGGATATCCCAGTCATACATCAAATCGTAATAAGTCCATGATGAGGCATGCTCATCGACAGCTTACATGGCCAACACTGCCCATACAAAATATTGAGACTACTGGGCAGGGTGACTTCTGATAATCCTACTTCATTCCTACTGAGAATGTGATTTCTAAAATATGGAAAAGGATAGTCTGAACTAGCCTCGGATACATTGTAGCTGTCTATGGCAGTGTTCCATCATGGCGAATCACAACCAACTACATTGCAAGGCATCACTACGGGGGAAATATAGCTACTTGCTCAATTGTCCACAAAGTGTACGAATCGATAAATAATGTTACAAGCCAAATTAATGTCCTGTACAATTAACTAGAACCATAGTGATTGAAATGGCATATTGATGCTGAAGGTTGGAGGACATGGGAGGGTACGGAAGGTGCTGTTTGTATGGATGTCAGTTTATCATCATGGTCTTCTTCAAACACATGACGACTGATGACAAAAAAACGGCATCTTCACAACAAATTAGTTAAAACCCAGTGAGTGAATAAACCAAGCCTATCTTACCTCAGGCGGTGGTTCGTTTCCAGCTTCCCGGAGCAGCCATTATCAGTATTCCTCTCTCCCTCCGTCCTAGCCTCCACCACAGGTACCGGGCAGAATAAAAAACCGGTAAACCAATCCCCCCCACCCCCAAACTGTCACCCCTCTGATGGGTGAGATATCCTAATAACGAGAGGGTAGTGTCGTTTTTTGCAATAAATCCCCGTCAAAAACTCGGGTCTTCAGTGAGTTTAGTCTCCAAAACGCAGTCCAGCAAGAGCGCAGGATGAAACCGGAGGTTCGGCGCGGTCCGCCCAGCGCAAACTAGCTAGTTAATTGAGCAGTTCACAGGTAACAGATGTGGTACCGCTTGGGTAGCATGGCGATGGCTAGGTTGTCATCCAAAATAGACATTATCTCTCCGTTGATTCTTTCGTGGCCGCTGTTTCACTTAAGAAACCATGTAACGTTAGCAAACGAATAACGTTCGGTTTATCGTAGCTGCTGAGTCTGGGAGGCTAGCTAACGTTAGCTGGCTAACTAACTAGCTAGCTTTCACTGTAACTGTTAGTACTAATATCCAACTACGTGTTGCATGTTGTGGTGAACGGGGGGGTGAGTAGTGTTTAAATAAAAAATAAACGATTAAAATAAAATTGGGGTATTTGTTGCACCGCTATAACTAGCGATGTGCATTCGCAAGGGACCCCCCCTCTCTGGCCGTTAAACTCGATCACACCACCGACAGCACTAGCTATCGCTTAGACAAGGGTCTGCACGAAAAGCGCGCCCTCGACACGAAGCTCGTCCCCGCCTGTCTGAGCTGCATTCCCCCTACAAAATGGCCGCCAAAATAAACCTGTAACAGCCAAACTATCTACTTACTACCCGTGGTGTGAAATTAAATTGCACATGGATAGCCTGTTCATAATCTAACGCAGCGGTAATACATTTTTATGTAAACTGCCTCGGTATTTAAAAGGGCAACATTAGGTTTTAGGGTGAGTTAGCCACGGCAGGTACCAAGCCAACGTTGCTAGCTACCCGTAACATAGCTAGCAAGCTCGTGCATGTTTCCTGAACAGCAGCAAACCTTGACGTATTCACCAATACGGTAAGCACCTTAGCGAACAAACTAGCTAAATGAGTAGTTAGTCACGGACATGCTGATAGATACGTTTAGCTATATAAATGATAGTAATACTGGTAAATTATAAATAGCAATTAATTGAAACATTATGTGCTTGAAACTTGAATGACTGTTTGTTAGCAATTTTTCTTGAGGGACTATCATACTACCAGCACCTAACTAGTTATCAGTGAATCATAATATCCCAACAACTAAACACCAATCATGTTCAAATTACCCGCCTCATTCGCGCGTTGACGAAAACCACTGACCAATCTGTATGGTCGTTCACTCAAAATGGCGGCGGTCACCGCTGGGATAAATTATTTTGTCGCACGAGCTGACACAATCGGTGTGTAGGTTGTTTTAGTACTACAATAGCAGCTAGTCACCACTTTTAGAAACCGTCATTTGGTAACGGTGAATACAATTGTCATTACTCAAAAGCGTGTTCACATTAAGTTAACCCATAGCAAACTACACAGAAAAACGCTACATGCAACAATTTTACTTAGTTCATAAAATTATTTCAGACCTCATCTATGGATTTCACATGACTGTGCAGCCCGTAGGCAACGGGAGCCATGCCCAGCTAATCAGAATATGCTTCCCCAACAAAAGGGCTTTATTGCAGACAAATGCTCCTCCCCTCAGGTGAAGAAGCCAGGTGTGGAGATCCTGGGTACGTGGTCGGAGGTTGAGGCTAGACTGTTAAATTGGTGGCTTATGGTTGAGTAATGACCATTCAATACCCTGGCAACAGCTCTGGAGGACATTCCTGCAGTCAGCATGCCAATTGCGCGTATATTTGTTCGGTATAGTTCTGAGTGACCATAATGTATGTCATGATAACACATTGTTCCTCTGACCAGGTCTAAAAGTGCAGAACTAAATCAAATATACAATCACATACTGTTTCAATAAAAAAGTCAAGGTACACATAGGTAGGTGTAAGCCATAGTCTTGTTTTAACATCAAGGAAAAACAATTGTCTTTGACTTCAATGATAAACAGAAATAGTTGCTCTTTAAAAAGCATAAGATTACAAATGTAAATATTAAACAAAACCCTAAAAAAGTTAAATCAACATATCAAGCTTTCCCTCTGTACAGTACTTTACATGGCACTACAGAGTTAATTAGCAAGTGATTTCCACCCCAACACCCTCTCCCCAGACACAAAAACAGTTAGGTACTTCTAAAGCGACAAGACAAGCAACTGTCCGAGCTCTGGAGACAGCAACACTAAAATGGTCAGTTCGGATATGGGTGTAAGCATGTGGGGGTCCAATCAGTGCCCCGGTGCTGGGCATCCCCCCCCCGCCCTCATGGCAGAGGTGGGTCCACAGAAAAAGTCACTATGCCACAGCTGCTAAGGGCCAGTTCACTTCTTATTCTTGGGGGCAGGTCTGTAAGAAGGAAAGTGTGATAAATTGTTATTAAAGACGAAATACATTCTGCAGGGTAAAAGCTTTTAAACGAATTTGATGCCAAAACAAGATTTATAGAGATTAATTTATGCACCAAATCCAGGCAAAATAGTTACATATACATCAGGGGTCATGTTAAAATTCAGGAATCTGAATTTACAAAATGTAGACCATAAACAAATCTGCATTTTAAACAATTTCACCTGCATTTTATATTTAAAGCAAGTTGATTTGCTTCAATAGTGGCCAGGGGCGTGCAACAAGTTTTCCATCGCAGAAAATACATTAGTGCAACACATTCAGCACAAAATCGCTTCATTCATCAGACAACAGAAATGCAATGCTATTTGGCTAATAGCCACAAGTAAATGTGCTTACAACGAAAAAGCAAGCTATTTTTTTTTATGTTTACCACAGGAAATGTAGCTTGCTACATTATTTCTAAGGTTTTGCTTGAAGTTTAGAACGCCGTCTGAATATGTACCGTTTGTCATCCGAGTGGAAAAGTGCAACAGAAGCTAAATTAGCGTTAGCAGAAAATTGCAATAAGCAACATTTTAGATCTACAAAATGCAGCCAGATGCTCATTATGCATATTGTTTTTTCCATTAACGTGACCCATGTACATTTATAAACAAACATTTCCTCACCTGTAGATTCCTACTACGATGGCGTGATCTCTCTCATAAGGCTCCAGTGTCAGCTGCTCCTGGGGCTTCATGTTTTCTGAGCCCATCTTCTTCACCTCCGCAGCAAACACAGCCTCTGGTGCTGCCGTTGAGTCAATGCAGTTTGCCTGGAGGGAGATGAGACAAACATACTTTAATCCCACTGTACCTGAAGCACTGGCCCACAGTAACAGTAATCTAGGTTGCTCCTAAACCCAAAAGCTTTGCAGCTCAATGCAAATGTTCAATGTCTGATATTTTAGACTGCATGCTTAATTAAGAAGAGTATTCCAAAAGATGGCACCACTAACTCTGAATAACAGCTTTTTGCACAGTCTCAATGTTTTACCTTGATTGAGATGACAAAGTGCCCTCCGTTCTTGAGGAAGTTGTGGGCGTTGAGTGCAACAATTCTGGTCTGATCAGGCTGGGCCACATCAGCGAAGATGACATCTACCATGCCTGCACAAAGCGTGTACAGCCAGAGTTGGTAAAACATACATAAACCACCAGAGTATTTTGGCATCAGTGAATGATTTTGATGACTTACCAACAAGCATGCGGTATTTGTGTGGATGCCGGGCGTCCTCAATGATGGGAATGATATTGGTTCTCTTTTTGGCAACGTTGAGCAGATCACGCCCTGACCTGTGAGAGAACTCTACAGCATACACAAGACCCTCCTACAAAACAGAGGACAAGTCATTACATGTACAGGGGTCAAAGGAATGAAGGTCCACACTTCATTGTGATAGTTAATTGTTCTAAACAAGACCATTATCAAGTAGCCCAACTAAACCAGTGAGTTCTGATTATGTGGAAAAAATATACTCACAGGTCCAACGATGTCTGACACGTGGGACACTGTTGTCCCTGATGCAGCTCCCAGGTACATGACCTTCGAGCCAGGTTTGATGTGGATCTGATCAACTCCTCCCAAGATGGCTGCTGCCAGCTTTGACCGGAAAGGGTTCCACGCTCTGTACTCAATCTTCGTTTCTCCTTCCTCGACATTCATCCTTTTTTCTCCATACACAGACTCTCCAATTACCATGTTCTTTGTCACCAGGGCATCCTCCTTACCACGGCAGATGAACACACCTGAAGGAAGAAAAAAAAAGAGATGCATGAAATTACAACACTCCAATATATTGGGAACATGACAGTTAAGAAATTGTGTAGTGGGTGCTGCTGAAAAATAAACAATAGTGCAACTACAGGCCTCTGCCGGAGACAGCTTGTATTGCACAGCTCCCCAACTTTTCCACTCACCTTCATGTCTATGAGGCTCCACTGTGACTTTCCTGCCTGCGCCGAAGCCCCCGCGTCCACCTCTACCCCTGGGGGTGCCACGACCACCTCCACGGCCTCTGAAGCCACCCTCACCACTTGGAGACCTAAATCCACCTCCTGTAACAGGAAAATAACACTTAATGTCCAGTTCTTGCCCAAATTAACCACGTGCGGAAAACAACTTTCATCCAACCAAAAAATGTCAAAACCTAGCTATGTTTGACTTACCACCACCTCTTCCTCTGAATCCTCCCCGTCCACCTCTATCTCCAAAACCTCCCCGTCCACCACCTCTGTCTCCAAAGCTCCCTCTTCCTCGGAAGCCTCCTCTGCCTCCTCGATCACCACCCCGGGGGCTGAATCCTAAAAGGAAGATGAAAGATTAACATTCAAATGTGTATGGCACATGACATGTTGCCAGGGCCTGGTGCAAACAACCGCATGAGAGGTGCTTCAGATGTATGGTGCATTGCATGCTACAGTATAGATTACTTATAGAATCATAGATCCCAACAACTAATGCATGCTTATTTGTCTTACAGCCATGATAACTTAAATAAATACAGGTTAATTTCACCACCTGTGACGAATTGATACCCTAATAGCGGATTAAAGGGGTACAGCAAAGAACTTGGAAATGGAACCGGATATTCAATATTTTTGTATGTCTCGGTGTTAGTTTGCCATCTAACTAGAAGACTGCATTTGAGCTTGAGTGGTAAACCAAAGATAGTGGGTAAACAGCATGACATGGCCGTCCATGAATCTAGCTAATGCAATGGGTTAGTTATTTAATGACCTGGATACCAATGCTAGCATGTTGAGTACCAATACCGTTAAAAAAAATATTTGTCTGGGCACTCAAATAAACCCAAAACACGTTCATGCAATATAACAAGAATGCGTGCGTTGTGTGCGAACAATAACTACCTAGACTGCTTGCTAGCTACTTAGCTAACGTTAGTGCGTATGAACACGTGCTTAGTTTGTGCCATGCGGGCTTCACCATTGCGGAAAATGTGCATTAAATCACAGCAGATGCAAATACAATCCAAACACTTTAATATGAATAATTTCACCTAATGATCAAACACACACGTCCTACTTGTAACTATCGTTAGCTATATGCACTATTTACTTTTTGTCCAAGTTGTGCGAGAGAAACCATAGCTAACGTTACTGCTCGCAACACCAGGAAGATTAAACAACTTGACATTAATATTTGGGCTTCATAATAGTAGACTTTGACCCGCATTTCGATTATGTATCCCCGTTTACTCAATTGATCAAATAAACTTACCTGGTGGCATATTTTGTCGATTGCTGTGCTCTCAATCTAAAACAGCTCGAATTTGCTTAACCGGTTTTCTCTTCTACCTTCTTGTGAAGACTCAGCAGAAACTACGTAATAAAGTGACCATGTGTCATAAGACTCCTCCTTCCCATGATACACCACGGCCTGGACGCTTGGGATTTTGTCGCCACCTAGCTGGGACGTCCATAAATACACCCCAGTCGTTTTTGCTCGTCTTTATCAAGGGTGTCAATCATTTCGGACTTTATTTTCTTGAGCCGAACACTGTAGAGGTTAAAAATAAAAAAAATACTGCCTACAGTCAGTCCTGACGGATCATAAAGTCATATGGCTGACTAAGAATGTGCAGTAATGATGATACGAAATACTCTGGTGGTTATTGGAAATTGAATAACTGCATGATGATTTAAAACATCTGTTTAATGGAAATGTAACTAACTACCTCTAATGCAGAATATGGGAAATATTGGGAACGGCTGAAATTTAAAATCCACTCAGCCTGTATTACTTATGGAAAATTGCTTGGTTTAAGGAGATGTAAGGTAGCTGAGCTCTATAAGAAGCTTGATCTTAATGAGAAAGCTCAATTGAAGGAGTCACAATTTACACAATTCACAATACCGTAAGTCACAATTTTATCTTTGATTGTCTTAAGCATTTGAAGTTTGGTCATTTTTTGTTGTTGGTGCTATTAGAACTCTGTATAATGGTGGCAGTAGCTGTATCAAACTGTCATGGAACATCCTCAATGTTTAACATTTACAAAGGAATACAACAAAGTTGTCCAGTCTCACCTTTTTTATTAGTTTCTCAAACATTCTGCTCATTAGTTTGTCAAAGTCTATTTGAAGGCATGACATTCTAGTTGAGAGAGATCAAGATATCCCCAACTGGCAGATGACACCTCACTTTTGTTTGAAAAATGTGTCAAACTAGATTAGCATTGGATATTGTGAAGCAGTTCTCCAAAATGTAAATAGTCCGGGTGGTCATTTGATTAGTTATTCAGCAGTTTTATGGCTTGGGGGTAGAAGCTGTTAAGGAGCCTTTTGTTCCCAGATTTGGCGCTCTGGGACTGCTTGACCGTGCGGTAGCAGAGAGAACAGTCTATGACTTGGGTGACTGGAGCCTGACAATTTTTAGGGCCTCTCTGACACCGCCTAGTATATAGGTGGATGTCAGGAAGCTTGGCCCCAGTGATGTACTGGGCCGTACGCACTACCCTCTGTAGCACCTTACGGTCAGATGCCGAGCAGTTGCCATACCAGGCGGGGATGCAACCGGTCAGGATGCTCTCGATGTTGTAGCTGTAGAACTTTGAGGATCTAGGGACCCATCTTTTCAGTCTCCTGAGGTGGAAAGGGGATTGCCGTGCCCTCTTCACAGCTGTCTTGGTGTTTGGAGCAGGATAGTTTGTTGGTGATGTGGACACCAAGGAACTTGAAACTCTCGACTCGCTCCACTTCAGTTATGTCGATATTAATGGCGGCCTGTTCGGCCATCCTTTTCCTATAGTCCACAAACAGCTCCTTTGTCTTGCTCACATTGAGTGAGAGGTTGTTTGGTATTATATCTTTCAAATGTGAGATGTTTGTTCTGAAAGGAGCTGTCAATCCAGCAGATTGTAACATCACTGAAAAAGATACTGTAACCTACCTAGGTGTAAAGACCACCAAAAATCTTAAGGCTGTGAATGAGCTTAATATCACGTTTCAGGACAAGACACAGGCAAAACGATAGGTCAAGGGCAGGCAGAGGTCAGTAATCCAGATCAAAGTCCATGAGGTACAGAATGGCAGGCTGTCTCAGGGTCAGGGCAAGCAGAGGTCAATAATCCAGGGTGGTGTGACAAGGTACAGAACAGCAGGCAGGCTCAGGGCAGGCGGAAGGGTCAAAAACAGGAACTAGAAAAAGACAGGAACAAGGGAAAAACGTTGGTAGACTTGACCAACAAAAGAACTGGCAACAGACAAACAGAGAACACAGGTATAAATACACTGGGGATAATGGGGAACATGGGCAACACTTGGAGGGGGTTGGAGACTAGCACAAAGACAGGTGAAACAGATCAGAAACACTTCATTTCAATCCTGTAACTGAATCTATCTAAATAAATTAACCTCGTGGTTGGGGAGGGATTTAAATATTCAAGGGAGGGTGCTTTTATCCAAAACTGAGGGGCTATCTCGTTCATCCTATATTTTTCCCCAAATCCACCTTAGATAAGCTATTGTACAACTTCATATGGAAAAGTGGGATAAAATCTTTACTTCAGAATAATGCATATTTTGGAAAATCTCCTATTGTAAGTGATACCCAGGTGAATGGCATAGGTTTACTAGATAAGAAATTCAGCAATCGTTTATTAAGGGATATTTTCTACAGGAATTCTATTCCTTCTGCTATATTTTGTTAGGCTTCATCGTTTGATATAAGCTGGCGCAGTGCTTGGCTCACTCCACTCAAATTGGTTTCAACTGAAATGTGTCTTCCGCATTAAACCCATCCCCTCTGAATCGACATCCACGTCTTCGGCGCCCGGGTAACAGTGGGTTAACTGCCTTGCTCAGGGGCAGAATGACAGATTTGTCAGCTCAGGGATTGCATCCAGCAACCTACTGGCGCAATGCTCTAACCACTAGGCTACCTGCGCCCCTCAAAAGGAGATCTCCTTTAAGATTGTCCATAGATTTTACCTGTGTAATAGCTTGATTTCTAAATATATACCTGATGCTACCAGTGAATGCAGTTTTTGTGAACTACAAACGGAATATATTGAACACTTATTTTGTAATTGTTTACATAGTGAGGTGTTCTGGACTGATGTGAAACTATATCTTGGCAACAAAAAGCATATAACCATTGCAATATCTCAATTAAACATTATTTTACTACACTGATTCCACAATTGAATGTCAGTATGTCATAAATCTCTTTATTTTACTAGAAACATTTTTCATACCCAAATCAAAATGTATTAAGAAAAATGCCCTTTTAAAACTATTTAGAATCATTAAAATGAATGCAAAACAAAATGTCAAAAGAATAGTTGTATTCGCTACATGTCTGTATTTGATTTGGTATAATGTGGATTTGTATTATTATAATTATATTTAATTAGAATTATACTTCCTTATTTTTGTATGTAATCCCTCTGGCTCTTCTGTCTTTTGTGTTTTGCACGTTACTGTTTAATAATAATAATAATAATAATAAATAAATAAATAAATAAATATATATATTTACAAATTCGGACCCCACTATATAAGTGGTGTGTATTCATGGATGCCAAGGGAAGCCAGGCTTCCGCAAAAATGTAACCAAGTAAAAAAAGTAAGAAAACATAAAATAATGTATCCTGGCGCACCTAAAAAAAAAAGTGTCAAGGGAAGCCAGCTTGGATTGTGGTGTCACACCAATCAAATCGCATTGAGAGCATAGAGTGCATTCGGAAAGTATTCAGACCTATTTACTTTTTCCACAGTTGGTTATGTTACAGCCTTATTCTAAAATTGATTAGATCATTTTTTCCCTCATCAATCTTCACACAATAATGACAAAGTGAAAACACGTTTTTAGAAACACAGTAGAGTTCAGTACAGTAGAGTTTATTTGGATTTCATGTAATGGACATAAACAAAATAGTCCAAATTGGTGTAGTGAAATAAAATACGGAAAAGTGGTCCGAAAAGTGGTCCATGTATTCACCCTCTTTGCTATGAAGCCCCTAAATAAGATCTGGTACAGCCAATTACCTTCAGAAGTCACATAATTAGTGTGTGGAATCTAAGTGTCACATGATCTGTCACATGATCTCAGCATATATACATACACCTGTTCTGAATGGCCACAGAGTCTGCAACACCACCAAGCAAACAAGCAGCACCACCAAGCAAACAAGCAGCACCACCAAGCAAACAAGCAGCACCACCAAGCAAGCGGCACCATGAAGACCAAGAAGCTCTCCAAACAGGTCAGGGACAAAGTTGTGGAGAAGTACAGATCATGGTTGGGTTCTAAAAAAATAACAGAAACTTTGAACATCCCACGGAGTACCATTAAATCCATTATTTTAATAAATGGAAAGAATATGGCACCTGCCAAGAGAGGGCCGCCCACCAAAATTCACGGAAAGGAGGGCATTGATCAGAGAGGCAACAAGGGACCAAAAATAAACCTGAAGAAGCTGCAAAGCTCCACAGCGGAGATTGGAGTATCTGTCCATAAGACCACTTTAAGCCGTACACTCCACAGAGCTGGGCTTTACAGAAGAGTGGCCAGAAAAAAGACATTGTTAAAGAAAAAAAAATAAGCAAACACGTTTGGTGTTCGCCAAAAGGCATGCGTTAACGCTGGAAAAAAATACAAATCTCATAAGAAATATCTTTCTGCGTTTTGTAAATGCAGATCTAATATGCTTCTTATTGTAATTTTTTGCTTAGCATCAGACTAATTTGTTGCTTCAGTTACACTTCTCCACTTGGATGAGAATTCACATAAGGGCATTCTATCAGCAGACAGCGCTCTAACTGGTATGAAGCCACTTTTTCCTGGTACTTTTCTCGGTGTGGCCTACTTTTCCACAGTAAAATGCTAGATTAACTTCAAACAAAACATTAGGAAATGTAGCTGGCCACATTCTTTCTATGATAAGCATTAGAAATATTATGGCCATGGATAATTTTTTTGTTGCAAAAACTAATTCTAAGCTCATATTCTGTTACCAAACTTTGCATCTGCACAGTTCTTCCAGTAAATGTGTTTTTGTGAAGTTAAATTTTATTTCTTCAAAGTAGTCCTTCAGCATAGTTGTATGGTTTTTGTTTGGCATACATTTTAAAGTGAAAAATCTGAGTCAAAGCGTAATTCTGTTACCGTGAATTCCCATCTACAAAAAAGCTAATGTGTAGGCTAAATACACTATTGCAGATTTGACTGAATTGAGCCATAACTTCTTTACTTTGAAGGTTAACTTGAAATGTATTGCTGCTGTGGATGACTTGGCACTTGTGGAATACATATTATAATAGTTAATGATAGGTTGGTGTATGAAGGACAGGATTGTGGCCTCTTATCCCCCCAGGTTCACATATTGCCTTGGTTGTATTCTTACAGTGCATTCGGAAAGTATTCAGACCCCTTCACTTTTCCCACATTTTGTTATGTTACAGCCTTGTTCAAAAATGGATTACATAAAAATGTTCCTCATCAATCTACATACAATACCCCATAATGACAAAGCGAAAACAGGTTTTTAGACATTTTTGCTAATTTATATAAAAAATTTAAAAAAACAGACACCTAATTTACATAAGTATTCAGACTTTTTGCCATGAGACTCTAAATTGACCTCAGGTACATCCTGTTTCCATTGATCATCCTTGAGATGTTTCTAAAACTTGATTGGAGTCCACCTGTGGGAAATTTTATTGATTTGGAAAGGCACACACCTGTCTATATAAGGTCCCACAGTTGACAGTGCATGTCAGAGCTAAAACCAAGCCATGAGGTTGATGAAATTGTCCGAGGCTTGTCTCCAGGCACAGATCTGGGGAAGGGTATCAAAAACTTTCTGCAGCATTGTAGGTCCCCAAGAACACGGTGGCCTCCATCATTCTTAAATGGAAGAAGTTTGGAACCACCAAGACTCTTCCTAGAGCTGGCCGCTCGGCCAAACTGAGCAATCGGGGGAGAAGGGCCTTGGTCAGGGAGCTGACCAAGAACCAGATGGTCACTCTGACAGAGTCCCAGAGTTCCTCTGTGGAGATGGGAGAACCCTCCAGAAGAACAACCGTCTCTGCAGCACTCCACCAATCAGGACTTTATGGTAGAGTGGCCAAACGGAAGCCACTCCTAAGTAAAAAGGCACATGACAGCCCGCTTGGAGTTTGCCAAAAGGCACCTAAAGGACTCTCAGACCATGAGAAACAAGATTCTCTGATCTGAAGAAACCAAAATTGAAATCTGGCCTGAATGCCAAGCATCACTTCTGGAGGAAACCTGGCACCATTGCTACTGTGAAGAATGGTGGTGGCAGCATCATGCTGTGGGAAGGTTATTCAGAGGCAGCGACTGGGAGACTAGTCAGGATCGAGGGAAAGATGAACAGAGCAAAATACAGACAAATTGTTGATGAAAACTTGCTCCAGGACACATGGTAGGGGACGCCATGTGTGACTGACGTGTTCTCCGTTTGCTCCCGTGGTATTCTTAAAGTTTATGTGAATTCTGCAGCAGAACCGTATTTATTTTCAAATATTAATTTGGTGATCCCTTTCCGTAAAAACCAAGACTACTTTGCTTCCGAATGTCAGCATGTCGACCAAACATAAGGCCAAGAGCATGACTTTGAGAAAACCCGGCCTACAAGACCCGCTCTCATCAGCGCCCTCCCCTTAGTCTGAGGGCCCGGGGACGCACACTTTACCCGGGGGCGCGGCTTGGCCTGGCTGCGCTGAAATGAACATCACATGAACAAACTACTACGCTCTGAGATAGTTGAAATGAAAACACAGGTGGTTGCTACGATTGAGGCCAGAATACAGGAGGTTTCTGATACTTTAAAAGCAGATTTAACCATCCTGCGTAACGAGACTGTTCCGGCAATTACATTACTCAAAACAACAACTGCATCACACACTACAACGATTACAGCACTGGAGGCCTCCGCTACTAATGTCTCCGATTTAACTACATCCCTGGAGACTGAAGTTAAACGCCTAGCTGCGGATTTGAAAAAGGTGAGGGAGAGCTGTGTGAGTTTAGAGGGATTCTCTCGCCGTAATAATCTGAGACTTGTATCAGTCCCAGAGTCCGCGGAAATGCATCGCGCCACGGATTTCGTTTCAGGGCTGCTGAAGGATGTTCTTGCCTTAGATGAAAAGCCCCTGATTGATCGAGCCCACCGGTCGCTGCGCCCAAAGCCCCGGGATGGGGAGAGGCCCCGTGACATAATTCTTCGAGTGCACTTTTTTCATGAGAAGATGGAGATCCTCCGAAGAGCCCGCAATACCACTCTGAGCTTTCAAGGACAGAGCTTTTCCATTTACCAGGACTACTCCCCCACTGTTTCCAGGCAGCGCGCAGCTTTCGGACAGGCCAAACGAGTACTTCGCGACCATCCAAGTGTGAAGTATGGACTGCGATTTCCGGCCCGTTTATGGATATCTCATGAGGGTAAAGACCACACATCTGAATCTCCGGATGAGGCTATGGCTCACATTCAACGTCACATCAAGAAGTCTTGAATATGCTCACAGTGTGGATTGTAAGTACCCCACTTGTGGTACAATTATGTTTAGATATAACAGGCTAGTCTTGTATAGTTGGTAAAACTATTCAGGCTTATTTGATGTGATCTAATGTTTTGATTATCTAGTGTGCGTGCCTTATCTCGCTCACCTATTTAGTTTGTTTACACATTGTCTCAGTGACTCAAAATAGTTTTGGTTATTTGTTTACTGCATTCGTTTGCATTGACCCAGTAAACAGTAAATGTCTCCCGAGGCTACACGGTTTCTGGGGCCTCACTTTAATTTTAAAAGTTTTGAGCGTCATTTATGCCCAGCAAACGTTCAACGTTGCGCACACGTAGTTTTTTGGTATTGGTTGTAAGCTGTCTCAGCTTCAACTAGACTACTATTATAATTACTATTATTTTTGATTGTCTAACTACGATTTCCTTACTTCAAATTAGATTTTTGGCTGAGAGCCTTTATACATTTTATTTATTTTCTCTCTCAATGCCTGTTATAAGACGGGGAATACAATTATATACATCTACAAGTGGTGCTTTTGTCATTCCGTTTGCACAAGGGATTCGCCTTTTTTTTTTTGTTGTTGTTTTTTTTGTTGAAAAAAATACATACAAATCTTTCTTTTTGCTGCTTGATCCACTAACAAAACGCGACTTTAAAGAGCGGGACTGTGGGTTTAGGTTTAAGACCGCACTCTCACAGACATACTGTGCGAAGAGAACATGTTCTATTTAGGCTTGTACCTCATTTGGGGAGGTATTGTCTGGGATGGGGGGAGGGGGTGGGGGGGCAGGTTGAATTGTTCAGTTCTAATGTTGTCATTCTGTCTTTTTAGTTTTTTTTTCTGTTTTTTTTTCTGTACTTTTTCCAAACATTTACCACCGTACATTATTACTCTGAGACAAGTTATTCTGGGGGTTTTGGGCGCTCATTGCTTTTCCATTCTAAGCTCTAATGACAGGGTTGAATAACGGGAATGCCCAGAGGGGCCGAAATAATACGATCAAGTACATTTCTTGGAATACCAAAGGGGTTAACAACCCGGTGAAGCGTAAGAGGGTGTTGACACACTTAAAGGGTTTGAATGCAAATATTGCATTTCTACAAGAGACTCACTTGAGGACTGGTGAGCATTTTAGGATGCGTAAGGACTGGGTTGGTCAAGTGTTCCACTCAAACTTTCATAGTAAATCAAGAGGTGCTGCTATTCTGGTTGATAAAGCTACTCCCTTTGTAGCTTCTGAGGTTATTGCTGATCCTAAGGGACGATACGTCATAGTAACTGGTGAACTGTTTTCTACCCCTCTTGTTTTGGCTAGTGTTTATGCTCCCAATTGGGATGACACAAGTTTCATTTCTTCCTTTCTGTCTGCTATTCCCAATTTAGATTCTCATTTGTTGATTTTAGGGGGGGATTTCAACTGTAAAATGTCCCCAGTTCTGGACAAGTCCTCACAAACAAATACAGGCCCATCTAAATGTGCCCTACTTATTCAATCCTTTCTTCAGAAATATGCTATGTTTGAGGCCTGGCGTTTCCTACATCCTACAGATAGACAGTATTCCTTTTATTCTCATGTTCATCAAACATACTCCCGGATTGATTACTTCTTTTTGGACAAAAAACTTCTGCCTAACCTTCGGCAGTGTACTTACGAGAGTATTGTTATCTCTGACCATTCACCATTAGTGCTTGAACTAGAGTTTCCCCAGCGACCTCCTAGGTGTTATCAATGGCGTCTCAACCCCATTTTACTCTCAGATAAGGAGTTTGTCAATTTCATTTCTTCTGAAATTGCCTTATTCCTAGAAACAAATTCAACACCAGGTATGTCCTGCTCTACCATATGGGAGTCTCTCAAAGCATACCTACGTGGCCAAATGATTTCTTATACAGCCAACCAAAACAGAGTTCGCTCCCAGCGACTTCGGGACCTGAGCGAGTCCATAGCCACATTGGATGAGAAGTATGCTACGGATCCTTCCTCTGATCTGCATAAAGAGCGCCAACTACTCCAATCTGAATTTGATGAGCTTTCTACCAGGCAAGCTGAACAGTTACTCTTGCGAGCTCGATACAAAGTCTATGAACAAGGCGACAAGGCCAGTAAACTCCTTGCACATCAGATCCGTAAATCTGAGGCCTCACGGCTAATCCCACAAATAAGGACCCCGTCTGGTGCCACCACAGTTATACATAAAGAGATCAATGATCAATTTAAACAATTTTACTCTGCACTATACACCTCTGAATCCCCTCAAGACCCTTTGCTGATTGACTCCTTCTTTAATGGCTTGAATATGCCTTCAATTGATACAGACTCCCATGACTGTCTAGAAGAAGAATTTACGCTTGAGGAGATTGCAACAGCAGTGTCCGCAATGAAAAGTGGTAAATCACCGGGTCTGGACGGTTTTCCAACCGAATTTTACAGGACGTTTTCTGGTCTGCTTTGCCCATTCTTGTCCCGACTATTTGCAGAGTGCCTCAATACTTCAAAGCTGCCGCCTAGTCTTTATCAGGCTTCAATTTCATTACTACTAAAGAAAAACAAAGACCCCCTGGATTGTGGATCATATCGCCCAATCTCGCTTTTAAACTGTGATTACAAAATCCTAGCTAAGCTTTTAGCCATCCGTATGGAAGGCTCGCTACACCAAGTAATACACTCTGACCAGACTGGCTTTGTGAGAAATAGGCATTTATTTTTCAATATTAGGCGCCTTATGAATATACTGTACTCCCCAGCGTCGGGGGACCCGGAGGTGGTGGTCTCACTTGATGCCGAAAAAGCGTTTGACCGCGTTGAGTGGGATTACCTAACAGCTGCCCTTTATAGATTTGGCTTTGGCCCCAAATTCATTGCGTGGATAAAGATTCTTTATTTTTCCCCCATGGCTTCGGTACGGACTAATAACTTGTCCTCTGACTATTTTCCCTTGCACCGCGGATCCAGACAGGGTTGCCCACTCTCCCCCTTGTTGTTTGCTTTGGCAATCGAGCCTCTCGCCATTGCACTACGCTCTGATGATGCCATTATAGGCATAGTCAGGGCGGGCCGTGAACAGAAAGTCTCGCTATATGCTGACGACCTCCTTTTGTTTATCTCCAATCCCGATACCTCATTGCCACGTGCCCTATCTGTTCTTAAAAAGTTTGGATCAATCTCAGGGTACAAGCTGAATCTAGGCAAGAGTGAGCTTTTTCCGGTAAACAAGGCTGCTTTAAAGTGCTCTTTCACAAGTTCTCAGTTTAGGATTGTCCAGGATCAATTCACTTACTTGGGAGTAAAAGTGACAAGGAAATATTCAAATTTGTTTCAGGAAAACTTTGTTGCTCTAGCAGACAGATTGAAACAATCTTTTACTTTTTGGAATTCGCTACCCCTTTCTCTTATCGGAAGGATTAATGTCATTAAAATGAATGTGTTGCCCAAATTTTTATATTTATTTCAATGTTTACCCATTTTTATTCCAAAATCTTTTTTCCGAGGCTTTTCTCTATCAGGCCCAATCAATCAGAATATTTTATTTCCTCCATCTTTGAATGATGGGGCTTTTGGCATTTGGCACTCACTAGGCCTTTCCTCGCTAGCCCAATTATTCTTTGATGGTACATTTGCCTCTTTTTCTCAGCTGCAGGAAAAGTTCAATCTCCCCCAATCCCACTTTTTCCGCTATCTCCAGACTAGAAACTTTGTCAGGGCTAACACACCTGGATTTCCCAATAGGCCTGCGAATACAGCTATAGAGAGCATCTTGGAGCTGAACAAGCTTCCTAGGGGCGCAATTTCAGATGTATATGCAATCATTCATGACTTACAGAACCCTTCTTTGGTGCCTTTAAAGACTCGATGGGAAAAGGATTTGGGGGAGGAACTTGGGGAAGACGTCTGGGAATCTGTACTGCACAGGGTGCACTCGTCCTCTTTTAGCACTAGACACAGCCTCATTCAATTCAAGGTGGTTCACCGTATCCACTGGTCGGGGGCCAAACTTGGAAGAATATTCTCTGATTTTGATCCTACCTGTGTCAGATGTAAGGTGGAACCAGCCACACTGTTGCATATGTTTTGGGGCTGTCATAAACTGTCAGGTTTCTGGGAATTAATATTTAAATGTTTCTCTGATATATATGACACTGTTATAGAGCCGTCTCCCCTTACAGCCCTTTTTGGAGTACTGCCCATGGGTACCCCCCTATCAAGAATCCAGTCGGACACTGTTGCTTATACAACTCTTTTAGCTAGACGGCTAATACTACAGAACTGGAAGATGGCAGCTCCCCCATCTTATAAATATTGGGTGAGGGATGTGTTGTGCTCTCTGAAACTAGAAAAAATTAAATTCAATTCACGTGGGAACCCCAAACTGTTTGATGAGGCTTGGGCTCCATTCCGGTCTTACTTTAAACAGTCCATCCTCTGATGGCATTCCAATTAATACTAAAATAAGTCTGTGACTTAAGGGTTGGAGTTTCTCTCTGTGTTTTTTGCTGGGGGGGGGCATTAAGATCCATGTGCTTATTGATTGTGGTCCGCAGATGCCTTGTTCATCTTGCCCAGGCAGAGACTGAAGTGTGAGCTTGTTTTTCCCAGTTATTTTTACATTTTGTTCACGCCTACATGAATAATCATTTTTTATTTTAAAGCATTGTAAACTTTTTTTTTGTCCAGTGGATGGTCGGTCTGTGGCCATGACTCTCTGTGAGTGGTTGCATTTCTCCACCCTTATCCCTTGAACAATGGTGAGATGTTTGCCCTGTCCCTGTACTATAGATTGCCCCTTTAACCTCTGTAGCCTTCTGCCCGGTGTGTTTAACTTGTCTAAAGTATGGTATCTTTAAAGCTATTTTTTTTCTTTGTATTTTTTATTTTATTTTAATTATTTTTTCTAGTTGAGTATATTATTTATATTGCTTTGTCTTGTCTGTGTGTGTGTATGTTCAAAACTTAATAAACAGAGTTAAAAAAAAAAAAAAAAGAACTTGCTCCAGAGCGCTCAGGACCTCAGACTGGGGAGAAGGTTCACCTTCCAGCAGGACAACGACCCTAAGCACACAGCCAAGACAATGCAGGAGTGGTTTCGGGACAAGTCTCTGAATGTCCTTGAGTGGCCCAGAACAGAGCTCGGACTTGAACCTGATTTAACATCTCTGGAGAGACCTGAAAATAGCTGTGCAGCAACGCTGCCCCATCAAACCTGACAGAGCTTGAGAGGAACTGCAGAGAAGAATGGGAGAAGCTCCCCAAATACAGGTGTGCCAAGCTTGTAGCATCATACCCAAGAAGACTTGAGGCTGTAATCGCTGCAAAAAGGTACTTCAACAAAGTACTGAGTAAAGGTTCTGAATACTTATGTAAATGTGATCTTTCTATTTTTTTTTAAATACATTTTTAAAAATGTCAAAACAGCTGTTTCTGCTTTGTTATTATGGGGTATTGTGTATAGATTGATGAGGGGGAAAAACTATTTAATCCATTTCAGAATAAGGCTGCAACATAATGTGGAAAAAGTCAAGGGGTCTGAATACTGTCCGAATGCAGTGTACAGAAATAACTTGAATTGTTGCAGCTTAATGTATTGTTGTCATTCGATGGCTAGCTAGCTACCTAAAATTGTCCCTTTCCTAAATTAGCCATGGATGGAGACTGGGATTTGGACTGGTTTTCCTTAATTCTCCCTACTGGCCAATGATTATAAAGGTGATTCTGATCCAACCATTAATATATACATTGTTGTGCCCCTGGCCTGAGAGGATGGATGTTCAATATGTAGCTAGATGTAAAAGGCTAATGTTAACTAGCTAACATTGCCCATGAATGAAAGTTAGGCTAGCGAGCAAGCATTTTAGCCAGGTAGCCTAGGACAACAAAACATGAAAGCATGTACTGCATGACAGAGTGAAAGACCGTTTCGTCAACATGAAAGAGAGGAGGATGGCATTGGCGTTCCTCTACAAGTAGGGTCAACATGATTTTTCTACTTGCACTAACGCGCATGCACAGATACTATCTACACACACACCCACAGAAATCAGAAACATTGACCACCACATCATATGTAGCTTATGTGGATTGGACTAAATTGTTTTTGGTATCTTTTAGTTGTCCCTTTATTAGACTAAGCAGAGGTGATTTGATGATATTGAAATGTTCAAGTTTAAATGGTGCAGGTATAGTGGAGGCAGCTGTTTTCTTTACGACTTGCGGTAACTCTCTGTGGTTCTAAATCAACAGTTGTTTAGTGGTCCAAAAATGTTGTAAACATTAACTTGCTTGACCATGCTGTAGGTCATGTAACTGTCTGTTACATGCTTTGTGGACTCCACTGGGCAGAGGTTGCTCTCCAGTTTTGTGATAAAACAAATGTGTGGTTTAATTTATTCTGCCACTGTGTCTTCTTATTGTCTCTGCCTTTAGGCCTTTATATTGGAGGTCGCAAGGCATATGAATTAGCTCGTTATAGAGCAAACAATGCAATTATCACACCACATAAGTTGTAATATTCTTTTTTTGGGGGGCTTCCCCAGTGATTTTACCCACACCCCACTACTGATTTTATCCCAATGTAATCAAGGTTTGGAAATGGAATCACGGAGATGCCAGAGATAGCCAGACTAGCAATTTGGGCTAAGAAACAGAAGTTGGGCTTTGGAGAAATGCCGGTGCATACTCTGCAAGCAATGAAAGCACGGCAAGAGCGTGCGTGGTGAACAGATATACGTGGTTATGGACAGCGAGGAAGAAGGAGAAGAGTGTAGTGGGAAGATGTGTGTTGATTAAGAATTGGGCCAAGTACAAACCCTATTCTACTGTCTCTGATGGCTCAGAAATTGAACACTCTTCCAGCGCCGACAGAGATGGCCGCCTCGCTTCGCGTTCCTAGGAAACTATGCAGTATTTTGTTTTTTTACGTGTTATTTCTTACATTGGTACCCCAGGTAATCTTAGGTTTCATTACATACTGTCGGGAGGAACTACTGAATATAAGAGCAACATCAACTCACCATCATTACGACCAGGAATATGACTCTCCCGAAGCGGATCCTGTGTTTTGCCTTCCACCCAGGACAATGGATCGGATCCCAGCCGGCGACCCTAAAAAAACGATGCCGTAAAAGGGTCAAACGAAGCGGTCTTCTGGTCAGGCTCCAGAGACGGGCACATCGCGCACCACTCCCTAGCATACTACTCGCCAATGTCCAGTCTCTTGACAGCAAGTTTGATGTAATCCGAGCAAGGGTAGCATTCCAGAGAGACATCAGAGACTGTAACGTTCTTTGCTTCACGAAAACATGGCTCACTCGAGAGACGAGTGGTTTCTTCACGCATCACGCCCTCAGAAACAAGCATCCTTCTGGTAAGAAAAGGGGTGGGTGGGTAGGCCTTATGATTAACGAGAAGTAGTGTGATCATAACAACATACAGGAACTCAAGTCCTTCTGTTCACCTGACTTAGAATTCCTCACAATCAAATGTCGACCGCATTATCTACCAAGGGAATTCTCCTCGATTATAATCACAGCTGTATTTATAACCCCCCGAGCAGACACATCGATGGCCCTGAACAAACTTTATTTGACTCTATGTAAACTGGAAACCACATATCCTGAGGCTGCATTCATTGTGGCTGGGGATTTTAACAAGGCTAATCTGAAAACAAGACTCCCTAAATTCTATCAGCATATCGATTGTGCTACCAGGGCTGGTAAAACCCTGGATCATTATTATTCTAACTTCCGCGACGCATTTAAGGCCCTCCCACGCCCTCCTTTCGGAAAAGCTGCTACAGACAGAAACTACTACTTCAACGCTGGTCCGAACAATCTGATTCCACGCTTCAAGACTGCTTCGATCACGTGGATTGGGATATGTTCCGCATTGCGTCCAACAACAACATTGACGAATACGCTGATTCGGTGAGCGAGTTCATCAGAAAGTGCATCGGCGATGCTATACCCACAGCAACGATTAAAACATTCCCAAACCAGAAACCGTGGATTGATGGCAGCATTCGCGTGAAACTGAAAGCGCGAACCACTGCTTTTAACCAGAGCAACGTGACTGGAAACATGACCGAATACAAACAGTGTAGCTATTCCCTCCGCAAGGCAATCAAACAAGCTAAGTGTCAGTATAGAGACAAAGTAGAGTCACAATTCAACGGCTCAGACACAAGAGGTATGTGGCAGGGTCTACAGTCAATCACGTATTACAAAAAGAAAACCAGCCCCGTCGCGGACCAGGATGTCTTGCTCCCAGACAGACTAAATAACTTTTTTGCTCGCTTTGAGGAGAATACAGTGCCACTGACACGGCCCCCTACCAAAACCTGCGGCCTCTCCTTCACTGCAGCCTACTGTGAGTAAAACATTTAAAGTGTTAACCCTCGCAAGGCTGCAGGCCCAGACGGCATCCCAAGCCGCGTCCTCAAGAGCATGCGCAGACCAGCTGGCTGGTGTGTTTACGGACATATTCAATCAATGCTTATTCCAGTCTGCTGTTCCCACATGCTTCAAGAGGACCACCATTGTTCCTGTTCCCAAGACAGCTAAGGTAACTGAGCTAAACGACTACCGCCCTGTAGCACTCACTTCCGTCATCATGAAGTGCTTTGAGAGACTAGTCAAGGACCATATCACCTCCACCCTACCTGACACCCTAGACCCACTCCAATTTGCTTACCGCCCCAATAGGTCCACAGATTACGCAATCGCAACCACACTGCACATGGCCCTAACCCATCTGGACAAGAGGAATACCTATGTGAGAATGCTGTTCATCAACTACAGCTCAGCATTTAACACCATACTACCCTCCAAACTTGTCATCAAGCACGAGAACCTGGGTCTCGACCCCGCCCTGTGCAACTGGGTACTGGATTCCTGACGGGCTGCCCCCAGTTGGTGAGGGTAGGTAACAACATCTCCACCCCGCTGATCCTCAACACTGGGGCCCCACAAGGGTGCGTTCTGAGCCCTCTCCTATACTCCCTGTTCACCCATGACTGTGTGGCCATGTACGCCTCCAACTCAATCATCAAGTTTGCGGACGACACTACAGTGGTAGGCTTGATTACCAACAACGATGAGTCGGCCTACAGGGAGGAGGTGAGGGCCCTCGGAGTGTGGTGTCAGGAAAATAACCTCACACTCAATGTCAACAAAACAAAGGAGATGATTGTGGACTTCAGGAAACAGTGGAGAGGGTAGTAAGTTTTAAGTTCCTCGGCATACACATCACGGACAAACTGAATTGGTCCACCCACACAGACAGCGTGGTGAAGAAGGCGGAGCAGCGCCTCTTCAACCTCAGGAGGCTGAAGAAATTCGGCTTGTCACCAAAAGCACTCACAAACTTTTACAGATGCACAATCGAGAGCATCCTGTTGGGCTGTATCACTGCCTGTTACGGCAACTGCTCCACCCACAACCGTAAGGCTCTCCAGAGGGTAGTGAGGTCTGCACAACGCATCACCGGGGGCAAACTACCTGCCCTCCAGGACACCTACACCACCTGATGTCACAGGAAGGCCATAAAGATCATCAAGGACAACAACCACCCGAGCCACTGCCTGTTCACCCCGCTATCATCGAGAAGGCGAGGTCAGTACAGGTGCATCAAAGCAGGGACCGAGAGACTGAAAAACAGCTTCTATCTCAAGGCCATCAGACTGTTAAACAGCCACCACTAACATTGAGTGGCTGCTGCCAACATACTGACTCAACTCCAGCCACTTTAATAATGGAAATTGATGTAAAAATGTATCACTAGCCACTTTAAACAATGCCACTTAATATAATGTTTACATACCCTACATTATTCATCTCATATGTATATACTGTACTCATTTAAACTGTTGCATCTTGCTGCATCTACTGCATCTTGCCATCTTTATGTAATACATGTATCACTAGCCACTTTAAACTATGCCACTTTATGTTTATATACCCTATAATACTCATCTCATATGTATATACTGTACTCTATACCATCTACTGCATCTTGCCTATGCCGTTCTGTACCATCACTCATTCATATCTTTATGTACATATTCTTTATCCCTTTACACTTGTGTGTATAAGGTAGTAGTTGTGGAATTGTTAGGTTAGATTACTCGTTGGTTATTACTGCATTGTTGGAACTAGAAGCACAAGCATTTCGCTACACTGCTAACCATGTGTATGTGACAAATACAATTGGTTTTGATTTGAGGATGAATTACCTGTGGTGGCAGGTGTGGTGAAGTCCTCAGAGTCCGAGCCTCGCCCAAATGGACATCCAAATGATGATTCGGGCCCAGTGGGAGAGACATTTTTGGAGAAAGTGGATCCCTGCCTTTTGGCTAATCCATATGTAGTCTCAGGCTGGGTATAAAATAGGTTGGGTACTGTTAAATTGGTGAAGGTAGATCAAAGTGGACTTGTGATTATTTTCTGTATTTCTTCCATCCAGAGGGAGCGTCACGTGACTAGGGACAAGATCTGTGACTTGCTTTGCTCTCCGGGGGCAGGGGGCCTTTGAAAGGAGTGATTACTGGGGTGACGTTAAGTGTTGAGGTGGAGCAACTGAAATGGAAAACTCCCTATGACTCTGACACCCACCGTTTGGTGCAACGCAGACCCTGTGGCGAGCGTGGTGAAACTGAGGAGACATTGTCTGTCCTTTTGAGGTTTGAAGCAGAGCTTTTACCTGACAAAGTCATGTTAGGATATATCAGTTACCCAGTGAGAGCTTTTGTGCCAAATCCACTAAGGTGTTTCAAATGCTAAGCTTATGGTCATATTGCAACAGTGTGTAGGAGGGAGATTCCGAGATGTGTGAAGAAGGGCACGGGACAAAGGAATGTGTAGTATCGGTGGAATAAACTGTGTGTAAATTGTGGGGGTGCCCATGCTGCTGTGGGAGAGACAGGTTAAGATTGCCAGAGTCAGAGTAGAACACATTGTGCCATATGCTGAGGTAGTGAAGACAGTAAAGGATGAGGGGTCAAGGGTGAGCAGTAGGCCTAGGCCAGTACAGAGTGATACGAGGTTGTGCTTCAGTAAGGTTAACTTCTTAGCATTCATTGCCATGGTTATCAGTTGTACCTTAGAAATTAAATGTAAATCACATAATTGTTTCTTTGTGGTGGCAGTTGCGGAGAAGTACTCAGGTGTACAATGTTTTACTGCAGAAGAGTTACAAGTTGTGTTGAATGAAAGAGTCCCGTCCCCCCAGGCCATAGGCCTGGTGTAGCATCAGTTAGGGTCAAAGTAGTGGAATGGGGTGGTGATTTGTATGTTATTATGAAATAGTGGGATATACTGTAGGCGGAGGGTTAGTAGGTGGTGCAATTCTTTCCTTTTCCCTCTCCTTTTACATTTTGGCATCACAAAATGTAATATGATTGAACACACACTACCACACAGTAGGCGGCAGCATGCACAAACAAAATGTGCAAACTCCATGATACCAAAGAATAAGAAGAAGTAATCAAGATTTTAAATTATGTTTTTGTCAAATTCTATAATTGTTTGAGCTTCGTGTGGTCAATTTGCGGTGTACAAATTATTTATAATAATGTTCCAGCCCCCCGACCATCCACTCAAGAAAAAATCACCCCGCGGCTGAATGTAGTTTGTGACCCCTGCCATAGGGACTATGGTGACGACATACAAGATATCGAAAAGTTGTTCTCCATGGATATTAATTTGCATTTAGCGATCCAACTTAATTTTCTCTTTAAGATTATATGCATTTTTAGACACTACACATAGGCCACTGGCTTCTGATTTAGCTCTGTGTGAAGGAGCCTATCCTCGGCTTTATCCTTCTGACTACGCATTGTAGAGTTATTAGAATCTTAGAGTTATTGAATCTTTCTTTTGATTTAGGGGAACTGATCAAAGCGTGAAACACTCTACCTAAAAACAACTGATCCTTGATTCTGATACGGGTTTGGAAACCTTGAACACTCAACTTAATTATCACCCTAAAAAACTTTACAAATAGACTGCAAAATATACACTGGCTACTGTTAGATATTTCATGACAGATTTCCACCAAGGTTTTTTGTGTAGCACAGCTTCAAGCCAAGGTTTTTTTGTTCCCTCCCAAATTTCCATTTGTAGTTCAGGTCAATGTGCAATGCAAAATAGCTCTGTGGGATTCTGTGTTAAAACAGCAGACAGTAAGTGTATCTGTCACTCCTGCTCCTGCTCCCCTCTCCGGCGACGTCGCCTGTCTACTAACCACTGGTCCTGGCAACCCACATTGTGCACACCTGGCAATCCTCATTGCGCACACCTGCTCCCCATCATTAAGCACACCTGGACTTCATCACCACCCTGATTACTCTCGCTTCATATAGCCCTCACCACCAGTCATCAGGCAGTATTGGTTCTGTTTTCATGTCTCAACGTTTCTCTTGTTTTGTAACTCTCCATGTTCATTATTATAAAACTCCCCATCTGCACCTGCTTCCTGACTCCCTGCGTCTTTTTTTACAGAATACTGCCTCAGAAATTATGGAAGCAGCAGATGATTATACTATCTTCCAGACGGTCGAGGCACAGGGTCATCTACTCCACCAATACCACGACCAGCTGGGTCTACTGGGTACGACCATGAAGGAGGTCCTCCTCGTTGTCAACCGCCTGGACAACACCAGCAAGGTTCTCCATACCTTTGACAGAGGGCCTCCTACCATGGGTCGTCACAGTGAGCCAGTCCCCCAGTCTACCCAGCCATCCGCCCAGCGATTCCTGACTGTCTCTTCCCGAGAAGTATGACGGAACTCCATCGAAATGCTGTGGCTTCCTACTCCAGTGCTCCCTCTATTTTACCTATCAGACGGGAGCCCCCACCAAAGAGATGTCCAAGGTTGCCACGGTCATTTCCCTGCTGACCGGACGGCGTTGGAGTGGGCTACGGCCATCTGGTAGAGAGGAGAGGAAGAGCTGGGTTCCTATGAGAGATTCATGGCTCTCTTCAGGGCAGTCTTCGACCATCCTCCAGAGGGCAGAGAGGGAGGGCTTTTCCAACTCCAGCTGGGGTGCCCAGACTGCTGCGGAGTACGCCTTCACCCTTCGGACTGTGGCAGCCTCTAGCGGCTGGAATGAGCTGGCGCTCCGCACTCTATTCCTCAGTGGACTGCGCAAAGAAGTCCAGACCGAGTTGGAATGCCGGAATGACAACATATCCTTGGACGCTCTCTTCTCGATGGCCATCCGTCTGGATAACCTTCTTTGGGAGTGTCCACCTCGCCACTCACCTCCCTCCTTTGGCTGTCCTGAGGCAGAGCCTGAACCCATGGAGTTAGGGGCCACACCTCTCCGCGTCAGAGCAGAGTCACTGGAGACAGCTGGGGCTCTGTCCCTATTGCGGCCATGAGGGGCACCAGCTTCAGTGGTGTCCGACGCATCCTAACCCGGGGTCCATTAGAGCAGAGGGGTGGCCCCGTGACCTTTCATTTCCCAGGGTAGGCGTGAGCCATTATCATCGTTTTCCGCCAAACCCTTTCTGGTTCCCGTTTTGCTGGCTGTCCCTCAAGTGTTGTCTCTACAGCTCTAGTGGACTCCAGTGCCACGGAACTTTATCAACCAGGCCTTCGCCTCCTCCCTGAACTTAACCTCAGACCCGCTCTCCTCTCCTTTTCCTGTCCAAGCCCTGGATATGTGACCATTGTGAACCGGCACAATTAATCATGTCACAGCCCCACTCACCCGCACTATGGGACCCAAGCACCAGGAAAGCCTTCCCTTCAACACTGCACCCGTACACAGTCATACTCGGCCTCCCGTGGCTCCAACTCCATAACCCCATCATTTCCTGATCAAAGATGAGAATCACCGCCTGGGGACCAGGATGCTGGAGGACCTGCTTTCCCGCACCCTTTGGTTTCACGCCGTTAGAGGGTCATGCGAGTCTCCTCCAGCCTATCAAGCCATCCTCCCGTATTGTTGGCTCAGTGTTTTGGAACGTAGATGTGGACATCCGCCAGGCTCTGGAGAGAGAATCCACTCTTGCAATCTGCCCTCCAGAGCGCATCTACATCCCCACGGGGAGAGAGATTGGCTGTTGACCTGGGAACACATCCTTCGCCGCTGTACACCCAGGTAAAACACCCGCACCATCCAATCCCTCTCCGATAAATACTGGCCGCCCACTTGGTGCAGGACCTCTCCCACTGTGTCAACTCATGTTCGGTATGTACTCAATCCAGATCTCCCAGCATGCTCCAGCAGGTAAACTACCTCCCCTTCCCGTGTCTCAGCGGCATTGATCACATCTGTCCATAGACTTTATGTCCATAGACTTTAATGTCCCTCTCTGGTCTACCGACCGCTCTCCAGGTCACTGAAGCACTATTCCAGGAGGTCTTCTGGCACTATGGCCTTCTGGAAGACATCAGCTGGGGAGGTTCCTAAGGAGTCACTGCCAGGATCGGCAGGGGGAGTGGGCCCGAGTTCCTTCCCTGGGCGGAATACGCCCAGAACTCACTTCGTCACTCCACCACCAGGCTGACTCTCAGCCAGTGCATCCTGGGATATCAGCCGGCCCCTGGTTCCTTGGACTCCGAGCCAAAAGAGGCCCCTGTAATTGAAGCGTGGTTCCGCCGTCAGAAGGATCAGGCGGTCCACCACCGCAGTGAGGCTCCCGTGTTCCATCCTGGTGATCACGTCTGGCCCTCCACCAGGAACCTCCCGTTCCACCTGCCGGAAGCTGAGCCCCTGGCTTGTGGGGCCCTTCAAGGTCCTCCGGAGGGTCAATGAGGTAACCTATTATTTCGAACTCCCCACCAACTACCAGATCTCACCCTTGTTTCACTCTTCAGGCTGGTGGTTCCTGGTCCCCTGGCTGATGCTATCCCCTGCGATACCCCTCCCCTGGACTTCGAGGACCCCCACTTATGCTGTTAGGTCTTTCCATGACTCCCAATGTTGTGGGGGTCGGCTCCAGTTCCTGGTGGAGTGGGAGGGGTACAGTCCTGATGAGCGCTCTTGGGGCCCAGTGGCGGACATCCCAACGTCATCCATTGCCGTCGTTCGGCCCGCTCCTCTTCCTTGGGGCCGTCCTCCTGGCCGGTGTCATCTTGCGGCAGGGGCTGCACGTCGGCGGGGGGGGGGTTACTACTGTCACTCCTACTCCCTCCGGCGCTAGATGTCGCCAGTCTACTAACCACCGGTCCTGGCAACCCACATTGCTCACACCTGCTCCCCATCGTTAAGCACACCTGGACTTCATCGCCACCCTGATTACTATCCCTACATATAGCCCTCACCAACCTCAGTCATCAGGCAGTATTGGTTCTGTTTTCATGTCTCGACGCTGCTTTTGTTTTGTAACTCTCCATGTTCATTATTATTAAACTCACCATCTGCACCTGCTTCCTGACTCCCAGGAGTCATGTTAGAGTTCAGAAATCAGTATTTTCAAAACGCAGGCCATCAATAAATCTGCATTTTAAACCATTTCACTTGATCATAGAGTGATCAGGGGTGTGCAACTAGTTTTCCTTCACAGAAAATACATGAGTGCAACACATTTGGCAGAAAATAGCTTAATTTTCATCAGCTGACAACAGCAGTGCAATGCTATTTGGCTAGCAGCCACACAAGTAAATGAGCTTACAATTAAAAGGCAAGGTCTTTTTTTGCAAAAACAATTCATGGCCATTATATTTCCAATGTTTATCATATAAATAATGTAGCCAGTTACATTTCCTAATGTTTTGTTGGAAGTTAATATTGCATTGTACCAGAGAAAAGTAGGCTACGCTGAGAAAAATACCAGAGGTACACGTTGGTGAATTCTCATCCGACTGGAGAAATGCAAGTCAAGCACAATATTTGTCTGAGGCCAAGCAGAAATTACAATAACAAGCATTTTAGCAAGATATTTCTTGCTGAACAAAGGCAGAATACTGCGCTAATACGACCCCTGAAAACTATTTTGGTGTGCTATGAAAGTATAGTTTCTGAGGTTTCCAAATGCATATTGCATGCAATGATTACGAGGGGGTGTGGTATAATGAGGTATATATTAGAGCAGTAAAAATAAATGTTTTGTCATACCCGTGGTATACCATGGCTGTTAGACAATCAGCATTCAGGGATCGAACCACTCAGTTTATAATAAAGGTTATACAATGGGTGGGTCTAATCCTGAATGCTGATTGGTTAAAACCTCATTCCACCCCAGTAATCATTCCAGCCAGTGTCTATTCCACAAATTTCCACTAGCTAAATCTCTGATGTTAAAATGGCAGTCTGTTCCATCTGACTGCGCAATCCACTGTCTCATCAACCCAGCCAGTCAATTTATAAACTTGATCTCCACTATAAAAAGCATCTAGACATCTCACATTTCTTTTAGACTAACATTTCGTTTTCAACATCTGAGACTTGTATAAACCTTGCTGTCTGTCTCTTCGACATTTGCAACATTGTTTCAATATTCCCATTCGATCTCTAGCTGTAGAGCTACCTCTGCCCTGGACTACATGACAACATGTAGCGATCACATGTAGGACTTTGATTGTGTATGATTTGATTTATGTATAATTTGATTTCTATGTGATTTGACAGTATTATGTCATTTTGAGCTTTGCTTTCAATGGCAGTGCAGTATTCCTTGTTTACAATTAGAATGGGTGCAGTTTTAAGGGACCCCTGCTGCTTCATTATGATAAACACACCTTTCACCATACTTGACAATGTCACAATTTGCTTGTGTTTGGGGGTTTTACGCCTTGTCAGATGATTAATGACTGATTAATGACTGACTTATATATGACTGGGTAACAAAATTGGACTGATTATTCATTCCCCTCATCTTTTTCTCACTTGATCAGGCTTGGAAGGAGTTGGAGAGAGACCCGAGAGGACCAGGTTGCTCTTGTCATGACGTTCTACAGCCAGTAGAGGGAAATCTTCACCAAGGTAATACTCGATATGGCACAACTTCAGAGTGAATGATCAACCTCTAAAAACCTATCTGTGTGGTCACTGTGGTGTGAATGTAAAATGCAAAAATATACAAAAAAAGGCTTTAATCATTTCAATTTCCATGATAAGCGCTCAATTATTTATTAGGTGGTTGCCAACGCCCACTAATAGCAAACCCTTCCAAAATGCCTTGAACAGGATCATTTGTGAAGCCAACTAAATGGTGCAAGAAATCCAAACCATAACTTTAAACAATTAATTCAAAGGCAAAGGCCTTTCAAACTTGGGGATTTAAGATTTGAATACAAGGTCAATATTCATTCACGAAAATGAACACATGTAAGCAAAACGTGTGTATCAAAATACTTGAAATGAATGGGCATTTGGCCAGGCCTCCTTTAATTCATCCTCTTTCACATTCATTCTTACACACATTGCTCTAGTCTAGTACAAAGTATTCAATCATTTACATACCATTATTTGAAACTTTTAAAATCATATTTACACAGTTATTCAAGTTGTTTTAGATCAGAATATTGGCACTAAATGCTGTAATAAAAAAATGATGAGTCCGTGTGAAGACTTACCTTTGGTCCCTCTAATAGTAGTCAAAAACTATAGTATATCATAGTTTATGTTTGACACTCATCAGTTGATGAAGTTTGATATCAAAGCCATTTGAGACATTGAGTCACTTGCACAAGTACTTCTTGCCTATCTTCATGATGTTGTGGTTTTGAAATCTTACCTCTTGTAGCCTTGTTTCCATGTATGAACTTGTTTTAAACCAGGGAGCAGCATCCTCGGATGACATGGTTTGTGTTTTCACCAATGCACACTCATTCATACCCATCACCCATCCTGTTGGCATCTCCATTGCTAATGTTATCCCCCTCTCCATCCCCTAGTTCCTCCACCCCAACCTCTTCCTCCTTCTCTGGACCTGGTGGGGGTGGCTCCAGGACTGGAGGTGGGGACTGGGGAGGTAGGGGGATGGCCTCTCCCTTCTTGGCCAGCTCGGCCAGCTCACGGGCAGAGCAGGTGGGGGTTGGGGTAGGGTAGGTGTGGTGAAAGGATTCATAGTCCACCTCGTAGAAGCCCTCCTCTAGGGAGAGCACAGGGGTGAAGCGCTCCCCCCACATGACCTCTGAGTCTAGGTAGGAGCTGCGCGCCTGGCATGTCATTCCTGGAGAGAGAAAGGGGGGAGGGAGACAGACAATACTGACATGAAATAGAGGATAGGAACTTGAAACGATTGGGTATAATCTAAATGGGTTTTTTTCAAAGCCCTTGTCATGGAATTATACTAAGACCTGGATCCAAGCTGCGTCGGTGTGATTTGAGGATCTAATTAAGGTTCGCTATGCTTTGTCTTCCTGACTTTAAATGAGCTGTACTCCTTTCATTGAGCAAACATTTTAGCAGAGTTTCCAGGGTTGTACTAAAACAACTGAGACAAGAGAGAGAAACAGGATCTCACTGGGGAAAAGGAAATAGGCTGACAAGTGGTTCTAATACAGAGATGTGCATCTTCTCTTTCAAACACACACGTGTACACACATCAAACACACAGATGCAGAAACACACACACACACACACACACACACACACACACACACACACACACACACACACACACACACACACACACACACACACACACACACACACACACACACACACACACACCTTTCTGAATATTTATACGTGGATTGCCTATAAATAGCTTGTGAGTATTTTCATCCTCTGCTCAAGTAAACCGTGAAGAGCCACATCAATTACAGTACATATTATCCACAGGAATGAAGAAACAAACCGACAGACCATGCACAGCCAGCACCAGGGGTATATCAAGGCAGACAGACCAATGTACACACACACACACACACACACACACACACACACACACACACACACACACACACACACACACACACACACACACACACACACACACACACACACACACACACACACACACACATAGATATTAAGTGTGTGTGTACAGTGGGATACCTACATACTGTGCCTGCAGATGATTTTTAATATACAATCAACATACCAATTAGCCTATGTATTTTCATGAAGCATCACACCTGGCAACCATCATTACGCACACCTGCTCCCCATCGTTATGTACACCTGGACTTCATCAGTACCTTGATTAGTTCCCTTTTATTTAGCCCTCAGTAGCCTCAGTCTTCAGGCAGTCTTGGTCTTGAATCCCAGTACGCTGCTCTTGTTTTGTATATCGTCATGTTCTTCCTTAATAAACTCACCAACTGCACTTGCTTCCTGACTCCCTGCATCTATGTTGCAGAAGCTCCCATTCTTTAAGCACCTGAGAGATTAACAGCAAACCAGTAAACTCTTTCCTACTTCAGGCAAATCCCACTTCAAGGCCTGATTGGGTTTGATCCCTGAGGGAAAAGAGCAAAACAACAAACTGTTGTCGATAGCTTTTAAAAATTAAATAAAGCATTATCTTTTAGTTTGTCCCTTGACTAAACTGTCAATATTGACATGGGATACTGAGGAAAAAACAGCCCTTGCTGTGCGATGGATCAAACGTTCTCCCTCTGTTAAACCAAAGTCTATATATTGAGTAGAATATCAAAAACAAATCTGAAGCAATAACACCCACCCGGTCTGCATCCTCATGAACAAACCCAAAGGTAAATCACCCGTAGTGTGTCTTTGAGCAGTGGTTCAGTTCACTGCCACCGCCCACTCCTGGACCAATAATCCTTTCCAGTGGGAGGGATAGGGTGGGAAAGGGAATTGGGTCATTCCATGAAAAGAGTGCCTTTTGTGTCCCATTGATATTTTAAGTAGAAATTGTGCACCAATATTTATTTTTAAAAGTCTGTTATTTTAAATTAAGTGCCCTTTAATATAGACCATATGGATAATTCAATAAATGAGATGACTAAAGGCTTGCTTGTTACGCCCTGACCTCAGTTATCTTTGTTTTCTTTATTATTTGCTTAGGTCAGGGTGTGACAAGGGTCGTTTGTGTAGTTTTGTATTGTCTCTGGGTTTTTGTATGTTTATGGGGTTTTTCTAGTCTAGGTGTTTTTATGTCTATGGTTGCCTAGATTGGTTCTCAATCAGAGGCAGCAGTTTATCGTTGTCTCTGATTGGGGACCATATTTAGGTAGCCATATTCCTTGGCTAGTTTGTGGGTTGTTATTCTATGTTTAATTGCCTGTTTGCACTAGTCATATAGCTTCACGGTTTGTTTTGTTGTTTTGTTCAGTGTTCATTCTTTTCATTAAAACCTCTTACAGCTACCCCCCTACTTCTTTCAATTTCCGCCTGAAGACATACCCAAATCTAACTGCCTGTAGCTCAGGCCCAGAACCAAGGATTTGCATATTCTTGGTTTCATTTGAAAGAAAACACTCTGAAGTTTGTGTAAATGTGAATTGAATGTAGGAGAATATAACACAATAGATCTGGTTTAGATAATACAATTAAAAAAACATGTTTTTTCATTTTTATTGTTGTATCATCATCTTTAAAATGAACAAGACAAAACAAACATTCAGATAGGATGATGAGGACAATTTCAGTGAAAAACATAAGAGGGCAATAGTACTTGTGCAAAGTTTTAGAATGATAACTTCCAAAATGAGTGTGCTACATGACATTTATCATGAAGTCACCCAGGTGTCCCACACAAGTAGCCCAAATGTACCCAAGTGGCCAAATTGGTGAAGTTATACATTTTGAATGGAATAACTATATACAAAATACCAAAATGGTATTCTAACACACCTTCCCAAAAAATGGAGAAAAAACATGAAAAAATATATATACATTTACAAAATAACACTTTCAATATTTGGAAGACCCTCAGTCCTCTACACAATATTGTGCTGCTGCGGGCCTCCCGGGTGGCGCAGTGGTTAAGGGTGCTGTACTGCAGCACCAGCTGTGTCACCAGAGACTCTGGGTTCCCGCCCAGGCTCTGTCGTAACCGGCCGCAACCGGGAGGTCCGTGGGGTGATGCATAACATCGGGGGTGGGGGACTTCATTTTGCAGAGAATACAGCGACGCCTCCATGCTGTGCCCTTTTGGCCCTGAGGCACATCCATGCCTGCAGAAATAAATTTGGGCAGATGAACACCACTTGTGGCAGGAGCTGGATGAACCAGCTTCAGTGGGGGATGGACACCTTGGCACTGGGGGCTCCAATTCGGAGTCAGTGTCACTGTGAAAAAATTTGTTCAGTTAATATAGTTTCACATATGAGCCCTGTATCAACAGGTATAATAAACATATATATATATATATAGAGTGCAGGGAACATAGGGTTGAATATATTATTATAGACCTGCTAGATCTACTGTCTCATTTATATTATGATAGACCAGCTAGATCTACTGTCCATTTTATATTATAACATTTCAGCTAGATCTACTGTCTCTATTATATTATGACAGACCAGCTAGATCTACTGTCTTTATTATATTACAACAGACCAGCTGTATCTACTGTCTCTATTTCACTTTGGCCATTGTTGTGGGCCTGCCCTCCCCTTAACAGCCTCAAATAGGCTATTTCATGTTGGGGTGGGGTGGGGTGGAGCGGCAGACACACGCATCTCGGCCATGCTCCCTCTAATCCACAATATGTATATATACACACACAAACATAGGCTATGGGTCATAAACATACATACAAACATACCCCCACCCACAATGTATAGCCAACGTGTACTTTACACATTTCATAACATTTTTATATATTGCTACTAAAATTTTTAAAAATCACATAATATTTTATATTATTAATTTCAAACAATGGCATTAGCATTAGAAGAACTTACCAGTCCAAAACGATGTCCTGTCCGTTCAAAAAATATTCCTCCATTTGGGAATCGCTAAATGAATCGTCCTCCAACAATCTCTATCTCACTTTCCCGATCAATTTCTTCTAAAATTGTGTGTACATCTGTATATCTAGACTTAGATTTAGCTTTCCCTGACTTAGTCGCCATACTGATTGATATATAAACAGCTGAAAATGCGCTTTACCAAAACAATGCTGTGCGTAACATGCGTGGCTTCTGACCCTCTTTATGCCGGAGTTTACTACATGGGTTGGTCTTCCAACACATAAACATTACATATTGCCGTTTACCTCAGCTCATTGGCTATCTACCCAGCTATCTACCCAGCTAGATTTCAAGACGATCAGTGGTCATTGGGTTAAAAATCAACAAAACAGCGGTCATATCATTGGTGCACAATGATGTCATTACTTGTTGTCTTCAAATAGGTTTCTTTCAGTCAATACATCCCGCGAAATGACCCATCACGTTTGGTTGTGTTACAAACAAACCAGTTGATTGCAATGAAACCTTACATGACTGGAAAAGTCACGTTTAGTGTGTGTATTTACATCAAATGTGTTGTCGAAAATGGAATGAGACGGAATTCACGACAGGCGGTTCACAAAATGTTTCGTGTTAGGCTATAAAAATGGATTTTATCAAACAAAAGACCATTCATTGTGTAACTATGAGCATTGGGATTGCAAACAGAGGAAGATCGCCAAAGGTAAACAATTTATTTTATTGCAATTTGTGATGTTGTTACGCCTGTGCTGGTTGAAATAGTTTTTTTTATGGGGCTTTGTTCTCAGATAATGGTATCGTATTCTTTCGCAGTAAATCCTTTTTTAAATCTGACAACGCAGTTGGATTAGCAAGATTCTAGGCTTTCGACCCATGTGAGACACTTGTATTTTCATTAATGTTTAATATGACTATTTATGTAGCGATCACCGTATGTTGTCGAATTTAATCCCGCTAACGGGTTCGGTGCGCAGAGAGGTTAAAAGATTTATGTACGCTTATCACGCTGCGCCTTGGTCTCCTAATTATGACAACCGTGACATTGCTAAAGTGCCAAAATCCAGCATTTTGACATGTCCCTCTGTCAACCCTATGTCACTTCTAGTAAGATTTTAACCCACTTAATCCCCAAATGTCTCCAAGTTTCACCATCATTGTAAAGACCTATTTAGTTATATTGTTGCTTTGACAAAGTCATTTTTGAAGATTATTATTTATTTCATGTGATTAGTGATTTCATTTACGTCTGTCCCGCATTTTAAGGTCAACCCTGTTAAGTTAACTTAACTCTCGTTTTAATATGTTTTTAACAGAAACATTGAACATCTAATAGTCAAATCCTAGAGTAAAAGCAGGTGAGCTGATTCTAATCTTTTTGGCCATTTTCTGGTGTTTTGTGGTGGAAAACTGAAAGGGTCAAACATAACACGTCAACCGTAGATAGACAGGCTAGAAATGTTTTAACAAATACTTTTTTGGGGGAAGCTTGCATTCAATTGCCACTCCCTGATGCACACAACAAGCTTCCATTCCCCCTGTCACAAGGGTATTTATGGCTGATTTAAGAACGACCCAATTCAATCACCATTTCGACCAGAATCCCCTCAACGTCTTCTACTCATTTAATTTCCTAGAGGCGGTGCTATTGACAGGTCTGGGATTCTCCCACAAACACACAGACGGGCTTCCGTGGAGTCCCTTCCGCTTCTCACAGCAGCCAGAAGACCCTAATAGAGGATATTAGTGTCATAACGTTGGCCTGGGGGGTAGGTTTATGGCAGTCATAAATACCTCTTCCCCCCTTTTTCCTCTCTCTACCCTAATGAGGTTACATTTGCAAAACACTTGGTTAAAGAGATTCTGGGAACATCAGAAGGTGGGGGGAAATGAACTATATTCTGACAATCCGATCAATTCAACATATACGGTGTTACTTAATGAATATGATGTCAGTTCGGTTGTCATCTGAGACATTCTCATCAATGATAAGATGACATAAACTCTACAGTGGAAAGTCTACACATCAGAGTTATCGGATTCACATGGAATTGGCCCGCCCCTGTGAAGGGACATGGGCTATAAAACTTTTCAAACACGCCCTCATCTCCCTTCCTATATAAGCCATTGACAACAATATAACTTCCTGTTCCGAGGACAACGGTCCTATGTCAGAATGGTTCAGATAATAACTACAGAACGAAGCCAACATCAGCGTGAGCTTTGGTTGCGAATGGTATGAACTTTGAACTCTCATTCACTACAGAAGTGATACCTCCTAGCTGTTGAGTTAGCAACAGCAGATGCAAACGCAGGTTAGGAAGGAACAGACAGAGTATCCCGTCTACCACACAACGACGTTACTGCAACGTATTCAATTGACAGCCAGAGACATTCTTCAAAGGACTCGGTTGGGCAACACGGCCTTCCATCTACCACCAACCTACCGAAGCGCAGCTCAGAGTAAATATTTATTGCATTTTCCTTTTCCAAATGGGCGGTAATTTAGAATGCATTAGATGCTGTATTTACGATAGCACAGCTTCGGCTTTGTTCCTCAGTCTTCCCGCTCCTTCTCTCAAACCCAGCCCCTTTTCTTTTGTGTAACAAGCTGTCATATCTGTTCCGCCCGCTAGGGACGTTTTCCTTTATGACGTAATTTGTAATCAAGTTATGATTTATTTATTTGTATGTGTAATTCTGTGTGATTACTTAGGTATTTAGTAAATAAATGATTAAACCCAATTTTGTATTGCTGATTCAACTTGTTAGCCAGGGTTCGTACAGATAACTAAGAATTTACAACTTTCAGATGAGACTGAATTAAGATGACGATTGATATTGACTGCTATTGATGTAAAATATTACTAGGTCTTTAAGAGTTTATTCGGAAGATAACAGCTCTATAACTATTATTTTGTGGTGCCCGACTCTCTAGTTAATTACATTTACATGATTAGCTCAATCAGGTGATATTAATTACGGAGAAATTATTTCATAGAATAGCATGTCATATAACTTAATCCGGCATAGCCAAAGACACGACATTAGCGTACAGGACAATGCTGTGGCCATTTAGGACAGTGTAATTGCAGTCCTTGTCAAGTGCATTCACAGCCAACGTTAATTGGTGATACCCTGCAAGTCTCGAGTGATTCCTGACGACTGCATCCTCTTCATCCCACCAAGTGAATGAATGCTTATAAACAATGTCACACAAACCTGCATTAGATTCTCATATTATACGTTAAAGTACCTGTAATTATAGTGTTATTAATGTTATTTTAATAATCATTTTCTACATCATTATGATTACAATAAAAATCTCTCTAGGTAGAAGTTTGTCGGCACAGATCTAGGATCATCTTATTCTCCCCAGATCCGAACCTTAAATTAGATGAACCCACCTGTGGCTTCCACCATGCCCTCCAGGATGACCACTACCTCAAACTCCTCTCTCTCCAGCTGTTCCTGTGAGATCTCCCAGAAGGGACTGCCCTCGTTGAACTCGTGACAGATGATGAGTGGCGACACCAGGAAGAGCCTGTCGTCCCCCGTATCGAAGCCCACATTGATATCCGTCTGATTGAGAGGGATAAACTCCCCTTCCTTGGTCTGCTTGGAGCGGATCAGCTTGGCCCGGATGGAGGCCTCCACGATGTGTGAGTTCCTCAGGTCTCCGACCCTGAACATCAGACACAGCTTGCTGTCCCTCACAGAGATCACCGCCTTGTGGGAGAACATGAGAGTCTCGGCTCGCTTCTTTGGCTGGGAGATCTTGACGAACATGCATCCCACCATGAAGGCATTGACAATGGAGCCCAGGATGGCCTGGACTAAAAGCAGGAGAATCCCCTCAGGGCATTTATCAGTGATGACCCGGTAGCCGTAGCCGATGGTGGTCTCCGTCTCGATGGAGAAGAGAAAGGCGGAGACAAAGCCGTTGAGGTTGTTCACGCAGGGGATCCAGTCTCCATCATCGGTGTGGTCCAGGTCTCCGCGGATGTAGGCGATGAGCCACCAGATGAGACCGAAGAACACCCAGGTGGTTGTGTAGACCAGGGTGAACACCAGCAGGTTAAAGCGCCACTTCAGGTCCACCAGGGTAGTGAAGATGTCTGTCATGTAGCGGTATTTCTCGCGCACGTTGCCGTGATGCACGTTGCACTTGCCATCCTTCTCCACGTAGCGCTGGCGCCGTTTCCTCAGGGTACGTCCTGAACGGTTGGAACCTTTACAGGCCCCACCTTGCCTGCCACCCACCACCATGGTCCGGTCTGTGGGCACCTGTGTGTTGTTCGTGTGAGAGAAAGAAAGAAAGAAAGAAAGAAAGAAAGAAAGAAAGAAAGAGAAAGAAAGAAAGAAAGAAAAAGAAAGAAGAGGGTTAATGACTGTGTGATTTAACAAAGTAAGTTATTGCTAAATTGCTACATTCCATCAAAACTTCCATCACCTTGTTTTTGGGTGTATCCCATCTTGGTTTTGACAGCTTTTGGTCCTGTTTCTCCACATCCTGTCCAAAACGCCTTTTGAAGCAATTCATGGCCTCAAAGCTTTGGGCCACAGTCGCTGTTTCTGGCCCCAAACAGTACGCTTTCTAGCTGGAAAACATAAAAGCATATTTACATGAAAGATTATTCAAATTCCACTGTGTAGCGGACTAGCGACAAACCTGTGACATTTCATATCAAACTGAAATGAGGTGTGGTGGTTTTTTAGTAATACATCATAAAATATAGAAGAGCCAACGCAAGCTTTTATGAACAGCTCTCCAGATCAACTCATTATTGCTGTTCACCTCTGTCAGCCTGGGCAGGCGAGGTTCAGAGACATGGTTCATTTCTGTCATTGATCGGCAACAGCAGACACCCTCAAGCCAAACAGAGAACACACCAGTAATTCATTATGCTCAGAACAACTTCACAGTGTTAAATCCCACCTTCCCACATACACACTGGGGCATAAACACTGGGACACACACACACACAAACACACACATACACCATGACCCTCTCTATTTCACAGCTAACTACGTGACTCCTGGCTCACTTTAGAAAGGATAAAGTGAAACCATTTTAAGTAATCTGCCTCATTATGCCTTTTGTCATCCTCCCAAATCGCTCCAGTCAATCCAGATCTATCCACCACCGCGGTGTGTGACTTGCAAGATTCTAAAGATGAGAACGACTGAACTTCAGATGGGTTGCAGACTACTGGAGATGTAGATTGCATGATCATCAGCCTGAGACCAATCTCAGTTAAACTTGCAATGTCTGCCACCAGCAAAACAAAACAACTCAGCTTCCTCATTTGTCGTTATGTAGATTCCAGAGCTGATTACTGGTATCTAAAGGCAGTATAGCAGGTGTAATGTGAGAGGGAGTGAGCTTAAGGATTACTCAGATAGTCCAAGGATACTGCTCCATGGCCATTTGTTCCTTTGTATTGACAGAAGTTGCTGTTGTGAGCTGCTGGGATCAAAGCTCCTAGTTCCAGTCTCCTGTGGTAAGTGTGGGGGGCAGGGGAGGGGACAGGGCAGAAAGCCACACTCTCCCTCCCTCAGGAACACCTCTCACAATCTCACTCACCTCATGTCAGCTTGTTGCACTTTTGTTGTTATAAAGGCCTACAAGCAGCGCTTAAGATAAACTAATGACAAGATTGAGTGTGTCCGTGTGTATGTCTGTGTACGTGTGTGTACCAGTGGAGGCTCCTCAGAGGAGGAAGGGGAGGACCACCTTACGCAGTGAATAAAAAATAATGAAACATTAAATATATTCACATCACCAAATACCTGATTAAAACACACTGTTTTGCAATGAAGGTTTACAGTTGTCTCAACAACACACTTTAGGCCATTACTATGGTGTAGCCAGAGGACAGCTATTCCCCGTCCTCCTCTGGCGACATTGATTTCAATACAAAACCTAGGAAGCTCTTAGGCCTTACCCCTTCCATAGACCTACATTGTAATTATGACCACTTCCGGAGGACATCCTCCAACCAATCAAAGCTTTTGCCATATGAACAAACATGTTGTCCATCAAATCATAGGATTAGGATCAGAGAACGAACCTAGTGTGTTGTATTGCGGTTGTGCCACAGAAGCTTGGTGAGTTGGTGACTTATTGGCTAGAGATTGACAGTGAAGAGTGATAGCTCAACATTTTTAGGGATATTTTTCAAATCAAATTCGTTTTTTTAAACTATAGGAGATGGAGGTAGATTATATATTGTTTTCTTGGTTTTATTTTTGGGTGGAGTTAGTGCAATTTATTTCAATTTGCCTTGCTAACTAGTAGAAAGTACTAACATCGCTCACGAGTAGCGTAGCGGTCTAAGGTACTGTATCTCAGAGGCATGCTAGTCACTACAGACCCTGGTTCGATCCTGGGCTGTATCACAACTGGCCGTGATTGGGAGTCCCATGGGGCGGCGCACAATTGGCCCAGCATCGTCCGGGTTAGGGTTTAGCCGGTGTAGGCCGTAATTGTAAATAAGAATTTGTTCTTAACTGACTTGCCTAGTTAAATAAATAAATTTAAAAAAAGGACAAAATAAGCATTAGCTAGCTACCATATACAGTGCCTTGCGAAAGTATTCGGCCCCCTTGAACTTTGCGACCTTTTGCCACATTTCAGGCTTCAAACATAAAGATATAAAACTGTATTTTTTTGTGAAGAATCAACAACAAGTGGGACACAATCATGAAGTGGAACGACATTTATTGGATATTTCAAACTTTTTTAACAAATCAAAAACTGAAAAATTGGGCGTGCAAAATTATTCAGCCCCTTTACTTTCAGTGCAGCAAACTCTCTCCAGAAGTTCAGTGAGGATCTCTGAATGATCCAATGTTGACCTAAATGACTAATGATGATAAATACAATCCACCTGTGTGTAATCAAGTCTCCGTATAAATGCACCTGCACTGTGATAGTCTCAGAGGTCCGTTAAAAGCGCAGAGAGCATCATGAAGAACAAGGAACACACCAGGCAGGTCCGAGATACTGTTGTGAAGAAGTTTAAAGCCGGATTTGGATACAAAAATATTTCCCAAGCTTTAAACATCCCAAGGAGCACTGTGCAAGCGATAATATTGAAATGGAAGGAGTATCAGACCACTGCAAATCTACCAAGACCTGGCCGTCCCTCTAAAATTTCAGCTCATACAAGGAGAAGACTTATCAGAGATGCAGCCAAGAGGCCCATGATCACTCTGGATGAACTGCAGAGATCTACAGCTGAGGTGGGAGACTCTGTCCATAGGACAACAATCAGTCGTATATTGCACAAATCTGGCCTTTATGGAAGAGTGGCAAGAAGAAAGCCATTTCTTAAAGATATCCATAAAAAGTGTTGGTTAAAGTTTGCCACAAGCCACCTGGGAGACACACCAAACATGTGGAAGAAGGTGCTCTGGTCAGATGAAACCAAAATTGAACTTTTTGGCAACAATGCAAAACGTTATGTTTGGCGTAAAAGCAGCACAGCTGAACACACCATCCCCACTGTCAAACATGGTGGTGGCAGCATCATGTTTTGGGCCTGCTTTTCTTCAGCAGGGACAGGGAAGATGGTTAAAATTGATGGGAAGATGGATGGAGCCAAATACAGGACCATTCTGGAAGAAAACCTGATGGAGTCTGCAAAAGACCTGAGACTGGGATGGAGATTTGTCTTCCAACAAGACAATGATCCAAAACATAAAGCAAAATCTACAATGGAATGGTTCAAAAATAAACATATCCAGGTGTTAGAATGGCCAAGTCAAAGTCCAGACCTGAATCCAATCGAGAATCTGTGGAAAGAACTGAAAACTGCTGTTCACAAATGCTCTCCATCCAACCTCACTGAGCTCGAGTTGTTTTGCAAGGAGGAATGGGAAAAAATTTCAGTCTCTCGATGTGCAAAACTGATAGACATACCCCAAGCGACTTACAGCTGTAATCGCAGCAAAAGGTGGCGCTACAAAGTATTAACTTAAGGGGGCTGAATAATTTTGCACGCCCAATTTTTCGGTTTTTGATTTGTTAAAAAAGTTTGAAATATCCAATAAATGTCGTTCCACTTCATGATTGTGTCCCACTTGTTGTTGATTCTTCACAAAAAAATACAGTTTTATATCTTTATGTTTGAAGCCTGAAATGTGGCAAAAGGTCGCAAAGTTCAAGGGGGCCGAATACTTTCGCAAGGCACTGTATGTATTTATAGCCCATTTGTTTGTCAGGAGAAAATGTGAATGTGATCAAATTTGGTTTATATTCAAACTTGGGCTGGCTATGCTGCCTATACCTTTTCAATCCAAAACGATTAACTGGAATTTATCAATCAATATAGACTGAGTTAATTTTTTTACGAGGCCTACAGTTGCAAATATGCATAAAGCAAGCAAGTTCTATTGTCTATCAGTTGTTGTCTCTGTGTCTGGGTAGAGGAAATCCCCCTGTTAGTCTAGTCTAAATATAATTAATATGAACAAGTACAAGGTTGCTGCAGTTTGACAGGGTTTTCTTCAGGAGATTTTTATAACTATGTGATCTGATTAGAAAAAAATGGTCCCATCATAGCCCATATAAAACCTTTTTACAATAGTCCTGTAGCCCAGCCTGTTCTCATAGACTAGACGTAATCACTGTCAAAGGAAAAACTCCAGGCCCCAGGGAGAACAATTTTTCCCACGGCTTTATCGGGGCTTTATTCAGGAACGTTTCTTGGGCTACTTTAATGTGTCTAGGCGAGATTCGCAGTCTGTGTTTGACTTTGGGAATTCTGAGATGTCTAAGTTTAACTTCATGGACAAACTTGTTGCCCAAACCTGTGATGCCGCAGCTGTAATGGAATGTCCCCTCCTGTTCCCTGATTAAGAGGTGATGACCACTCCACTCCACTACCATTGCCAACGCTCTCCTGACATGAACTGAAGCCATGTCTCATGTGCCCACTCATCCACTGCCACGTTGAATGTTTCCTCTCCAAGGACTGTGAGTAGCAATGTCAATTTTCTCTCATTATTACTGTATGTAGATTCAATCACATACAAAAACCCAATCACATTATTAAACATCAATGATTTTACTCCTTGCTTGGACTAACTCATTCTTAGCTCTTTAGTCTGTGTAGTGTATTGTGTTGTTGTTTTTTGTCTTCCCAGTCAAATCCTGTCCTGCCCTCAGTGGAAGATTTGAGCTCTTCTCCAACACCATCCCTCCATTATGAGCCTGTCCTGCACTGAAGGCTATGAACACCTCAAACCCTGTCCTGCACTGAAGGCTATGAACACCTCAACCCCTGTCCGGCACTGAAGGCTATGAACACCTCAATCCCTGTCCTGCACTGAAGGCTATGAACACCTCAACCCCTGTCCGGCACTGAGTCTATGAACACCTCAACCCCTGTCCGGCACTGAAGGCTATGAACACCTCAACCCCTGTCCAGCACTGAAGTCTATGAACACCTCAATCCCTGTCCTGCACTGAAGGCTATGATCACCTCAACCCCTGTCCGGCACTGAAGTCAAGCCTCTGATCAACTCATGCCTCATACCCTCATTCAATCGCTGCTGTGATCCCTTTCTAACAGAGTGGAAGTAGCGCTCTCATTCCCACCCTTCTCAACTGTTCTCTCTCAGCTCAGCAGTGTCATAGCTTAAAACATGTTTACAGGGCACAGAGCTTCTGCAACAAAACAGCCAACACTTTAAATAAATAGATGTTAATTATAGAGTAGGGTGGCAAAGTAATGGTTGAAAGTGAAATGCTCAAGTAATCTTTCTTTTGAGCCAGACTGCCCCCGTTCTATAAACTGCTGCCCAGCATTTACAGTGGGGCAAAAAGTATTTAGTCAGCCACCAATTGTGCAAGTTCTCCCATTTAAAAAGATGAGAGAGGCCTGTAATTTTCATCTTAGGTACACTTCAAATATGACAGACAAAATTAGAAAAGAAATCCAGAAAATCACATTGTAGGATTTTTAATGAATTTATTTGCAAATTATGGTGTAAAGTAAGTATTTGGTCACCTACAAACAAGCAAGATTTCTGTCTCTCACAGACCTGTAACTTCTTCTTTAAGAGGCTCCTCTGTCCTCCACTCGTTACCTGTATTAATGGCACCTGTTTGAACTTGTTATCAGTATAAAAGACACCCGACCACAACCTCAAACAGTCACACTCCAAACTCCACTATGGCCAAGACCAAAGAGCTGTCAAAGGACACCAGAAACAAAATTGTAGACCTGCACCAGGCTGGGAAGACTGAATCTGCAATAGGTAAGCAGCTTGGTTTGAAGAAATCAACTGTGGGAGCAATTATTAGGAAATGGAAGACATACAAGACCACTGATAATCTCCCTCGATCTGGGGCTCCACGCAACATCTCACCCCGTGGGGTCAAAATGATCACAAGAACGGTGAGCAAAAATCCCAGAACCACACGGGGGGATCTAGTGAATGACCTGCAGAGAGCTGGGACCAAAGTAACAAAGCCTACCATCAGTAACACATTACGCCGCCAGGGACTCAAATCCTGCAGTGCCAGACGTGTCCCCCTGCTTAAGCCAGTACATGTCCAGGCCCGTCTGAAGTTTGCTAGAGAGCATTTGGATGATCCAGAAGAAGATTGGGAGAATGTCATATGGTCAGATGAAACCAAAATATAACTTTTTGGTAAAAACTCAACTCGTCGTGTTTGGAGGACAAAGAATGCTGAGTTGCATCCAAAGAACACCATACCTACTGTGAAGCATGGGGGTGGAAACATCATGCTTTGGGGCTGTTTTTCTGCAAAGGGACCAGGATGACTGATCCGTGTAAAGGAAAGAATGAATGAGGCCATCAGCAAGGGCATTGAAGATGAATCGTGGCTGGGTCTTTCAGCATGACAATGATCCCAAACACACCGCCCGGGCAACGAAGGAGTGGCTTCGTAAGAAGCATTTCAAGGTCCTGGAGTTGCCTAGCCAGTCTCCAGATCTCAACCCCATAGAAAATCTTTGGAGGGAGTTGAAAGTCCGTGTTGCCCAGCAACAGCCCCAAAACATCGCTGCTCTAGATGAGATCTGCATGGAGGAATGGCCCAAAATACCAGCAACAGTGTGTGAAAACCTTGGAAAGACTTACAGAAAAAGTATTGAGATAAACTTTTATTATTGACCAAATACTTATTTTCCACCATAATTTGTAAATAAATTCATTAAAAATCCTACAATGTGATTTTCTGGATTTTTTTTTCTCATTTTGTTTGTCATAGTTGAAGTGTAACTTGCACAATTGGTGGCTGACTAAATACTTTTTTGCTCCACTGTATAATGGACAAATAATTCATCATTACCAACACCACCTACTCTCAGCATATTTCTCTAATGACCCCTACCTAACAGACAGCAGATTTTCATTAAGTCCCTGGTTTTAGATGTTGAGATGAAAACATTCTCTGCCACACACACACACCTGATTAAACTTCTTTGAAGTCATACGCTTAAAACGATCAACCTCCATTCCCCATGCTCTGTCCAGTGGTAAAACACTGGCAGTAGGTGTGGGTGTGATGAGGAGTTGCCTGTTAGTCAGCAGCAAATGTGTGAAAGCTGAAAGCCATATTAATAATGCAGGTCTCTGTGGGGTACGTGGCGGGAGGACAGGCAGAGACAGACGGAACACGCTGGGAGGCCACAAATCAGCCACTGATCCATCTAGAGGTGGGCCCACCTGACGAGAGAAGATTAAAGAGACAAGGGGACAACATGCTGCATACATGTATGACTTGGAGGAGAGACATTAGCCAAGGACTGGCAGGGGACGGAGAGAAAGGGAATAAGGGAGGGGGACAAGTAAACAAACAGGGAGAAGGAAGTAGATAAAGAGATATAGGAAAGGGAAAAGAGAAAAGAGAAAAACAAATGAGGAGTGAAAATGAGAAGGAAAGAGAGGGACAGATTAAAGTGTAGCGTTGGACAGGGCAAAAGGCAAGGGTGACAGAGTAGATTGGCGAGCAGATCGGTCAAGTAGAGGGTTTCAGGGAGGGAGATAATGAGAGAGACAGTAAAGAATAGTTTAATAGAGACAGAAAGAGAGAGATGGAGAGAAGGGTTTCATGGTTAGAAAGGAAATGACAGGTGTGGTTGGAAAGAGGAGAGGCTAGAGGGAAGATGGTGACTGGTGGAGAGGCTGGAATAGCCAGGTGTTAGGTGAATCGGTGAGTGTTAGGTCTAGTGTTGACACCAGTACCACTACTGCCAGTAGCAGTAGCAGTGGCCATGTCTGTGTGTGTTTTCGCAGGCTCCTCTCCAAGTTTTCCTTCTGACCACAGCAGCTTCCCCAGAGGCTCAGTCAACCAACATGGCTTCATCCTAAAGACAGGACTGACCCCAGTGCAGAGCAGCCAGGCAGCATCTGCTTCCTCAGCACAGCTCCACTGGCACAGCATGTTACAGCGCTAATGCCACCCAGAATAAAGAATAGTTCTGTCAGGGATAAGGGATGGAGGCCAGCCTGTTGGAATGAAATGTCATGTCAGCAGTATGAGAAAAAGATGGTCTCATTTTCTGTGTCGCCTTTGTGAGAATCTTGTCGTGAGCACCAGTGATTCTCTACTTTTTTCTTCTTATTTTCTCACTCCATGTATCACTCTCCCCTGCTCCTCCGTCTCTTTCCCTAGTCACTTTTCTCATTTCATCTGGTTTCCCATTTTGGCTCAGGATGATGAGGGTATAATGGCTTCATTGAAGTGTAATGCTTTATAATGAAATGACCTGTCCAGTACAAACTGAGAGCCACAGGTAGACAGTGAGACAGACAGACTTGCCAGGACAGAGAGAGGATATTTGAGCTCACTCCCCTCAGCCATTAAATTACACAGCCAAAGAGAACAGCGGTTGGGAGAGAGAATGGGTAGACGGGAATTAAAGAATACTGCAAGAAAGAAGAAGTGAAAAGAATGAGAATGGAGTGGAGGTAAAAGGAAGTGGGTGAGGCTGAAACGAGAGCCAGGCAGACTCACTGCATTCCCACTTCACACTGTAGTCTACACACTATCTTTAATGAAGTGCTTTGTACCACACTTAAACACTCTGTCCTTGAGAGAACTTCATCTTAGGGGGGCAGAGAATGAGTTGTAACTGCTATTTTTTATTTTCAAACGGCTTGTGTAGCATCATTAGATATGAGCATAATCATTTACATGGCTAGATATGATCTTAAATGTCTAATGCAACTGTGGGGGGGCTTGCCTCTTTTGTTTTCTATTGCTCCTCTATTGTTCCTCAAGCAAGAGGGAAGACCGATGACATCACAAATTCCCATTAGACCAACTCCTTGAATGCCCTACTCCTTGAAGTTTGCAGTTCATTCTAAAAAACACTATATTGCTTCTAACATTTTTTTTTTACCCCTTAGTGTATGTACTTTACAGTATTTATACTTGAGACTTTTCAACAGTTAAAGTTAGCAGAAGGACATGTTTAACTAATTTAAAATCAAATCCAATTTTATTTGTCACATGCTGCAAACACAACAGGTGAAATGCTTACTTACAAGCCCTTAACCAACAACGCAGTTTAAACAATTTTTAGTTAAGAAAATATTTAATAAATAAACTAAAGTAAAAATAAATAAATAAATAACAATAATGAGGCTATATACAGGGGTTACCGGTGCCATGTCAATGTGCGGGGGCACAGGTTAGTCAAGGAAATTGTACATGTAGGTAGGGGTAAAGTGATAATAGACATAAAGTAGCAGTAGTGTAAAATGAAAATAGTCTGCGTGGCCATTTTATTAACTTTTCAGCAGTCTTATGGCTTGGGGGTAGAAGCTGTTATGAGCCTTTTGGACCTAGACTTGACCCTCCAGTACCGCTTGCCATACTTTAAATTTTTTTAACCTTTATTTAACTAGGCAAGACAGTTAAGAACAAATTCTTATTTACAATGTCGGCCTACTCCGGCCACACCCAGACGACGCCGGGCCAATTGTGCGCTGCCCTATGGGACTCCCAATCACGGTCGGATGTGATGCAGCCTGGATTAAAACCAGGGACTGCAGTTACGCCTCTTGCACTGAGATGCAGTACCATAGACTGTTGCGCCACTCTATGACTTGGGTGACTGCAGTCTTTGACAATATTTTGGGCCATCCTCTGACACCACCTAGTATATAGGTCCTGGATGGCAGGAAGTTTGGCCCCAGTGATGTACTGGGCTGTACGCACTACCCTCTGTAGCGCCTTATGGTTGGATGCCGAGCAGTTGCCATTCAAGGTGGTGATTCAACCATGCTCTCAATGGTGCAGCTGTAGAACGTTTTGTGGATCTGGGGATCAGACTCCTGAGGGGGAAAAGTCGTTGTCGTGCCCTCTCCACTACTTTTTTTGGTGTGTTTGGACCATGATAGTTTGTTGGTGATGTGGACACCAAGGAACTTGAAACTCTTGACCCGCTCCCCTACAGCATCGTCAATGTGAATGGGGGCGTGCTCGGCCCTCCTTTTCCTGTGGTCCACAATCATCTCCTTTGTCTTGCTCATGTTGAGGGAGAGGTTGTTGTCCTTGCACCACACTGCCAGCCAGGTCTCTGACCTCCTCCCTATAGACTGTCTCATCGTTGTCGGTGATCAGGCCTATCACCATTGTGTCGTCAGCAAACTTAATGATGGTGTTGGAGTTGTGCTTGGCCATACAGTCGTGGGTGAACAGGGTGTAGAGGAGGGGATTAACTTCCCGACTGATGTCTTGAGATGTTGCTTCAATATATCCATATAATTTTCCTCCCTCATGATGCCATCTATTTTGTGAAGTGCACCAGTCCCTCCTGCAGCAAAGCACCCCCACAACATGATGCTGCCACCCCCTTGCTTCATGGTTGGGATGGTGTAGATATATTGTTAAAGTTAATGGACAATGACCCCAAGCATACTTCCAAAGTTGTGGCAAAATGGCTTAAGGACAACAAAGGCAAGGTATTGGAGTGGTCATCACAAACTCTGACCTCAATCCCATAGAAAATTTGTGGGCAGAACTGAAAAAGCGTGTGCGAGCAAGGAGGCCTACGAACCTGACTCAGTTACACCAGATCTGTCAGGAGGAATGGGCCAAAGTTCACCCAATTTATTGTGGGAAGCTTGTGGAAGGCTACCTGAAATGTTTGACCCAAGTTAAGCAATTTAAAGGCAATGCTACCAAATACTAATTGAGTGTGTGTAAACTTCTGACCCACTGGGAATGTGATGAAAGAAATAAAAGCTGAAATAAATCATTCTCTCTACTATTATTCTGACATTTCACATTCTTAAAATAGAGTGGTGATCCTAACTGGCCTAAGACAGGGAATTTTTACGATTAAATGTCAGGAATTGTGAAAAACTGAGTTTCAATGTACATGGCTACGGTGTCTGTAAACTTCCGACTTCAACTGTAGGTTGCCTGTAAACTGTGAGTGTTACTGGTGGAGCTTGTCTGAGCTGTTTCCCTTCCATGCCATCATTCTAACTGTCTGTGTAATGCTACAGATAAAATGAAACACTATTAGATGTAGAAATCAAATAAACTTCCTCCGCACACAGAATACAAATTGACAGAATTAAATGGTGTCAACTTATTTGCTCTTCACCACGATTGTGTCATAAACCACTTTTGACATTAATTTGAGGGCAATTTGAAAGTGAAAAGGACAACTCAATACGTGATCCTATGCTCCGCCAATGCACAGTACTCTGCTGAGTGCGGCTGATAATGGGCTGTGGTGGCTGAGCATGAGCAGTATGCCAGAACAGCACCTCTGTATTCTTAATCAAATCACTGTCATTGCCAACACCTATAGCCCCTAATATTCTCCCAATCGCTCTCCCTCACTGCCTCATTTCCACCCCAATGAACTAAAATAGACAAGTTCAGGCAGATGAGGCATACAAGCAAACCCTTTAATTTATCTTTGGGAAATAGAAAGCCACTCAGTGATAGGTTGACTGATGATGGGATAAGGAGGTGGGAAAGAGAGAATGTTTTAAACCTTGAATGGAACAAATGTTCTCTATGTGAACCGTATAGGTTAAGTTTAGAATCACAAAAAATGTATGCAGAGATTTGTAGCTAACAACATCAATGGAAAGTAAATATGAAAAATGCATAATGTGGTTACGGCTGTTGGTGAACTGAACAATGTGAATGAGGAGCGTTGTTGCAGCATCATGTCCAAAGCCAAACCTGGCAGGCTGATATGGTAATAGTCAGAGGCTTCATGCCCATAGCGGACACAGTGAAACTAGGCCCTCAGATCACATTCCTTTCAATCTTTCAACCAGATTTGAGCAGAGAAGCATATTTAGTTTCTTAAAAAAATAACCCCCAGTCTGGAAGATACAGTTTAAGAGGTATGCTTAGATATGCAGGAAAATAAACATACATTTTGAATAGAATTAAGCATAATGATTATGGCTCTAGATTGCAGGAAAAAGCTGGTTTTGGTGTTTGAAAAATGAAAAATTCTCCAACTAGTGTTACCATAATAATATAAACCAAATAGTTTGGCTCTTGGATGCTGATTGGCTGAAAGCGGTATGACAATTTTCTTTTACTGTTCTAATAACGTTGATTACCAGTTTCTAATGGAGATAAGGCACCTCAGGGGTTTGTGGTATATGGGAAATAATGCAGCTCCATACAAGGTCAGTTCCAGTCTGCTAGCGCGTCGTGATTTTTGGAACACACTTTCCACATCCTTCATTATTTTCCATAGAACGCCCCTCAATTGATTATCCCTTAGGTGTAGGCATGCATGCCAAGTAATTAAATTAAATCCGCAAAGAGAATACAAATCACAATGCTGGAAAACATAGACACACAAAAAAAAATGATTGAAAAGCAATACATTCCTAGAATTAAACAGAGGCTATTTCTACACGGGCCAGAACATATTATGACGAAATGGCCTTGAAGAAACAACAGTACTGTGATGAAACAGCAGGGAGCAGATCTTGAACCCTCGACCTTCTAGCCCGAGGTCCGGCGCGCTATCGACTGTACCGCAAAAGCATACTCGTGCAGCAGGATCGATTTCCGTGCTTATAAACCCAGGGTCGTTACACGACTCCCTCCTTTCAAAGAGCGCGTCCTCGCGCTAGCTTGCGACTCTACGTCTTACAGGAACGCGCTCACCGGACAAGCACACTCACTGTCGTGGATGCAAGATCCGGTCACTTCTGACACCAGTGTAATGAAACAGGCATGGAGCAGATCTTGAACCCTCGACCTTCGAGCCCGAGGTCCGGCGCGCTATCGACTGTGCCGCAAAAGTATGCTCATGCGGCAGAGTCGATTTCCGCGCTTATAAACCCAGGGTCGTTACAGTACTTAACATTTTCAGAGCTAATATATACTTCTTGAGAGTTTCCTAATGCGTGTTAGCTGAAAGTCCTTGATATAATTATTCAACACACATTCACGTTTGGAATATCATATTTTATTAACTTAAACTGTATATTGAACTTAGTGAAAACATACTGAAAATATGTTCTCGCAATATGCTCAAGGTTAATTTCATCAAAAGCTACTCATAATACACCAAGGCTTTAAATTCAACCCATTACAAAGCCTTGGTAGATGAATACCCCACTGACCTTAGGGTCATCTTCAGAACCATGAATAGTGGTTAAGCTGGGTAGGCAGTGTAACCATTTAGCAATTCCCAGTCATATTTAATATTCAAGAACAAATCTAAACTATTCCATCTGACGCCCATATCCTATTCCAATGTTTCCATGATATCCAATTCGCTGTCATCAAATCTGAAACCGGTCAATTGCTCTTGAGCAGCCATGCCTTCCTTTTAGAATTTCAAGAATATTTTATGTAAAAAATATAAACCAATTTGACAACGTGTGAATAGTTAGATAAAATATCTTATTCTAAACATCCTTGACATGGATAACAGGATGTGTTGAACACACAGCGCACAGGGCATAGTCGCAGTTGACTGTTAGTTCTGGAACTATTATTTATTCAGACGTGAATCGTTGATGACGAACAGCAGCAAGGCGCAATTAAAACAGAGCGCGTTAATAATGGGGTAAGAAATAATACAGGAACATTTCACATGCTGTGCAGGAAGGAAGAGTAGGGCTGTTTTAAATTGTAGTTTACACGTGGGTACTGGGTAGGCTAAAGAATTGGACTAGCTGTCAAAATCCTAGGCGAGCGTAAAATGCGATGGAGCATAAGAAGAACATGTGGGCACGTTTTCACTCACTTGCTGAAAAACAACATGAAAACAGGGCGATAACGCAACACACTAAAAACTGCCGAGAGAATAAAAAAGAGGGGAGAAGAGAGAGAGAGCGGGGAAGAGACTGAAAGAAAGAGCGTAGACAAATTGGGGATGGATGGATGGGGATAGAAAATAAATACAGTATAAATTAACAATGTATTACAATGTTTTAAATTGTTCATTGGCGTCAACAATGTATCAGTAATTAGTCAACTTTTATACCCAAATTAAGTAGATTTCTTTCAGAAATCATTTGTTCATTTTTTTTATGCTAGGCTTCTAGTTGCCTACTAGTTACTGTTCAAATGCATGCCTTCTAAGAGCCTAATTGATTGACAAGGTTAGGTTAGCTCACATTACCCGCTGTTTTTTAATTAGAACCACAACAAATGGAAACCTCAATAAACGAAGTTGTCCGCATGTTGACTTCACTAGTTTAATAGACACATAGCCTAACAACCCAGCATCATATAGGCTACGCAAAACTGATGCAAATTAAGTTTGCCCCCCCCCCCCCCCCCCCCCCTCTCTGTTCAGTCATATAGGCTACTACGGACATATATACAGCATTGTCAGGGTTACTAATGTATTAAGCATTTAATAATTATGGTAGTTAATAAAATACCTCACCTCGGTTCTACAACAGTGCTTGGTTCGACACGTCTGCACGAGCTCTGACCAGTACCTGTTAAAGGTAGGTTACATCAAACACGACCACCGAGCGCGCCGCCAGTGCGTGTCCACATATCAACGCATCTTATTCCTGTAATTTGACAGAAAACTGAATTAATTAAAATAATAAGTTGCATTTACTATCAATATAGTAGTTTGGAATTAACACGTCTGGATATATTGGCTTGGTGGTTATCCATGAGTGGCAAGGCATCCTTTGTTTGCGCTGTGCTTACCTTCTTTCCGAACTGGATTTGAGAGTCCCATGATCGCTGCCATAGCAGATCAGGTGGCGGATTTAAAGCTGTAAGTAAGACCACCACAGTAAAATGTCACTTTTTTGTTCCTCCTGTAGCCCTCCCCGGTCTCACACACTGGACGTATCAGCCAGCTGTAGTCTACAGTTCATTGTGCGCGAAGGAACGGACTAGGCTTGCCACTCCTACTGTACGCGTAATGCAAAAATCCCCTCCCCCCCATCCGCACTCTGTACTTTACAGACTGCTAGGCTTTTCTCATTATGTGCGATCTAATATATGGGTTTCCGTGCTGTGCTTAGTGCTCAGCGCTAGAACTCTATTGTGGAGTGGCAATCGTCTTGGTATGATACCATTACTATTCGGCTTTGACTGCCCTCTGCGCGGTGGCATCAGTAGTCCCATTTGACCCGGTGCAAACCATTCCCTCTCATCTACCGTTCATTAAGAGTGATCATTTTTTCTCAGCGGGAATGCTAAGATTGCCTGCTGAAAAATGGTAGACTATAAGAAAGGCAGAGGTAGGTGGCTGCATGACCTATCTATGAGATTACATTTTCAAGAGTTAATTTAAGAGCAATTACATTGTATCAGCCATTAATGTGTGAGACACTCTTGCATGATGAAAAACCTTGGCTGAGACCATAAACTTGCTATAACTCACCAAGCTAATGCCTATCCTCTGGGCACAGCACAGAACTCAGTTCAACTTCTAGTTTTGATTCACATTTGGTTGAGTTGTCAACTAACCTGAATTCAATTTGAAGTCAACAACAAAATGTCATTAGATTTAGGTTAAATGTTGGGAGAAAAAAATGAAGAAATTCCCTTACTTTTATTACTTTGTAAAGATCCAATCAGTTTTCCACATTGATTCAACATCATCACAGAAATTGTCTGTTGAAATTAAATGGAAACAATGTTGATTCAATCAGTGTTTGCCCAGTGGGTACGGCTTTAGTTCAGTGGGCTAACCCGTCTTGTGGCATACAGATGACCTAGGATGACTGTGGAGAGGAGGTGGTTAAAGGGGGTTAAAGGGGGAGTGTATGAAGTTTGCTTGACTACATTGTCACATAACTATAACTGAAATCAGAAGATTAATGTTAGCTCCCTGAGCGGATGCCTTGGGCTTTAGTTAATTGAGCTCAAATAGTCTCTGAAGTTGCACAGACACCCTGGGTCAATACTGTCAGATTCACCTGTCTATCATGTAAAACATGGAATATACTGTATTTCAACTGTTATGTAAAAAATGAGTAAGTGACTGGGGAAAGAAAACAATGTCAGTCTCTTCCTGTGTAGCCTAATGATTTAGAGAGAAATAAAACAATGTCAGTCTCTTCCTGTGTAGCCTAATGATTTAGAGAGAAATAAAACAATGTCAGTCTCTTCCTGTGTAGCCCAATGATTTAGAGAGAAATAAAACAATGTCAGTCTCTTCCTGTGTAGCCCAATGATTTAGAGAGAAATAAAACAATGTCAGTCTCTTCCTGTGTAGCCTAATGATTTAGAGAGAAATAAAACAATGTCAGTCTCTTCCTGTGTAGCCCAATGATTTAGAGAGAAATAAAACAATGTCAGTCTCTTCCTGTGTAGCCCAATGATTTAGAGAGAAATAAAACAATGTCAGTCTCTTCCTGTGTAGCCTAATGATTTAGAGAGAAATAAAGAGATGTCAGTCTCTTCCTGTGTAGCCCAATGATTTAGAGAGAAATAAAACAATGTCAGTCTCTTCCTGTGTAGCCCAATGATTTAGAGAGAAATAAAACAATGTCAGTCTCTTCCTGTGTAGCCCAATGATTTAGAGAGAAATAAAACAATGTCAGTCTCTTCCTGTGTAGCCCAATGATTTAGAGAGAAATAAAACAATGTCAGTCTCTTCCTGTGTAGCCTAATGATTTAGAGAGAAATAAAACAATGTCAGTCTCTTCCTGTGTAGCCTAATGATTTAGAGAGAAATAAAACAATGTCAGTCTCTTCCTGTGTAGCCTAATGATTTAGAGAGAAATAAAACAATGTCAGTCTCTTCCTGTGTAGCCTAATGATTTAGAGAGAAATAAAACAATGTCAGTCTCTTCCTGTGTAGCCCAATGATTTAGAGAGAAAGAAAGAGATGTCAGTCTCTTCCTGTGTAGCCCAATGATTTAGAGAGAAATAAAATAATGTCAGTCTCTTCCTGTGTAGACCAATGATTTAGAGAGAAATAAAACAATGTCAGTCTCTTCCTGTGTAGCCTAATGATTTAGAGAGAAATAAAACAATGTCAGTCTCTTCCTGTGTAGCCTAATGATTTAGAGAGAAATAAAACAATGTCAGTCTCTTCCTGTGTAGCCTAATGATTTAGAGAGAAATAAAACAATGTCAGTCTCTTCCTGTGTAGCCCAATGATTTAGAGAGAAATAAAACTATGTCAGTCTCTTCCTGTGTAGCCTAATGATTTAGAGAGAAATAAAACAATGTCAGCCTCTTCCTGTGTAGCCCAATGATTTAGAGAGAAAGAAAGAGATGTCAGTCTCTTCCTGTGTAGCCCAATGATTTAGAGAGAAATAAAACAATGTCAGTCTCTTCCTGTGTAGCCCAATGATTTAGAGAGAAATAAAACAATGTCAGTCTCTTCCTGTGTAGCCTAATGATTTAGAGAGAAATAAAACAATGTCAGTCTCTTCCTGTGTAGCCTAATGATTTAGAGAGAAATAAAACAATGTCAGTCTCTTCCTGTGTAGCCCAATGATTTAGAGAGAAATAAAACAATGTCAGTCTCTTCCTGTGTAGCCCAATGATTTAGAGAGAAATAAAACAATGTCAGTCTCTTCCTGTGTAGCCTAATGATTTAGAGAGAAAGAAAGAGAGATGCCACTTTCCAATTCCATCTTGAATCACAGGTGCAGAAAAGTAACTAGTGACAATGAATCAA